>NC_092350.1:54301361-54643234 GCF_963676685.1 Mytilus edulis
GTTTATTGCCTTTAATTTTCAGATTATTTTGTTCATCCGTTTTATCCGTTACGCTTCCGTTACGTGTCCGTTTTATCCGGTACTCGTCCGTTGGATGTACGTTCGACGTCCGTTCTGTCCGGTACGTATCCGTTTCACGTACGTGCAATGTCCGTTGTGTGTCCGTTAGGCATTCGTTACATGTCCGTTAGTAAACCAACGGACTCCCAACGGATAAAAATTTTGTCAACGGATAACTTTTTTTTATCCGTTAGGAGTCCGTTCGAGCTATCCGGTAAGGTGTGACCGAGGCTTAAGGGGTTTAATTCACATGCAAACTGATTCAATCAGGTCAATGTTTTTAACGTTATGTGACAACATTGTACCTTACGCTGCTTAAAGCGAATTATTATTTTACTATTCCACTTTCATTTATGATCGAATAAAAAAATCATACCTTAGAAATATCTCGTAGCTAGTACCACTTTAAAACATTCCAATACATCTTCAAATCAATTCTTTAAATGTTTTTCATTAAGTTCATACAGCTGAAAACCATTTTAGATTTCCTAAGGGAATTAAGAACATTAAAACTTTATTCTTTCAAGAGGAGGCTTTGTCTGAAGATTAAAAAGCGTAACATCTAGTGCAAATATAACATGCATGTCCTGAACGAGGACAAGTGTTCACAATAAATACAAAAGATACATGTAGGTCCTGTAAAAGTGTCAACCCAGGATGAAAAGGTCGGATAAATTTGGACTGCTACTGGAAAACAAGGAGTTTATTTTTTATTGGGACAGAATTTTTAGATTGCAACATGCAATCTACTGATCCCTGCAAGAGTAGTTGGAGGAATAAGAAAATGAAAAAAATCCACAATGCTTTTCAACATAAAAATGGTAACATACGCTATAAATTTATTACTTTGGGATTTCATAAGGCATATTTCGTTAATAGTGACAAACAAAAAGGTAAAACATGCTACACAGAAGAACAAGTGGTCAGTATGCTGAAGTTTCTTATCGACAACATATTTGTTGAGTTTGAAGGTAGACTTTTCCAACAAATTGTCGGCATTCCTATGGGAACAAACTGTGCGCCTCTTCTTGCCGACCTCTTCTTATTTTCATATAAATCGGAGTTCTTCCACACATTTGTCAAATACAAGAGGATCAAAGAAGCCAGATTATTTAATTTCACTTTCAGATATATTGATGATGTTCTTTCCATAAACAATCCGAACTTTTCTGATTAGGTTCCATTAATATATCCCCTAGAACTAGAAATTAAAGAAACAAAAGACACGGCTTCCTCCGCCTCATTTTCAGACTTTTATCTCGAATTTGACTCACATAGTCATCTCATTACCAGAATCTATGACAAACGAGACGATTTTAATTTTGAAATTATAAAATCCCCCCACCTTAGTAGCAATATACCAACTTCACCTGCATATGGGATATATATTTCCCAACTTTTTCGATATTCAAGAGCTTGCAGCTCCTACTCAGACTTTGTAAAACGTCATCAGTGTCTGAGTAGAAAGTTTATGAACCAGGGGTATGTCAAAGAACGTCTCGTCCTTTTTCTAAAAAAAAGTTCATCGAAAGGTACCAAGACCTTGTTGAAGAAATTCCGTATCAACTTCACAAATAATACATGATGGTCTTGATGTATAGATTCTGCGTACTGATGTTGTTTATCATCTTAACAACGTGTTTTATTGTTCTTTCATTTGTCTTTGTTCTATTATTAATATAACTTTTAATGTTGGATTGTTTTATGTGATATCCGTTAAACGTGGCTCGGTACTTATACATCCCGTCAATGTGTTTGTATTGTTTTTTATATTTTGGTGGTGTGTTTTGTATATGCGACTTTTTGTATTTCTTTGGTTCTTATAACGTGACTCTGTACTTTAAAAGATCCCGTCAGTATGATATAGTTCTATTTTATGTCATTGTGATATATTTCTATTGAATTACAAAATACGGTGAACCCCAAACGTCAACATCATTCAATTGCGTAGTAGAATTAACTATTTGTGGATTCTTATAAATTCTATATAACTTTTGGACTATTTTAAATGTCGTTCTATTTCTGAAATTTATTCTTATATACTTTTGATTTTTTAACCCTACAATGCGTACATTGCCTATGTAAAATTAAAAATTGTTTGTATGTACATTAAACGACAAATATATGTGACGTATAAAATTTTCTAACGTCATACACGCAAATCAATAAATGTGTTTGTAGATGTTTTTGTGTTCTGTTAAATTGTTCCTTTTAAAATTGTTACACGATGATGACTGCTGTACCCATATTTTGACTATTTTATTTATTGTGTCTGTTTAGTTAACGTATTATTGTAAATATAACGGAATTTGATGAAACTGTCATAAAATTTGATGAAACTGTCATAAAAGTGAGAGGGTTAGCGCTATAAAACCAGGTTTAATCCACCATTTTCTACATTTGAAAATACCTGTACCAAGTCAGGAATATGACATTTCTTGTCCATTCGTTTTTTATGTGTTTTGCCATTTTTGCCATGTGATTTTTGACTTTCCGAATTGAATTTCGTCTAAGTTCAGTTTTTTTGTGATTTTACTTTTTAACACTCTCTAAACACGATGCATCGAATTAAACATCTTTATTCCGACAAGACATGGCTGCGAACTTGATAAAGGAGTTAGATGCCCATATATACATATTAAAGGTTTTCTACGTATCTATCGGGAAGTCAATCTGTATTTCTTACAATTTATTTCAGTCTTTTTAAAATTATTTGTTTCGCCACTTTTTGAAATCTCTTATAGAAAATGAAATATCAACATGATCTTTGGAAAAAATATATCTGGGATTAATGGTCTTTGCTATGCGTCTTTAAAGTCAAAATTTGAAAGTTTGAAGTCAATTGGTGTAGCTATGTCCTTTTAAAATGTATGTTCGAACCTCGGCGATAGGTCTTGGTTATGGTGCTCCCCGGAAACTCGCGCGTTACTAGAGATAGATAATACCTTTACTGTCATTAAAATGTGATCAATAGCAACATGCTTCGAAGATGTATTTGTTTATTCCTAATGTTTGATTTACTAGTTTTGGTTGTTAGAAAAGAAGTCCAAACCAGATTCTATAAATATGTTTGAAGGGTTGTTGGATAAAACAATCAATCCACAATTTTTACCAAACATTTGAGCAAGTAAATTTATTTCAATAGTATCGTTCTATCAATTATTTCTCCAATTTATATCCGAAAATTTCGTCCATGGGCACATATATGAAATAGGTAATTTTTGTACATGGTCAGGTGAAATAAAAAAATTTCAGCTTCCATTTTTTATTTTATATACTTCAGTCAAGTAAATTCATCAATCAATCAAATGTAAAGGAATTTACAGTATTGAGAAATAAAGTTTACAAAATTGTATAAATCACTACATCCAAGGTAATGGCAGAACCAGAGCAGATGAATATCGACAGTCAAAACTTAAGATATATTGAATGAATTGTGGTAACCAAACGTCAAGTGGGAAATTTTACATTATTGTTTAGGACGAGAGTGAGTTAACAATAATTACTAGAGGAAGTATTGCAATAGAGGCAGTCAAGATGAATATTGGGGAAATCAGGGTATATTAAATTAGATTAATAGGTGAACGAATCATTTTCACACATTTTATATTTTTTTCTGGAAACTATTAGACACATTCTCTCCTTTGCATTGTTAAAATTTTAGCAAACCTTCCAAGTCATCGAATCGAAGCGGGTGCGAATCTTGAAGACTCTAGTTTTATCTGAAAAATGAATTACGAGTGACATTAAAATCTTAAAACGTTTATGACACTATAGTCTTCTCAACCTGTGAAGTAAGTACACTTCCGTTAAAATAATACAATGTATGCATTATATTGTCTTAGGCAATCAAAAGAATAGTTTTACCAAATCACGTGGTTGTATAGGCTTTTACTTCATTTCCTTCAGCAGCTTCCGTTTTGGTTTAGTTTTGACATTCAGACACAGTTTATATACTTTGGGGAAACAAGTCACAAAATGTCACTGACTTTAATTTTTCTGTATCCCCCTGTGCGAACTTAATACGACTGCGAGTTTTCCAATAAAGTTTAGAATCAATTTCTAACATCAAATAGATTAAGGAGATTTAAATTACATAAGCGGCATTTTGCAAAAGTAAATTGATAACATTCCTATCATACACTTCAATGTAAAACAGATTTTCTTTTCAACATAAGTATTTACAAAATTGAAAAGTTGTGTCTATTTACAATGATTGAAAATCAAATGAAGATAGGTTAAAACCGTTGCAAATGGAGTAAAAATCATTCAAAATTAATGAAGAAAATTCTGCTTTTGCATCTCGAAAATAATGCTCGCGACCGTAAGGTTTGATGCAAAAAACATATGAAAGTGTTTCTCTAATTGAATTTTATTAAATATAATAACTGAATGTGTCTATTCCGCTTAAAACTACAGACTACATGTTTCTTAATAGTTTAGTAATAGCGCTAGATTGTTATCAATAATGCTTCCACCATATATATTGTCGCTTCTAAAACATTCAACCACAGGGTGACTGAGGAATAGAAATATGACCTTCCTGAAACCTGTTGTAAAATCCTCACTAGAGTGAGGCATCCGGTTGGTTGTTCGCGATGTACAAGTAAAAAGCCACGTGCTGTCAGAAAGGAAAAATGAAATGCGATGCTTCTTGTATAGAGAGTTCCACGTTTATTGTACGTTTAGATACCATTGTCACAACTTTGTGAAGGACTGGGTGCCTTGTTGCAAGGATAAGTTTCTGTTCCCTATCCAATATTCCCACGTGTTCCTGTGGCAGTCCAAATTCCGCCGCCCTTCATCTAATAATGCCTCTATTACAGGACATACGTTTTGTATTTATTGTTAATTTGGTATTGTCCCGAACATGCATACAATATTTGCCGCAAGAAGTCAATCAACCAACACTCAATCTTAAGACATTCTTTTAAATCTTCTTATCAATTCTTTAAAATAATTTCATTTGGCGCATACAGCATTGAAACATTATTCTTTGAAGATGATGCCTTGTGTGAAGATTTTCAAAATGCTAGACTATTTAAATCAATGCATCAATCAAACAAACAAATAAAACATTTTGACAGAAATCGTGACAAAACTTTTTTTTTTTTAACCTACCTTTTTTTTTGCTTTATTACTTTGGTTTTGATTGTTTTTTTTCTTTTTTTGAAATATAATTCAGAAGATAGTCTATCACGCAGTATAATTGTTCATTTTAATATTATTTCATACAATTTATTTTGTTCTTTATATATTTATATGCATAGAAGTGTTATTATTTATCAGCAAAATATTCATTTTTAAGATATAAACAGAAATCAGATTCATATTCAAATTCACAATCAGTGATACGACACTCATGTGTTCACATTACACAAGTAGCATAGGATTTTAATTCATATCAATATGAATTCATCATCTGAAAGTGCAACTATTAATTTTTATCGAAACAAATTGTATTTTCTTAGAATAAGAGAAAAGAGAAAATAAAAATAAAAAACTTCAGTGTAAATCTAATTGATTATTTGATCGCTGGTTGCGCAACACCCAGTGGCAAATATAGCATGTATGTACAGGACGATGAATCAATGAATATAATACATGTAGGTAGGTCATGTAATATTGTTCATCCGGGATGAAGGTCGGATAAATTTGGACTGCTATTGGAAAACAAGGAGGTCATTTTGTATTGGGACATAATTTTTTTTATTGCAAAGGGCCACCTACGAAACCCTGCAATAGTAGTTGAATTGTTATGAACGGTCAGAGAGTGTGACACTCTCTTTACACGAGGCATAGAAATAAACATCTTCATTCCAACAACATGGACAAGGCATGTCTGCGTACTTGATAAATGGTTTAGGTCTTCTACATACATATCGGGAAGTCAATCTGTATTTCTCACGATTTTGCGCAAATCTCCTAAACAAAATGAAAACCGCATAAAAATCAACACCATCTTTTAAAAATATATATCTAGAATTGATGGACCTCGCTTTGAGTCTTTAAAGTCAACATTGGAAGGTTTAAAGTCCATTGGCGTATCTATGTCATATTTTAAAATGTTCGTCCGAAACTCAGCGACGGGTCTTGGGCCGCACAAGTATACAGAGGGTGTGGTTCACACGTTTCCTTAATTTTATGGCATTTGAATTTTATCAACAGCACCATTCTTATCAGACGGGACTGCGTATTAGTACATCCCGCATAGTCAAATAGACGAGTTATCAAGGGTTTAAATTTAGGTTGGAAAAGACCAAAACGACCATATTTCTATTTTAAAAAAAATATACTGGAAGTCCAAAGTCAGTATAAGACTAACAGATACATTTTCCTGCTTTTTGCTAAAGAAATTCCCTGAACATGAATTTGTATTTCATGGTGAATATTCATCAGTCCTAATGCGAATTGTAATAAGTATGGACGGGGTGTTTACGTTTCACTCATTTTCGTTTTTAAGTTTCACACAAAGAAGAAGCTGGCAAACTTTAAAGGACGATCCAACGATCAACCTAGGTTTCAATCATGCGGGATCTCATCTCTGTTTGCTGTAATTTAAGTTTAGCATCCTGAATTTGCTTTTGGTTGCTTGTGGAAAAACAGGCAGTTGGCTTGATCTAAAGTTATTCTATCTTTTATGTTATTTCCTTCAGAAAGTCAATTTGAAACATCGCCACTCTCATTGTTAGTGTAAGATTATATATAATGAATTGTTATACACAATTTTCATTCGAACGTCACTGATATGTGTTTTAATTTGTAGACGAAACGTGCGTATGGGGTAAATATAAAATTTTAATCCTGTATCTGTGGTGAGTTTATTAACGATATCTTTTATTTGGTTTATTTACCCGAAATTCCTTGTATGTGTTTCATACAAGTAATTAAGAGAAAAGATATAATTAAATATTTAGTCTTATTAGTTTAAGGCAGTCTAATAGAATATTAGATCTGTACGTTTTATATTTTGTCTTTTTGTAAGTGTTTTGTACTTTTACTTAATCTAACGAGTTACGTCCTTTCATCCTGTCGTTTCTCCACTGACAGATGTTAGATGAAGGTTAAGCTCTGACACATATGTTGAACATTTTGATCGTCAAATTCTGTTTATGTACATGTATGTCATAAGCCAAGAGCCTGTGATTTAATGGTTGTTATAAATTTTTTGTCTGCAATATTTGTTTTAGCTTTATTAGTTTCGTATAAATCCGTCTGCTGGTTTTCTCGTTTGGATTATCTCACATTTTACCTTATGTGGCATTTCATGGCTTACTATATGGTACAGTATGGGTTTTGCGCATTGTCTAAAAGCGTCTTGGCTGAGTTGTCTCTATGGACGATACCCCTCTTGTCTCCATCATTTTTAATATACTTTTTTATATTTCTTTATCAATTAATACGCCAACTATTGTAGGACTGCCCGAGTTGTTTGCATAGACGATCCAGTTTTTCATCAGGTCTAGCTAGCTTGTCCTCGGACGTGACTCGCTTTCGTTTCTAAGTTTTCGAAGAGATTCCAGGCGGGTTATATATACTTAGTTTATGCAGTATGTCATGTACATTCTAAATTTTAGAAGTATATAATAGAATAAGTACCAATTCATCAGCTTTCGATGGCATTACATTTTTATGATTTATTAGAAAACAAGAATATCAAACATTAAAAGAAAAGTTACTCCATGTCAAAGTGATCAAATTAAATCATCTCAAATAAGATTATGATGCTTTGTTGTAAAATTTAAATATTGGATTGTTACAAAGACAATTTGAAACATGGCAATATTAATTTTACAAACATGCACAATTCAAAATAAACACACTTCATAACTATGTTATATACTAAGATATTTAAAAACAATATATAATGAAGTACAATATTCTCAATCATAATGTTTTAAAATTTGTTGAAATGCTATTTCAAGGTGTAAGCTGAAAAATAAGGCCCAGTCTCTCAAAAATTTGATTTGTTAAAACTTCGAGGTTATAGTCGACACTGATTGGCTAGTTGTAATTGTTGCCATGGAATCTGCTTTTAGCGGTCTTTTCTTTCTCCGCCGTTTTAGAATAATGAAAACCAGTCCATTCAGAACTCCTCCAATGTTATTCAAGGAGATAACCATGTACAATATTACTTCCGGTACATGTCCAAGTAGAGCTGTAATAGAATATACAGCCAAAGAAAACCATTGTATCAAAAATACAGAGACGAAGAGCGACATATTTCTGGCAGAGTTGTGGATACTTTTAATAGCTTGAGCTTCATGTCCCAAAACGTTAGCCAGTGATTTAGTCTCCTTGTAAATTTTTATCCAAGTAGCAATGTAGAGGATAACGTTAACGACGACGACGACAAATGTCAAAATAGTCAGGTAGTAGACCCATAGATCTGCACCTTTAATGGCATCAAAATGGCAGCTGCAAATAAAGAAAATTTTTAAGAAACTTAAATCAACCTCCATATAACACTAATTGCTTATTGCAAGTAGTCATTTGTAGAGGCAAACAATACATTTAATCAAATCGTTTTTTTAAACATACACTGGGAAACAGTATTTAACTGGAATTCTATTCTATTAGACCCCATTGGTAATAAAAACTTTGGAAAAATGCAACCAAAAAGCACTATTAGATAACGATTGAATGAAGCAAAAAAATGTACGAATGATAAAATGAGTTTCCGCGGGTGCATGGTGAATTGCATACATTTGAAAAAGAAAAATAATAGAATTGTATGTTTCAAGAGAAAAAAGAATTGTATGTATCAGAAGAAATGTTTTTCAGCATACTTGTATTTATGCACGTCACGAGTACAAAGAAATCTTAAGTTATATCATTACGACAACAATCCAATACCGAAAACAACCAAATGACATACAGTCTTTGAAAATGAGGCGAAGGATACCAAAGTTACATCCAAACATGTCGAAAACTGACAAAGCCATCGTAAAAAAACACAACGACAAACGGGCAGACAACAGTACACAACACATCACATAGAAAACTACAGACTAAGCAATTCGAACCCCAAAAACAACTGGGATGATCTCAGGTGCTTCGGAAGGGTAAGAAGCTCCTGCTTCACAACTGATTTAACAGTTACCATGCATTTATATACAATGTGTCAGGATCTTAATGGTTTCATGTCTTTAAAAAGTTGTGAATCAATTTACAGAAACAATCAGAGGTCTGCCATTGACATTCAATTCTCCAAATAACAAAACATATTTTTTCAAAGATATTTTGTTTTTGACATTCAACATCTACTGAAGAAGTTTCTGATTTATTACAGTCAGAATACATTCGTCTTGACTATTTCTTCTTCTTGAACAGGCATATAAATATAAAACAAAACACGAACACAATTGAATACACTAGTAGAGGAAAGGCACTAAACCCGACAATTACGGTATACATATATAACATTAAGACAAGTTATCATCACAACGTCTATAATACCAAACAAATAATTTCATTCTTTATTATCATAAAATCACATTACTCTCAGATAAAAGCTTGATTAATAAAAGAAAGAATGAGTTAGGCATACAAGTATAAAGATAAATATCTTTTAACAAATAATAGGAAATAAAAGCATATATAAAGAGTATGTGTTACTTACAAACCCCTGGTAGGACCAAACTTCCAAGAATTGATGCAGCCAAGTGTTCTAATTCTATAACAAGTAAAATATAGACGGAATGTTAAGAGTAAATGATAATTTTATATTTACTTACAATGCCCCAGTAGGACCAAGCTTTCCAAGAATTGCCGCAGACAAGTAAACTATAAACGGAATGCCAAAAGTAAATGATAACAGCCGCCAGTCATATTTTCCAAAACTAATATCTTTCTTCATGTATATCATGCTAAAAGCGTTTATAGAAACGATGTTTACCATGAACATTTGAGCGGATATGAACTCTCCAATAACAAAGGCGTAAAATACACATAGCCCACGCGGTCGCACGTGGTCCTTGGTGATTAAAATGTGTAAATGATCTAAGGAATGAGCTAGATTAAAAAGTCCATCGCATAAAGCCATGTATACTACAAAACGCTCGCTTTTGGTTCTGTTAAAAAATCGTCGATTTGAAGATCGGAAAGAGAATGTTATTACAATCACCGAAAAGGCAAGACTAATACTTATACACGATAGTGCTGTCAAATGTAATGAAATAAAACGATTGTTGTCCAAGCCGTAAATAGGCAGGTCGTACCCATCCCTTGGTGCAGGGGTTGTTGTTGTCTTGTTTTGGCCGCTATTATCGAAAGAAGTCAAGAACGTGGCAGTGCTAGACATCGAAGAGTTTTCAATAATTTCTTAAGCTTATACCAGAAATTAATGTCTGTTAAAGTAATTTCTGATTAATATAGAAATTAAGAGCAATCAGTTGATCTTGAAATAATGACTGTGAGCTGAAAATTTATCAGTTTTGAATTAATTTGATCATGTTAATCTCAAATCAATAACAGACTGACAAATAAGAAATCACTTTATTTAGTCTGACGTTTATTAGAACCAATTTACGCAAGTCTTCATAATTGTTAACTACAAGTTTTTGTTTACAAATACAAACGACTTGCCTATAGCTATTTCCGGTTACATTTTTTCGGGTTCATCCATTTGGATACTTCAATATTCATTCAAGAAAAGAGACTCGTCACCTTAAACTATGATAGCAGTCTTAATTTTTATGTAAAATTTTTGTAAGTTAAATGTATGGGCTTTGCTCATTGTTGAAGGCCGTACGGTGACATACAGTTGATACTGTCTGTGTCATTTTGGTATCGTGTGGACAGTTGTCTCATTGGCAATCATACCACACCTTCTTTTTTATACTTATATATCAAAACATTCTCCTCTCGAAACTTTGTTGTCAAAAACATGAAAAACTTGTCCTATTCTTTATCTTTCATTCTGCAGGCAAAATAAACTGTCATCATTGTTTTTTGATATAACTTATGATTGACTGAAATTTGTATGGCTATCAACTCATTGACATAGGATTGTCATATGACCGGACGTCATCAACGGTTTCTCCCTTTTCTCCATAAAAATGGCATTTAGAACTAAATAATAAGGAATAACTTTAATATTTTTCTGTCTATTCGTAGAAAGAACTTTAAAAAATGTGGTGGACACTTTAAGATAACCAGCTGTACAGCGTATTGTTTAGTGTGCACCACTTTATTTTTAATGGTATTTCGAATAGATCGATAGTTCACTACATTTTTCAACTATTTTTGGCTAAAGAAGGTGCTATCTTTTATTATTACGTTGTTTGTCTTAAATAAATTCACTTAGGAATAACTGTGTTCTCGGTTCACTATATATATGCTAACTTGCTTGAATTGTTAGTCTGTCTAGCTATATTTTTGTACTAAATTATAATATCTGAATTTAAAATAAAATTACTGACAGTATGAATATTCTTGACACTGATTGCTTCCACACCTCCGTAGTTATGGCATACCAAATATCGATTTCAATACAATACCTCTCATACAGATAAGTGCAATTAAAATGACAAGATATAGCCATTTCATCTTTGAAATTTATTTCTAAAAAAGAAAAAACTTCCACAAACTACTTTGATGTTTTAAATCAAATTTGTCAAGAATGTAATAATTACACATGTATCTGCCCTAAAAATAGGAGTCTAAATAATCTTTTTAACAAAAGTGAAAAAAACACCAAACTTAAACATTCTTCAAGTAGAATGGAAAAATCTATTGGTAATTTTTCTAAAACTAGTATAAGTGATTTGAACAAGATAAATGCAATCATCAGTATGACTAATGCTGGAAATTTTACAGTGAATGACAATCTTTGTGTAGCCGTTACAGAATCTGATAATGTTACTTATGAATCTAATGATGAGGTAATTAATTTGCAATGTACTGATATGAATGTTTTATGCAATCCCCCTGAGGCCTTATCACCTGTTGATCTAAAGCTTTGTTTTTCTTTTGGATTAAGTGTATTATTGATAGCATGTTTATATGCCTTATTTAATAATAATTGTTATGAATTATTACCTAATTTACAAGAAACATCTGAAGAAAAGGATAATGTTTATGACTTTTCTTCAACAAAGGGTATAAAAATATGTTCACATAATGTCAACAGACTTGAACACAAGCTGGATGAAATCAAATACAATTTAATGTTTTCTGAAAATCCTCCTGACATATACTGTTGTTGTGAAACATTTTTGGACATTAACACCCAGGATAATTTTATACAAATTCCTGGGTTCATTTTAAACAGAAAAGATAGACTATTACGAGGTGGAGGTGGTTTGGTTGCTTATTTTTCAGAAAAAGTAACATTTAATAGAAAAGCTGAATTTGAAATAAGTGACATTGAAACAATGTGGTTTGAAATAAAACCAGTTCACAAAAAATCATTTTTATTATGTTCAGTATACAGACCTCCTAATTCACTAATTAATTGGATTGATGAATTTGAAAAAGAAATTACAACTGCTATTAATCATAATTCAGATATTATTTTAGTTGGTGATTTTAATATAGATTTTTTAAAACCTAATAAACAACCACAAAAATGGCTAAGTTTATTAGAAACTTACAACCTCAACCAGATAATTCAAGAGGCAACAAGAGTTACACCTGATTCTAGTACACTGATTGATCATGTTTATGTCACCAATAAAGATTTGATACTAGAATCACATGTTGCTAAATTTTCAATAAGTGATCATTATCCAGTTTGTTTAACTAGAAAAGAAAAAAATTCCACTTATATCAAAAAAGATATTCATACTACCATTTCTTACAGAAATTTTAAAAATTTCAATGAGGCTAATTTTCTAAGTGACTTAGCTATTGCACCTTTTGATAAAATTGAACATGAAAGTCACCCAAATACATGTATTCAGATGTGGTATGACATATTTAATGCAGTTCTAGATAAGCATGCACCAATTGTTACTAAACGAGTAAAAAGAGACAGACAACCTGAATGGTTCAATAATGAAATTGCATATGCCAGAAAAATGAGAGAAAAATACCATAAATTAGAAATGTGGTCCGAGTTCAAATTTTGGCGAAACAGGACAAAGCACATAATCGATGAATCAAAAAGAAATTTTTATTCAAAGATGGTAAAAGATTCAAAAGCATCTAAAGATTTGTGGAAATGTATTCACAGTCTTAACCCATCCCAACAAGAAAAGCCATATGAACTTTTAAATGAAGATGGTATTAAAACTAATAATGTCCGGGACATTTGTAATGTTTTTAATAAGTTTTTTACATCTTGTGTTGAAAACCTGAGGACTGACAGATGTATGAGCAAAAATAATGATTATGCAAAATTAAATAATTTTGTACAAAAGAAATTTACTAAGTCAGAACAAGTAAAATTTTCAATTCCACCAGTCACAATAAATGGTCTATTTAATGAGATGATCAAACTTGACATTAATAAATCCACCGGATCTGATAACATAGGACCAAAAATTTTAAAATTGAGTGCTCCTTTCATAACTTCATCTTTAACTTACATTTTTAACAGAATAATAGATACAAGTACATTTCCCTGTGTTTTAAAGAATGCAAGAGTAACCCCTGTTTTTAAAGCTGGTGAAAAATTCATGGCAACAAATTATAGACCAATTTCTGTACTTCCAGTTTTATCAAAACTTTTAGAAAAGCATGTTTCAAAACATTTGTTTGACTATCTTAAAAGATTAGATCTTTTACACCCAGCACAGTCTGGGTTTCGACAAGAACACTCTTGCCAAACTGCCCTTATCAATATCATAGATAAATGGATACAGGATATGAATGATGGTAATATCAACTTAGCAGTCCTGTTGGATTTTAAGAAAGCTTTTGATGTAGTAGATCATGATATCCTCTGTAAAAAACTTGAAATTTATGGATTTGATAATACTGCTGTTTCTTTTTTTCAATCGTATTTGAATGAAAGAACTCAACAAGTACAAATTGGTAATGCTCATTCTGAAAAACTTCATATCAAGTATGGTGTTCCCCAAGGCTCCATATTAGGCCCCCTTCTGTTTATATTATACATCAACGACCTTCCTATTTATATGAAAAATTGTTGCACTGATTTATATGCCGATGATTCAACCTTACATCTTTCTGGTAATTGTTATCAAACTCTTCAGTCAAAGGTACAAGAAGATTTACATGGTGTAGAGGCATGGTGCAATGATAACAATATGTTCATCAATAAAAATAAAACAAAATATATGATTATTGGAACGAAGCAAAGAGCAATGCCACATTACAATGAGAGTTGTTTAACTATTAACAATCAAGTGATACAATCTTCCACATGCGAAAGTCTTTTAGGCATTAAAATTGACCCTTCCCTCACATGGACAACCCAAATTGACTTGATCTGCTCAAAAATATCATCTAGACTATATCTACTATTAAAGATTAAAAAATTTCTAAATCTAGACTGCAGAAAATTATTCTATAATGGTTATATCTTGCCACTTATTGATTATTGTTGTATAGTGTGGAGTAGTTGTAGCAGTGAGGGTTTAAAAAGGATATTAAAATTACAAAAGAGGGCTGCTAGATTAATACTAGAAACAGACCCATTCGCTCCTTCTGCACCCTTATTCAAACACTTAAACTGGATGACAGTTGAACAGAGAATAAAATATCATAAGTTAGTGATGACATTTAAGTGTATTAATAATGATGCCCCATCATATCTTACTAACAAGTTTCATTATGTTTCAGACAGAAATCCGTACCCCTTGAGAAATGCTGTTCAAGGAAACCTCATACTCCCTAAACCAAAAACAGAATTATTCAAAAAATCTTTTATGTATTCTGGACCATACTTGTGGAATAATTTGCCAATACCGTTAAGAAATATTACAAATATTAATTCTTTCAAATACAAAATAGCAGATCATTTATTGAAATCAACCTAACTGTATAAATAATATAAAAAACTGATCATGTCATCATGTTTATTTTTTCATCACATTTTATCAAGTTGTATTGAACATTATTATCACACTTGACTTTTTATGCTAATGTATGTATGCAATGTACTAGTATATGTTTGTGTTTTGTTTGATTTTTCATTACGAGGGCCTCAGGGAAGATTAGTTATATAGCTAACTGTGTAACCCTCTTAAAATAAAGTATTGTTGTTGTTGTTGTTGTTGTTATAATTTTAAATCATTTATAAATAATAAATGCGTTTCAAAGTTACAAAAAACAAAACAAATATTCGAATGGGAGCAAGAAAAAAAACCAAGAAATTGGCGAAAAATGTAAAAAATCTGTTAGTTTCTTTCACATTCCATATAAGGAATGTTTTCCATTATACGTTTTATATGCAGCATATACAACCTTAAGCGTTATTATTTAACGTGAACTCAACTGATCGGTAAATGATCGGTGATGAGAACTTGACTGGTCCTTGAATGATTGTTCATCGATTCCAGACAGCTGATTATAATTATCTGATTTTGGTCTCAAATACTGTTTATTAAGACAAAATTAACAGCTTCAAAGTGAAATTGACTGTTTTATGCTTTTCGATGTATCTTTCTTTTTAAAAAGCTGCCCTCCAGAATTTTTCAGTTATTTTTGTCGTTGTGCGATTATGTACATCGAGGGCCATTAATATTACTATAAAAGTAAATGTAATAAGAATACAGTGGATCTTATTGTCCTTTAATTTTACTGTTTATTTAATTCTGAAGGAAGCGATATAGCTTACATTGTAGCTTCTTCTCATACATTGTACGTCATCTGAATCATGAATTGTAATGTATTAAGATAATTAAAAAAGCAAGTAGTTCATTTCAGCAGCTTTGCACAAACACAAAACGATCACTTTTTAAAGTAATACAAGTTATCAGAGGAGATTCTGATCGATTAAAGGGTGAAAAATATCAGATCTTAAAATCCAAGGCTTGAATTAAATGTATGTAAATATCAATTTGAGTACGAGGTCAGGAAACTAAAGACAATTTGAAGGTTATATGAATACGGATTCAATGAGATTAAATTATTGACTTGAGAATCAATATTTCATCAGCGATATTCGTCAGCTTTTTCTGACAAACTGGGGACAAACTGATAGCCTATACATATTATTTTCTGCAAAATTCAACTTTGATAAATACTTGAAGCAGAAAGAAATCAGAGTTTACAGATATTTGAAATTAGTAGAAAACGACTTCAGTTGTATCCCTTGTAACCCTTTGTCCAAAAGCTCTCGACCAAACAGAAACAGGCTATCGTGAAAATTATAAAACAAAACGGAAAAGAGTTAATGTTTCTGAGGTATCCTTTACTTCAAAAAGTAGTAAGAGACATGAAATCAGTACATTTTCGACAACTTGAAAGTTAAAAAGTAAGCCTTAATGTTTGACTCAAATATGACCAGCGGTACTCCCATAACATATGTAAATTTCTGCAAACATTGATACGCTCTAACGATTTAGAGCTTTACAGATTGTGTTGACGCCTGTCTGTTTTCAAAGACTATATGATGTATTTTCTTTATTTTTGTGATTGAACTGTTGTCGTAATGACGTTAACATCTCATATCCTGTTATAGCTTACTTACAATCCAACAACGAATCACTCTTCATAGTGAAATGAGGTTTCTCTACATTTTGTGTTATTTTCACATTTCCTGATCGTGTGAGAAAAAAGTTTACTTTCCGTCACAAATATATGTTCTCGTCAAACATGCAAATGATTAGTCGAAATTTTATTATGACGTAAAAATTTCTTGGTGTCTTCTGTATTTTCCTATTGTGACGTCATGAAAAAAGGTGACCATTCCTAATGAAGTCACATATAAAGAACACAACTTATTGAAAATCTTTGAAAACGAAGGAATAAAATCATTAGAGAAACAGATTCCGACCCTATAACTTGTGTATTAAGATATTTTTATACTCTTGACAATAACATTTTAATTATATAAAAAGATCGACAAATCTCGCGCTTTAAAAGAATAAACTGTCTCGAGTGGAGAAATATCGTAACACACTTGTTGCAGTGTAGGAATCTATATTTCTCTTTCGAAAACGCTTGCGGAACTTTTCAAAATGTTGACCATCATATTTCATCAAATATCAATATTGTGCTTTTGATTGTTATGATTCTGGTTCATCTGAATGTTTTGAATATATTGCATTTACTCCATTTAGTTACATGAAAGCACACTGTTAATGACGGCTGTTGTTTTCAACAAACTGATTTCGTAAATTAAAGTGTTATGAAATTTACTGATGAAATGGATACGTTGCAAGTTTTAAAGTTAAAAACAAAATATGTATCAACCGGATTTAACATTTTGATAATTAAGTCCTACAAGGGTTTATTTATCATTTTATTTTTATTTAATTAAAAGATCTAAACAGGAAAGTTGTTCTGTGACTGATATTATGTCATGGAATTGTCGAACCGTTACACTGCCCAACTGGCATGCGCTAAATTGAAGTTAACATATATAAATTGTTTGCTAAAAAACAAATACTATTACAGAATCACTTTAAATGGCAGACATAATTATAGGCGGTTATGAAGACGAACAACGAAGCGATGTTGAAGTACAAGCTTTGGTAGATAACAATCCAGAGGTAAATAAATTACTATGATGTTTTGTAATAAAGTGGTAATAATTTCTGAAGTTCTCATTTGTTTAATTATTTTGTTCCTGAAAACAACTTTGTAAACCGTCATCGGTGTCCGCGCAAAAATTTAATAAGCCATTGGTTGGCAGAAAAATGTCTCTTTTGTTTTCTCAAAAAGATCATTAAGACATGATAACAATTCAGTGTTTACTGCACAAATTATACAAGATGGTCTTGAGCAATAGAGATTTAGGTACTTATGATATGTATTCTTTTATTTTATGTTAGTTTGACCATTATTTGTCCCTGTGCCATAATGTTTCTTTTTGTGGTATGATATTTGTTTGACTGTTTGTTATTGTGCATTCATGATGCAGGAAGATTCTAAAGTGCGATTAAGAAAATACGTTTTTTTTCAGTATTGTTTACCTATTTATTTAAATCAATTGAATCAAATTGTTTTTAAAGAGAGGTTGTATAAAGAGTCCTGAAATGGTTATTTTTGAAAACTGTTCATGGACAGCTATTTGTCTGTTGTTGTTTTTGTGTAGTATGATTGCTGTCTAATTAACATCACATTTCTTTTATTTCGATCAAATCAAGATGAGAACAGATGTGCAGAGAGCTAGACATGGAATCGATCCTGGACATATGACATCGCTTACCTACCGAAGACAAATTGTAGCAGGGACCAATTTCATTGTTAAGGTTAGAAAATTAAAAATTATTGCACTGAAATAAGAAATTGTATATTTTATTTCTGATAATTGTTACATTTAAGAAGATTTTTTTTGTATAAGGCTATATTGAAAAGCGTAGTTTGTTACGCGTGAAATACAATGTTTCTATCTATTCGAACAATAGCATTTTTTTCCCATGGATGTCGTTTTTATCTTTTTCTTTAGAACTTTCAATTGTTTATTTTGATAGATAGTTTCTGCAAATACTATCCCTCCTCAGAATTTTTTAAAAACAAATAGCACAGGAATTGCAATGAGAACACAGTATCGTTATTTGTTATTGTTTTAATGTTTAACATTACTTTTTGGAATGATACACAATGCGACGACTACTATTTTGAAGTTAATACCGTGTGTTAATAAGTTTCAAATGTTCCTTTTAAAATGAAGATTAAGGGTCAGATACGATCAAGATGTCGGGACATAATCCTGACATCTACAGAAATTTGTAGGGTGTATACCTTATTGTTGTTTATGTATGCAGTTTTGTCAATTGATCTATATATTGAAGTTTGTAGGCTTTATATGGCATTGTGTAATGGTTGTTTTATATTGTTTCTTATTTATTCCTGGCCATTGTTATATTATAGTTCGTTTCTGTGTGTGTTACATTTTAATGTTGTTTTTCTTGTGTCGTAGTTCTCCTCTTATATTTGATGCGTTTCCCTCAGCTTTAGTTGGTAACCCAGATTGTTTTTTTTTCTCAATCGATTTATGAATTTCGAACAACGGTATACTACTGTTGCCCTTATTTAGCTAGTTTCGTATTTTTCATCAAAGATTTTATGTTAAATGTAGCCTTACATGGGATGAATGTACCAAAAACGACCTAAAACAAAATATATGTTTACTATTTAAATGAGGATGTAAAGTATAAACAATATGTTTATAAACTGCAGATAATTATTGCAAACACAAATAATAATTATTACCTTAGACGTGTACTTCTTAATCATTGATTAAAAATCTTCGTATCATTAACAGATTTAATTATAAATTTTGCAGGTGTTTACAGAGAATAATGAATATTTGCTGCTATTTATATTTCAATCTCTACCCTACACAAAGGAACAGCCGAAGTTGACAAGTCTTCGAGTAACCTCAGCAATTGAAACATTCTGAAAAGGAGATATAAAAAGATACTTTAGTTTTCTGATAATTTTGGATTGATATTTTATATTTCATTTTATCTCAAATTGTTTTAATACTGTCGTTTTTCAACAATGATATTGAATTTTTCTTTCTTTTTCTGTGATCAGCATTTCAAAAAGATAAAAAAAAACATTAAATAAATTATATATATATATATATATATATATATATATATATATATATATAACAAGTCAAAAAGGGTACAACATCACCATTAAATAACTATAAAATACACAAATATTAGATATTTCGGATAACAGATATCCTTCTTCGGTAATTGCACAATGACAAATGAATCATGTCAATTCAAATTGAGACTCTATCAAAATCTTGATTTATACAATTTAAGCGAACGCTGGAACAATTTTAAAATTTCCAAACACACCGCAAAGACTACAGAAATATGCCAAAAATAAAAATAGTTATTTACGATGTGAAATGGCACAACTCTAGATTTCCAAAGGTTGTGACAGTTGAGATGTTATAACTGCATTGAGGGCAGTCCTCAAACAAAAAAATCAAAAATGTCCTAACCGATCAAGGATGGTATAAATTAGACAACGGTAGGGCAATTACAACAGAAACTACATATTTAAGCCTCCCAAACGAATATCAGTATAATACTGATTGAAAAAATAAGTATTGTATAATGAGGTAAAATAATTGAACGTGGCAACGTACTTATACATCATCCCGAATCAATGAAAACCTGTACTTTACAGTTCGAAATTATTTTTAAAATAACAGTTTAAATTACAGGTTTTCATTGATTCGGGATGATGTATAAGTACGTTGCCACGTTCAATTATTTTACCTCATTATACAATACTTATTTTTTCAATCAGTATTATACTGATATTCATTTGGGAGGCTTAAATATGTAGTTTCTGTTGTAATTGCCCTACCGTTGTCTAATTTATACCATCCTTGATCGGTTAGGACATTTTTGATTTTTTTGTTTGAGGACTGCCCTCAATGCAGTTATAACATCTCAACTGTCACAACCTTTGGAAATCTAGAGTTGTGCCATTTCACATCGTAAATAACTATTTTTATTTTTGGCATATTTCTGTAGTCTTTGCGGTGTGTTTGGAAATTTTAAAATTGTTCCAGCGTTCGCTTAAATTGTATAAATCAAGATTTTGATAGAGTCTCAATTTGAATTGACATGATTCATTTGTCATTGTGCAATTACCGAAGAAGGATATCTGTTATCCGAAATATCTAATATTTGTGTATTTTATAGTTATTTAATGGTGATGTTGTACCCTTTTTGACTTGTTATATATTATATTTTGTAGTGTACAGAATCATATTACATGATCCATCGCCCTGTAAGATTGATCGTTGACTATTTATTCAGTCATTTTATATATATATATATATATATATATCAATGAACTGAATTCTCTTTAGAGACGACCAAAATAGCATATTTATCAAAATCAGAACCACATGTAAACGATAAAAAGATGTTACAACCGTATACGTACCTTCGATTCAAATAATAAAACAGGATCATAATGTTCCTACTGGTATCAAAGTTCTTCACCGATTGGCTATTGGTACTTTTTACGAATGGTGCATGTATCTTACAGCAGACATATCGAACAAATGGTTGAAATAACTTGCAACAATATAGTTTTTACTGGACTAGATGCACATGTCAAGAAATAATTTCTCTCAAGAGATATTTAATGCTTAAAAATTTAACTCAAGCGATAAAGAGCTAGCATATATCTGAAAATTATGTATTTGATAGCCCTGCTAAATCAAGGAATTATAGCTATGTAAATAACAGACATATCAGTGCCTTTCAGATTGCCTTAGTCTTATGAAAGCAATCGAAGGATTCGAAAATTCCAAAGTATCTTTATTGTAATGCCAGAGCCGAATAATGGGGCTCTCGGACTGAAACTTACAAATTACGTGCAGGGTATTGACCCATACATACCTAAATAAAAAGTTCAGACAAATACGGCAATATCTTATGTAACATGACAATAACAAAAAACGGCGAAAATACTAAATGAAATCAACAAAATGCTACAAATAAATAAATAAATAAAATTGTTCGAAATACAACCAACAGAAACTAAAGTTAAGCCATCTACGGATGAGGGTAAAACATATCATGTAGAAGAAGGCATAACTTACCAAAGAAAAAAAATGAGAATAGAATGACAAATCGACAATATACAACATATTTTGAGTATTCAGTTCTAGTACTTCGCGCCTATAAAACAATTATTAATTGTTAGATATGCAGTCATGTAATCAGACAGCAGTACTCCTATTTAATAAAATGGCCCTCCTTTAAGCAAATCTCTTTGTCGATTAAACTGCTGGAATTCATATTAGTGCATCTTTAGTAATGAAACAGTAGACACAGAATTTAAACATATTTTCAAGGATTTTTGGTTTAATTTCTATAATGTATTAAGAAAGAAACGTTGGTTTACAGACACTGCTTGTAGTCATAGTAGGCACGGTACTTGTCTATCCCAAATTCATGTATTTGGTTTTCATGTTATATTTGTTATTCTCGTGGTGTTTTGTCTGATGCTTGGTCCGTTTCTGTGTGTGTTACGTTTCGGTGTTATGTCGTTGTTCTCCTCTTATATTTAATGCGTTTCCCTCGGTTTTAGTTTGTTACCCCGATTTTGTTTTTTGTCCATGGATTTATGAGTTTTGAACAGCGGTATACTACTGTTGCCTTTACCTGTAGTAGGTACCCATAATTTAAGGAACTTTGTTTCCAAACATAATACCCAGAATGAGATGCAAGAGAGGGGCGAAAGATACCAGAGGGACAGTTAAACTCATAGATCGAAAAAAAGTGACAACGCCATGGCCAAAAAAGAAAAAAAAAGACAAACGGACAAACAACAGTACACAACACACACCATAGATAACTAAAGAGCAAGCAACACGAACTCCACCAAAATCAGAAGTTGATCTAGGGTGCTGCGGAAGGGTAAGCACATCCAACTCCAAATGTGACACCCGTCGTGTTGCTCATTTTTTCAAAAACCCGGGGCAAATGACAAAAAATGGATATTAAAATCCATTAGTTAAAAACCAAATGAAAACGTCATGACAAAAAATGATAAAACAACAGTATGCAAAACTATACATAGGAAACGATACACGAACCTCACTAAGGCTTATGTAATCCCAAAAGCTAGGGTACGCAGAACTTATATAAAAAAACCATATCAATTGATGCGCCAGTTAAAACCATTAGATGAAAATATCATGCAGTGCAATATCAAATTTTAAACGATATTTGATCTCCACCATTACTCAAATAACATTTGCAATACAAAAGCTCATTCATACAAGTTGAATTAAATGTATGTGATATTTTTATTTATGGAAAAAGTTTTAAAACCGGATCTTTAAGAATATTTCACAAAATTAGATTGGAACAAAAACTTTGTTTTATTATTTTTGTAATTTTGTTTTCAATATGCAGGTTTTAACATTACAATTTCAGCACCACCTGACTAGGGTGTAACAGGGTTATAAGAAATATAACAATATAAGACTAATTGTTTATACCAAGATAAGAAAAAACAATTAAACATACATCATTTGACAAACTTTTTTTTCTCCTCTGATATTTAAATATATCTATATGATTGTTGTGGTTCGTTGATTAGATTTCTACACATAACATATCATGTGGCACAATTAAATGTTTTAAAATGAAATAATTAGATAAAACATGACGCTTTGACATTTTTGATGTGAAATGATCTAAGGTTATGTTTACACTGTCAATGTGAAACATATTTTCTTACACAAGTTTCACTGTTTACGTCTTTGCAAAAGCGTTATTTTAAGACTTGCATTCGTTTAACCAAACACAAGTTCCCTTGATTAATTGAATGGTCTTTTGAAAAAATCTGGTTGTCGATTTATTTGCTGCAACTCGTATGGAATTTTCTCTTATTAAAAGGGAAATATGATAGATATAAATACTTGAAGAATTTCAATGAAGTTTAAGATTACAGTTGTAAATATTCCTCTTGTCAAAATCTCTGTAGGTTGTGGCAATACATGTTTAAACAGTTTGAAAGTATTCCTATGGACACCAATTGCGTTCTGTGCATAATCTTTCTGCTTTAAATAATCATGCAATTTCTAATTTTACTGGTCAGATAAACATAAAACAGCTTTCAGGGTATCTTTTTAGATTTCGATATTCCATTTTGACACGGAAAATTCTATACATAAAATAAAAAAGAGACAGTTGTTCGTTCGAGATGGTTAATTTTCAATCTTTGAATGGTAATTTGCAATTGACCTCTCCTTCCACAGTGCATGTTTTACGGTTTTGCCCTTGTCTGTAGATTTCAATGAACCAAACTTATGCGTAACTGATGAATTATTAATACAGTGATTTTGTTTTTATAACATTTTCAAATTATTCCATTGATTCGGTAAAAAATGTTAAGCTCTACCGTAAAATTCACGTCCTAATTTTTAGATTTTCATGAAGCCAAAAATTAAAGACCCGATCCGTGTCTATCAAAGGCACCATGTGTATAATGTAATACGTCAGACACACGTTTCGTCTACATAAGAATCATCAGTGGCGCTCTGATCAAAATACAAAATGTAGTTATAAAAACAAACAAGTGCAAAGTTGAAAAGCACCGAGGATCCAAAATCCCAAAAAGTTGTGCCAAATACGGCTAAAGTAATATATGCATTGGATAAGAAAATCCTTAGTATATCAAAAAATCATATTTTTGGAACAGGAATGGAGTAGGTCTGGTAAGGGCCGATTTTAGCCTCAAATTTCAGGTTCATCTGAGGAAAGATCTAGAAAACTTTTTAAACACTTAAGTGTCTATTTCAGTTGATTCAATTAGATTATGTGAAAGATTTTAACTGAGTTCCTCATTAAAAACGCTCCTATTTGAGCTTACATATGAAAATTTTTCGTTCCATATTGTTAATTTTCATTTTGTGGATTGTGATGTAACTTTGGCACCATCGTACGGTGTTCATATGTCACAACTATGTCCGTGTCTGGTATGATGTTTTAGATTTTAACGAACTTAATTTATGTATCACTGGTAAATTATTAAGCCGGGGATGTCATTTCCACAATCTACTAAAAAACTTTATTAAATTCTTTCATAAATATAAAGATTTGGTTTTGAAGTTTGGGTGTACCTGTAGAAAAAACGTATTTCAAACGGAATAACACATCCTCATTTTTATGGAAATCATGATTACCGTGCCAGGAAATTTAAAAAAGAACCTCAAAAGAGGATAGTTCCTTTAAATAAACGTATTATCTGTTATTAGATTATTGAATGGTTTTTTTATTGGTATTAATATTTATTTTGTTACCAATAAATAAAAAAGCAAACTAAACACTATTGTTATATACATAATTATACCTATTCATTGATAGACAATACGTCGATACCTGTATCTTGGCATTGCACAAGGTCATGATTTTCTCTGAATGTTTATGACGTCTATATGCTAAATTCATTGTATATTAGATGTGTACTAATTGATATTTTAGTCTTAAATGCCTGATCTTTTATTAGTTGTTAGTGGCTTTCAACTACCTGCCAGTAATTGCGAGTACTTTCAGATGTGTACAAAGTGTTTTTATGTTGTTTGGATATACTTGAACCCGGCCACATCCACTCTGTGTAGCAGTTCTATTTTTATCCATCTGATTTGTTCTTATTTTATAATGTTACACCACTATCCGATTTTAGATGAGGGTTGGAATCTCGCTAAAATGTTTAACCCCGACACATTCTGTATGTATGTGCCTGTCCCAAGTCAGGAGCCTGTAATTCAGTGCAATATACCTTGATCATAATTTTTTTTAGAAAGAGAGTAACGCTCTCTAAGTAAATTTGATGTCGGTTTTCATATAAAAGTGACGGTGTGTCAATAAAAGAAAAAATGGAGAATCCTCCCAATTCAGATCTTGAGGCATTATTACTAGCACACTTCTTAAATTTACAAAACTTATTGTGAATTTTTTCAGGACTATCATCTTTAAAACTGAGTTTATCCAAAGGAGAATTATTTTTTCTAGCTAACAATTGCATTATAGTATGATTTGTACACATCCATATACCAAATTTCATGTTATATGTAAGAATAGGACGAACCAAAGAATCAAATAAATGAACAGATAAATGTGCAGGTAATTCGTATAGACTACTTGTATAACTTTTGAGTACATACATTTTAGGGCTTTTTTTGAATGTGCTTCAGCAGATGACAATAAGTTTTCATTTTGTGAGAGCAAGTTGCCTAAGAACATATATTTGTAAAAAATGTCCTTAGCAGTCGTGCTCGTTTTGTTGTCACTTTAACTCATTCCTCATTTCCATTCTCAATTTTGTTGTAGTCGAGCTCTTAACTAGGAAATTTGAGACAACAGTAACGTATTACTCTTTTTGCAATGCTTATCGATTTGCGTGAGGTGTGAACTGAGCTTGATTTTACAAAAGATAAAATTAATTAGTTGATCTGTAATTATATTTGATTTAAACTATTTATAAAAGACACTCGCTATTTGCTAGAAATAAATTTTGACTGTGAAGACAGTTAATTTCTGTCGCTTTCTCAAAAATCAAAAGAAAAGTGATGAACAAAACTACTTATGGGTAAACGTTAGATTAAACGTTAGATTCTTTAAATCTAATATTAATATTTCCAAGCACTGAATATGAGTTTACCAAAAAAGATTATCTATATTTGAGACATTAAGAAAAGATAGTGTGAATAGTTATAAATGTTATATGACAGTTGATTAAATAATCTGTCAAAAAAGGGTGTGTATTTTTTCCATATTACTTGTAATAAGAGAGAAGTCGTTATTAAAATCAAAATATATTTTATTGGCAAAGTAAGATCATGGCTTCTTTCGGTTACAAACCCACAAACAAAGGGTCTTTGGGCAACCGTAAATTAGATGCAAATAAAATATATCAATAAAATTCAAAATTCAAATAAAAAACTAAAATGAAATGAAATTTTGAAATAATGGGGTGCTGACTTGAACCCTGGCAACAGATGTTCAAAATCAACATGAGAAACTACGTTTGAGGTGGAAATGAAGATTACATGGATTAATGTTCTAAATTAAATATTAATACAGTGATAAATCAAGTTCATCGGTACTGGTGCAGCCTATAAAGTTCGACCTAGTGATAAACTCTGCTAAAAGACTGTCATAACATTATTTATCGGTACACTATGGCTGTTAATCCGTTATCACTCGTCAGATGGACGTCATACTGTGGTTAATAGTTATCAAAAGTACCAGGATTATAATTTCATACGCCAGACGCGCGTTTCGTCTACATAAGACTCATCAGTGACGCTCAGATCAAAATAGTTCAAAAAGCCAAATAAATACAAAGTTGAAGAGCATTGAGGACCCAAAATTCAAAAAAGTTGTGCCAAATACGGCTAAGGTAATCTACTCTTGGGGTAAGAAAATCCTTAGTTTTTCGAAAAATTCAAAGTTTTGTAAACAGAAAATTTATAAAAATGACCATATAATTGATATTCATGTCAACACCGTAGTAATTGTGTTTATAGACTGATGAAGAGTTGTAAATCCAGAAGCTGTGACAGGAATTCTATGTTGAGGTTAAGAACAAGCCGAAATCTGTAAAATAAGACATAAAACAGCAGTATCGAAAAACTAAAAGAGGAGGGATGGGTGGGTTTACATTAATTATGCTTACAATAAACTCAACAATCTGACCTTAGATAAATTCAGTTACTTCCTAGCAGACCGTGCATTCAAACTATTGAGAGGAGTGCTCTAGCTGTTAAAATTGATATGCCGTGTAATCGAATTAAGACATGCGCGTTACATTGACCTGTGCATGAACTGTCGCAAGTCTTGCCTTCCTCTGATAACACGATTTAACGGTCAAGCCCTTTCAATCGAATTATTTTCCGTCTTAAAGAAATAGAATAATTGATTTCAATTTTTTTGTCGTGCTTAAAAATAATGTGAATACATTTTATAAATCAAATAATTGAATACGACACAATTCACGGGAGTTGACCATGTGTATGCCGTTTAACGTTAGAATTAAAAAAAGACACGATCTTTTAGAGGCGGCACGTCATACGTGTAGTGGTCCGAATACCTATTAACTGCTTGTATTTCAGTATAAAACGATTTCCAAATGAATGTGTCTAATGCACGTCAAATTTTTAACCATGATAGAAAGTAACTTCGTGCAACTAGACTTTTCTAGGTTTGTTTGATTTCATTTTGTATATTAAAAAAATCGTTTATCATAGTTTTTATCTGTATAAGAATGGATTTTTGTGAATCAATTATTCAACAAAATGGTTCACCTTTGTTTCACTTTTAATGTTGACTCTCTTTTCCGAACACGATTAATACAATTATGCTTCACAAATATCTAACTAATTGGTTAAATTGACGGTAACATGAATACGGATTAAATGAGATCGAAATTTTGCACTATTAAACTTGGTGTTATAACTAGTTACCATGGTTATGACAGTGGCATTTTTTTCTTTTATATTGGTATATAGCTACTATATTGAAAAAAATACATCAGCGAAAGTGAAAGACAAGTATACAAAACAAGAATATGTCCATAGTACACGGATGCCCCACTCGCACTATCATTTTCTTTGTTTAGTTTAAATGGGATAAAAACTTTAATTTGGCATTTAAAATAGAAAGATCATATCACAGGGAACATGTATACTAAGTTTCAAGTTGATCAAAAACTACCTTGACAAAAAACTTTAACTTGAAATTTCCACTATCATTTCAGTGAACCGTAAAATTGGGATCAACAATCTAATTTGGCATTAAATTAGAAAGATCATATCATAGGACACATGTGTACTAAATTTCAAGTTGATTGGACCTCAACTTCATCAAAAACTACCTTAACCAAAAACTTTAACCTGAAGCAGGACAAACAGAAGGAGAACAGAACGGACGGACGAACGAACGGACCCACAAACCAGAAAATATAATGCCCCTCTACTATCGTAGGTGAGGCATAGAAATTACCATAGTCTAGCACAATAAAACAATGGATTCCTATATAAATACCGGACAATAACTTTTACAAAACAGTAAAGTAACACGTTATTAACATGACAAGCATAATCAGTACCCATAACATGTATTTCAATACAATCATGCATTATTCGTGAAGTTGATACAGAATATTTATTAACAAGGTCTTGGTATATTCCATGACAAGACCGACGAGAACCAATGCCAACCACTGAATTACATGCTTTTGACTTGTGACATGAACATATATAATTTGGCGAGGCTACACCAAAACATTCCCTTCGCATGAAATAGTGGTGTAACATTACACCATAAGAACTTTGAAATTCAGTTGAAAAATTTGTAATCATCAGACCGACACAAAGCATAGAATTTCTAACCAAAACAAAGACCGGACGTTGCAGGGTAAACACACATTCTACAACAAAAAAAAAGACACTAAATAAAAATCATAGAATACTCGCACTCATTTACAGCTAGTTCAGGCAAAAAACAACTGACTTAAAATCTATATCTTAAAGTCAAAAAACAATCCTTTCACTTCCAGACTCCAATGTATTTAGTGTCAATGCGTCATTGTTTACAATAATGCATAGCATGTTAAGTATTAGATGATACTGCTTGCCATACTACAGTTCTTTCCTCGTAAATGTTTATAACGGACCGATTGCTTACAGAAATAGTTATAGATAGGATATACCTATTAAAGGAGTTTTCAACACTGTCTTTTCTGTAACACGTAACAGTTATATAACCATATTCAAAATGTGAGAAACAAATGAAATCACGTCTTAACGCATAAAAAGTCAATTGACTTAACAGTATTTTTCAACATTCGCCAAGGAACTTACGCATACAGGAGAAAATCTGTTCTGCAAATATCATGCAATCATGTATCCCGTTTACTTTATAAAAAAGTGCACTATAATAGGAAAGCTATAACAATCAGTTTCAAAGAGAGGACACAGTTTTTTGGTTTGATAACGATTTATCTCTGCATTCAAACGGGGAGATACACTTTTTATTTGGCCATTTTTTTTTCGAAAACTACCACGTTCACCTATTTTTTTTTACTTCAAAAGACCTACACCAGTTTTCTAAATATGAAAACATGGCAATACATTGTGAACCTAAATTAGATCCCCTGAACATGACTGAGATTTTAAAGTTGTACATCAAAATAATTGGAAATAATTCATCGAGAACATGTTTCTTAAAATACATTATTTTCTTTACATACAATGAAACTGTTAAGATCATGCGAGGCATATAACTATATAAGTCCATCAGCTAGTTTTCAAAAGTGCTCTAGTTAAAGAGTTTGTGTTACACCCCAAGGTACCGCGATTTTTATTGATAGAATTCAACTTCATTATCTTATTGATAAAATACAAGGTGTTATACTAAAAAAAAAGGTCCAAAGAGGTTTAAAAACGTGCCTTTTAATAGACATTTCATTTATTAATCACGACATAGTAATTTTATTTAAAATTTTTAATATAAAGCGATTAAAAAAAAAATAAAAGTATAAACAACCAAACCAGATATAAAACTATCATATTTAATGTAACACTTTAGATTTTTGTTTTAATTTTTGTTTTATTTACATTACAAACAATTTTTTTGGGTTAACATTAAGGCATATTTTCTCATGTCATAAAGAAATTCTTTATACAATTACCTGTTTCTGTAAATTAAACTTTAGAACTGATCAGTATGCAATGTTTAAACTATTTGCAGTATTTATATATTGTCTAAAATATGAATTATTTAATAAAACATATGTACGTGCAAATGCTCGTGAAATACCGGAAATCATCAAATTACCCTCTTCGATTCAGTCGTCAATGTATTTGCACAAAAAGCATTTTAAGCTTATCGATTTGCACCTGAAAATAAACATTGATTTGTCGATTTATTTTTGTTTTTGGGAGACAAATTATTTTATAAAGTAAATGTGTAACGAAATATTTATGAACAAATACAAATTAATCAGAAAGGGGTGCACTCTATCGAATTCAATAAATGTGCGCTTGATAATATTTTGTGTTTTAGCTATGTGGTGATTGAGTTAAGATTGTTAAGTTATTCAATCGACAAATATCGCTTTGAACGAAGGATAAATAGTCAGTTGGGGAATTCGTTCAGACTTTTTACTTTCTTAGGTTTCTTAGAGATACAAAAAAAAGTTGGCATTGTTGGTTTCATTTTAAATAAAGGTTCTGTTGTTAAACTTTTGTTGTTAAAGGCACATGAAAGAGCTTCAATATCATTAAAATGTCGAAATTTGGTAGGAATGGATAATCCTGAAGCATCCGTACAAAGAGAACTTGGAAAAACTCGAAAAAGCGAGATGAAACTGATGTTTTAAAATTGTGTCAGACACTGCACAGCTGGCCGAAATCCAATTGAAACATCTGAGTAGTTATCTGGCTTGTCCTCGGGTTTTGTTGCTTCTTCAAAATTAATGTGCGACCTTCTAAACGCGTATGAAAAGGAAAAGTTTGATTCAGAAATTTCCATCACTGAAAAAATCAACCGATATCTTCAAACCAATCAAAATCATTGCTTACAATATCAAAAAAGAAAATGAAAGGAAAGCAGTTTGAATAGCTGATAAGAACAACAAAACATTGAAAGCAGATAGACATCTGTTTGGTCGCCTGCTCTGTCATCGCCCAGACAAGACAGTTGGATATGTGAGAGTTACTCCAGTTTGAACTAGATCCTCTTCCATTCTTTGTGTTGGAATGGAGTAAACAATCCTATAAATGTACGCTAGAAGGTATTGATTTATTTGTATCACATCACAAAATAGATGTTGAAAATGAAGTATTGACAAGTGTAGAATGCTCCAAGCTTCTAAGCATCAGGAAGAAGCCGACAAAAAATTTAAAAACACGCAGCCTACAAAGGTGACGATTCCATTGTTATAAAATATTCTGACACTAATGACCTGCTATTTTCATCCCATTCTATCCCGTATTGGTGAAACCTTTGAAGAGGTAGGCACAGAGTTGTCAAAACACTCGAGAAATTTTTGTGTTCTATATATGGCTACGAAATTGATAACATCGATGAATTAAGATTCAGAATTTTTGGAAATGCAAAAAACATTCATTTTCATCTACTGCTCCCAACAAAAGAGGGACGAAAGATACCAAAGGGACAGTCAAACTAATAAATCTAAAACAAACTGACAACGCCATGGCTAGAAATGAAAAAGAAAAACAGAAAAACATTAGTACACATGACACAATATAGAAAACTAAAGAATAAACAACACGAACCCCACCAAAAACTAGGGGTAACAAAAGATGCAATGTTAAAGCACATGAAACAAATCAACTTTCAGGCAAAGATTTTGAAATCTGCTCTTAAACACAACACTGTTCCGTCACCAAACAACCATGGTTGGATTGCTAAGAACGATTTGATCAGTATCAATTGGCTAGACCAACCGCCAGCGTTAGACGCTTTATTAATTATCAAAACTGTTCATGTAAAGCTGGTTGTGCCAACAAAAGATTTTCATGTGTTCGACAAGGTTTATCCTGAACAGATAGCTGTACATGCTCGAAAGCTGGTAGCAATAAGGATTATCATATATTATATATTATATTGCTAACGATGACAACGAAGGTGATGGATTTTATGATCATGATGATAATTCGGTAGATGCAGGTGACCAAACTGATGATGATTCTATATATCAAATATCTTCTGACCTCAAAATGTGGTGATTCTCTTTTTAAAAAAAATTGTAATAGATCTAGAAACCCCGACAGTTTTTGTTTTTTTTTAATAATATGTGAGTTATTTCATGAATGTGATGTATAAATACGTGACAGAATCGTGCATATCTGGTTGCCTTTGCTTGTATTTGTCGTTGATTTTATGTTTTTGTTTCTTGCCTTTGAGTGTTTTGCATCAGCCTTAAGTTCCTTTATGCTCTATGTTTGAATGTAAAGAACATACCTTTTTATCAAGAAAACTAGTACGTATGCTTTTGTTCATTCAAAATCATGAATTACGGAGATAACCTTCCCCTTTTTTCTTGGTTCTCTACGATTTGAAAATTGTATAAAAATTAGCCTGCGTTTTAATAAGATATGATTTGTTCCATTCAATAAAAAAATAGTACTGAATCCTTGGTTATTTTTTCATATTTCTGTGTATATGTGTAAAACATTTTTTTGATATACTCTTTAATAAGTCCCCTTTTGACCCCTTTTGGACACTTTTTCAAAAGTATAACACCTCTTAAAATATTCTTCAGACAATACTTTTTATATTTATTTGAAATACTATAACACAAAAGTGACAATACATGATAAACTACTCACTGATGAAAACCATCTGTATTATATTTATAGATTATTGTTGATCATCTCAACGAGATTGATCTTCTCGTTTGAGCCGTTATGGCGAAAGCGAGAAAAACAATCGAATTGAGATGACCAATGATAATCTGTTTATCGCTATTTCATCTACATGTATGACGACGCTGTCAAATCCATCAGCAACGAAAAAAGCCCAAAATAGCGATAAATATGTATATTGTGTTATAGTTTATATTATATACATATATATACATATACATTGTACATTTGATAAAGCACTCTTACAGAAATTAAAAGGGACGAGTAAAACAGTCAATTCAATTTGTTTTATATACATCTATTTTCGCAATGTTCCTATTGGTTTTGTGACTCGAAACCCCCATAATTTTACCGGCTTTTTTACTTCGGGTAGCGGTTCAAATATTTTCAGGAGCAGATAACCGCTATATTCTGTTTTCACCTACAACATAAATTGAATTAATGTTATTAATCATTACTCTCAACATCTCATACTTTTAATTGTCTTATTAAAAATAAGTTAATAACAGCTACTAGATAACTTATCAATCCTACATGAAATGTAGGAGTAGTATAATTAATCTCGAATCTGTTTATCATGTATAAAGTTATTAATATTTTTTAATTTAAAATTAAATGTAAAAAAAAAGTTGTTTTCATTTATGCTGCTCATTTCTATTGGAACCAAATTGTATGCAAAGGTGCTGTTTAAGCTGTATTTGTATTTGCAAGTTTTCTCTCCTTATGTAATTTCGTGTGGGAACACATTAAGTTGCCATAGTTGTTTTTTTTCTGTCTGCATTGCCTTATATGTTTTGGCGTCATTGCATGATTTGTGTATCGGAGTAACCAGACGGCTTGCCAGGTATGGTTCTATTTATATAATCTGCAATAATTTATTGGCCGTTTAATTATCTAGGGATACAAGACTGTTATTATGGTTATTAGGGTTCACAATTCAAACAATGAGGGTCTGAATTTTTTACTTTTGCACATTTTTGTTAATAGAGCCATATCATTTCATTATAGTTGCAATTGAAATGCTAATAATTATCAAAGGTACCAAGATTGTAATTTAGTACGCCAGACGCGCGTTTCATCTACATAAGACTCATTAGTGACGCTCAGATCAATATGGTTATAAAGCCAAACAAGGACAAAGTTGAAGAGCATTGAGGACCCAAAATTTCAAAAAGTTGTGCCAAATACGGCTAAGGTAATAATGTATTCCTTGGATAAAAAAATCCTTACTTTTTCGAAAAATTCAGTTTTGTAAACAGTAAATTTATAAAAATTATCATATAATTGATATTCATGCCAACACCGAACTGCTGACTACTGGGTTTGCAATACCCTCGGGGACGAAACTTCCACAAGCCGTGGCATCGACCAAGTGGTGTAAATAGTTATCAAAGGTACCAGAATTATAACTTAGTACGCAAGACGCGCGTTTCGAACACTAACTCAATATACAATAGAGGAATAAAAACTAAACAAACGAAAAACGATCAAAAGACAACGGACAATATATGAAACATATAAAAACAAACACTTCCGAGCAATACGAACTGAATCTTACAATACTTAAGTTGGTGGATACTACATAACTATCAAAAGATTATCAATGGAATTAAAAATGATTTCAAAAGAAATTTCTGTAATTAAATTGACACACTTTTTGAAATATATCGATCAAAGAGATTGGTCTGTCCCGTGTCAAACTTGAAAATTGTTAAGCTTTAATATTCACAGAATATGCTTCCCGTGATAAAAAAATTCGATTCAAAAGTTTACTAACTATAATTTCTGTTAAAACGGAATGTATTTATGTAGTTTTTATCACAATATTTATCACAAGTGGGGAAACATAACAAAAAATAACCACCAACACACGTTTTGTTCATACCTAAGATGAACCATTCTTTTGACATTTATTACCTTTGAAAATGGTATTTGCCATGATTTACCAGTTAAAGTCTCGTTTTCGGTGAGGTTCTTGCTGCTCCTTTGAATTATGTGTATTAATTCATGATGCAAATATCGCATCAATTTACAAATGAAGAACACGAATTTGCTATTTATAATGAACACTTTGATATATGTGCAAAAATCAGTAAGTTTCTTACCTTCACAATGAAAAAAGTCCCTTCTGCAACTGCAGTTCGATAGGTTAGCGATCTCAACTCACCAGGATTTTTTCCATTCATCGCACTCTGCACATCTTGTGTCATCTGCATAAAATATTAATAAAAGACGAAGTTGGAATACGTTTAGCAGAAAGAAAAAAAACCCTAACAAAGATTTCTAGATATCCAAGTACGATTATATTTTAACCATAGATATAAACAGACAGATTATCACAAAAAGGTGTGAACAATTGTTTGACATCGTTATTCATATCTCCTCATTTCATTCCATTTACAGTAAAACAACATATACCTTAAATGATACTCGTTTCAGAAGTAACATTAACCGTAAAAAAGATGCACATTTCAACAAATAATGTTAAATCATTTAAATTTTATTTTAGAAAGTTTGCAACTTCTAAAAATAAGTGTGTAACTGGGTATAAAGAATTTATAAACTGTCCTGTATTTCTACATATGATTCGTCGCTCGTCAGATACATGGTTGGCATATAACAAGTAACTTATCTTTGGCTATTATTTAAACATTATATAAATATATAAAAATTATGGAAACCAATCTGAGGTATTGAAAATTCATCTTGAATAAGGGTAACCTCTAACATACAATTTGATTTTATATACACTTCTGAAATGCTGTGGAGAGGATAAATAATCATGATAATGCCGATATTATGCAAACAGGAATGTCACTTCGAAAACAATGAAGTTAACTGACAACTATTTTTTAACAGATTTAAAGATAAAAAACCTTATTGAACAAGTTAATACAGGAACACAATTACGTGTCCACAATTTTCATTCAATCAGATTGCTGAAGACAGAACAAAACAACGGACAATTACCAGTAAGACATTTTTCGTTCATACAGAATAATAAATCATTGTAAATGTATTTATAATAACCAGACAACTAAATCTATTTTACATTTACAAGGAATGCAACATAGTGTTTACCTGTTCATTAAAATCTACCAAGGGTTGTATTCTATCATCACTTCGTGTTTCATCGCCATAGCCTCCAAGCTTTGGTTTTTTCTCATAACTTCCATAACTTCCATAACATTGTCCCATTGTGTACTTTTTAAAGTAATGGCACATAGTATGTCACACTACTTTTTAATACATGCTTACTCTTACTGGGCGCATGTCCGTTAAGTTTTGTTACGGTTCTTAAATGCTAAAAGGATATTTTTTAAATGAACTTTGGTGGTAAATACACCAGGAAGATGTTGACGCTGTTGATCTTTAACTCATAAAATTACTGTCATAAAATTGTTAAAACCTTATTAAATTTCAACATTAAAACTGTCTGGTTGTAATACGTACATTTTTATTGGTATTGTTTGAAATCTACACAAACATTTTCTTGATAATTTCGGGATTATTGCATAAAAGTAATGCATTACATTATTTATTAATTATATTAATGTGCTATATACGATGTATAAAAACGTACACTTATTGCCTTTATAATGCTATTAAATGCAAACAACTTTATATTTTGTAATTTTAATATAAAATTGTTGTCATTAACCAATTTACATGGATAAACACTAATAACGGAGAACATGATATTCTGTTACCCTTACAGTGATGTCGATATGTCATTGTAATCGAATTTAATCAGGAAAAGGGAAACCCTTTTTGTACAAGTTAAAGTTAGAACACAGAAATGCGATTTCTGATATAATACTTTTGTTGGCTGATCCATTTACATTTGAATGCGACAGATCACATATTCTATCCTCCATTGAGGCTCGTCTATCATTTCCTAGTGATACCAACTTGAACAGATGAGTGATAAAAAAGGTCACGAAAGTACTTGATTAAAAGAGGGACGAAAATACCAGAGGGACAGTCAAACTCATAGATCGAAAATAAACTGACAACGCCTGGCTAAAAATGAAAGAAGACAAACAAACAAACAATAGAATACATTTGACACAACACCGAAGCTAAAAAATAGGCAACACGAACCAACCAAAACTAGGGGTGATCTCAGGTGCTCCATAATGGTAAGCAGATCCTGCTCCACATGTGACACTAAAGTTAATATTCCTGATTTCACAAACAGAAACATATAGTTTGACTCTTGTTTTTGTTCATCAGCTAACATCAAATTATATTTGCTTATTGAAGTTAAAACATTGAAATTTAACAAATTAAAGTAAACTTATTTGTATATCTATATAACAGTTACAATGTAGTTAGGGCAATTTAGGGCAAAAACATTTTTTTTAGGTTTGGTGCAGGCGTGTAAATTATGATAAAAAGTCAATACAAAACTCGTTTTTGTTTTGTTTTCTTATTGCTATATTGTACCTACATGACACTTAAGATCATATCAGCTAAATATAATGTGGGGTGTTTGTTTTAATACTGGTATAACAGAAAAACAGATTGAATTATAAATCATCTTATGTTGTCAATATAGCTTTTATCACATGTTTCAAAAAGCCTTCCAGCTCGATATGCATGTTGAACTATACGTTCTTCGTCGATATTAGACCGTGTTTATTCCAGACGAGTAACCAGCTTTTAGCTATGCTGTAAGATTTTTTTTAAAAAGTAAAATAACATATATACCGAACTCAAAAGAAAATAATTTTGTTATTCTCATATATAGCTTAATATATTAACACGATTACGAGAATAAATATTGATAACATTTTTAATCAGATTAAAACAACATACAAATATTGCCACATTTTGCTGAAGCTTATAAACGTTTCATCTGATCAAACAAATTAAGGTAAGAGTACTTATTTCAGTTGTTCTTTGTAATCGAATGTATTGTAAGCATACAACTTGTTGGTGGCGGCGACAACACAGTACACTATTCGAACTCCGATGAAAAATTAAATGGCAATACACTCAAACACTACAAATGAATGTGTAATAAGTGTCATATTCCTGACTTGGTACAAACAGTTTCTTTAGTAGAAAATGGTGTACTTGACCTGGTTTTGTAGCTAGCTTTACCATTATTGTTACTAATATATTAAATCCTCGCAAGGTATACATATAAATGTCAGTCATACTTGTGTCACCTGACCTTAATCACATTTCATTGGTTGCAATAGTCAAAACCTTATCTAAGAAACTATATCAATGTTCAAGTAGGGAATCAAATATATTTGGTTTATGGAATGGTAGCAAAGTGTAAATGTCTTTGTGGCAGAGTACATCTGTCCTACCTTATGTGCACGGAACATTGATAAATTTTATGTAATATTTGTTCAATATAAAAAGAGAATTTTGAAAGTAAGCAGATATAGGCAAACGTACAGCCTTACAAATTCATTTGGAAAAAGTATGTTTAAGGTCCTTTTTTCATAAAACAATATAACATGGCTCTCAATGTTTTGACTTTAAATGTTCCAAATAACCCATGAAGGTAAATCAAGAAAAGCTTTTCATACACAGGAAATTAAAACACAAGAGTTAATTTCTTGATAAAAAAAAAGACAGGATGAGTGTTGCATGCTTTTTCTCAAAGTGCGCCTAATTAAAGATAGTCAAGATCTTGGACATCGTAATGTGTGCGACTTTTTATTTTTTTTTCAATTCGAACGTCACTGATGACAATGGATGAGTTTTTGTAGTTCGACTGAACGTCTGTCATGCATACGTGTTATCATGGTGTCTATGAAAGTATATTAACAAATTGAGTTGTTCATGTTTAAACTGATAGTAGTCTTTAGTTTATCATGTTTAGTTATTCTCGGAATAAGAAAAAATAATGAAATCACAAGAAACTTTAATATATACAAGCACTAATTTGTTATGAAATACATTGCATTATAATAATATGTAAATATATATAAGACTAACAATGACTTAAGTGTTACAGACAAAAAACAGGATACATTTGATAATATATTAGAAAGTTTAATGATGAAAAAGACCAACTTGACGTATTTGTGAAAATTGAATGTAGACAAATATACATGTTTATTTCGGTCTGACCTTTACAAAGATAGCATGTCTATTTCTGTTAAGCAGATATCTACCCGACATTTATTAAAACAATGGCTTATATATTGGATCAAAATCATTAGAAATAAATAAACTCATATATCATAACCGAGTTTGAAAGGTGATTGTATCAACAAAAGTCATAGTGATTTTTGTTTCCTCTTCATACCCACCTGCCTTTGTTTGATCAGATATAAATATGTTCTTAATACTTTTCGAGTGATTTGTCATTAATATTAGTCAGTTTATATCAATGAATACCAAATAATGATCATAAATCAACTAAAACATATCAACCCTCAAAAACCTTCTTTTAACAAGATCTATAATAAAAAAAGAGGCTCAACTTGTAGGTCGGCATGGGGTAAAAAATAAAGGAAACAGTAATATACCGCTGTTCGAAACTCATAATTCGATTGAGAAAAAAAACCCCAAATCCTGGTTACAAACTAAAACTTAGGGAAACACATCAAATATAAGAGGAGAACTACGACACAACAGAAACACAAAACTAAAATGTAACACACACAGAAGCGAACTATAATATAACAATGGTCATTTTCTGACTTGGTACAGGACATTTTAAGAGAAAATTGGTGGGTAAAAACGACGAATAAAAAATCATATTCATATGTAACTAATATGGAACAATAGTGTTGATTTATAAATACACCATTTTAGGCACTTTTGTTTTTCCAAATGAATGATATCACCAATAAATCGACGGGTTCAAACAAAGATAATGAGAGCATAGAAAACTGTGGATCTTATAATCAGCATGACTTTATAATATGACAATACAAATACTAAAAATCCAGGCTAAAATAAGGCTTATACTTAATTCATTCACGGACCCGAGAAGTAGTGGGTGTGTTCTACTATAATATCATTACTGTTTACAAAAAGCACACTTTTAAGGTAGCACAATAGAAAGATTTTATATCTCCAATTCCCCAGTTTAAAAATGCTATTCCTTTCTGTATAATGCTTGAAAATTTATAAAAGTGGTATTAATGGATAGCTAACGGAGCCATTATCTACAAAAAGGGTGTCTCAGATTTTGGATAGAATGTTTACATCAAATTTTACACCTAATCAATCATTATCTACTTTAATGTGGTAAGGATGTTTACACTAATTACAGATTTATGAGAGAATGGAATACAATAGCCATAATTTGAGACACCATTTTGAAGGTCCTGCTGTGTTGATTAAGATTTCGTTGAAATGTCCTGTATAGTTATAGAGATGAAAGAGCTAAATTCATTAAAGTGAACTGACCAAGCTTTTGCCATTTATTGCATAATAATTGATTACATAATGATTGCATAACAAAAATGTTGCGTTCATTTAAAAGATTATTCTTTTATCTATCTATATATACCTCTTTTATTAATTCATATGCATTCTTAAGAAAGAAACAACATTTTATAAAAATCAAATTATCTGAAAGCTAGACAGTAGATTGCTCGGCTGAAATTATTGAACTGGCAACAACTGTGTAAAATCCATTGAACTTTTTCAATATGCTACAAAATGAATTCATTAACAAGTCGTCACTGAAATATTTTTCAAAACTTGTAAACAAATGACAAAACCGATTACTGTATCAAAAATATTCACATCTATATCTCTATTATAGGACATACCCATGATACGCATAGTTGATTAGTTCTCGTCCTGAACATGCATGAAATATTTGTCACAGGATGTGACGCAACCGCCATTCAAGCAACAAAATTACATTCTTTAGCAAATCATGACTATTAACATGATTAAGTAGAATGTATTAAAATGTTCATATTGAGTTCATTTGAATACAGCTTCACCGGAAAAGATGACTCAGTTATGCGCGCCTTTATGACGTTACTTAACAGATTAAGGGAATCGCCTGTATATCCCTGCACTGTTAAAGTTCATCAAGTGTCTTCATAATTGTCATTATGCATGTTTATCTAGAAAAAAATGTGGGTTCCATATGTTTTTCATCAAAATGCCCAAATAACAGTTGTGCTGATTATCAATCAAATAATACGTACAAAATATCATAATACATTATTTCATAACTCGTTCAAAATAGAAAGGAAGTGACGAAATCAATAAACAGATGAAAGATGAAAAAATGCAATAAACGGGAAAGAAGTTTATTGTTTTGAATAAGGCCGTAAGTTTTTCAAATGAATTGTTTCATAGTTTTCTTGTCAGGGCTTTTTCAGCCGACGTTCTATGCGGTATTGGTTTTCTTATTGTAGTAGGTTGTACAAATGCCTGTTATTGTTTTAATCCATTTCATTCTAAACAATGTGCTAGGGTGACCGTAACCACATAATTTCAATTTTAATGCACCTACCTACATTTACGTAACATATAACATTAATCATATATACTTTTCGAAATATATCCTCTGTACTATCTTTTGCCTAGTTCTAAAAATATCATACGATGCAATTTTGCGCAATTCGCGATATAGGTCAAAGACAAGTCACTTCCTTATGGTATAAAACGTCAGCTTTTTTGCATTCTATTTCTTTGAAATAATAAAATTCTGTATGGAAAGCTGACAAAAGTTTTGGAAAAGAGAATACTTCAAATCAACTCATTTCGACAAAAATGATAAGTAAAAAAGTACATTCGACTGCCAAAAATCCAACCCCTCTCGTTATCCTTATTAACGGCAAGTGTCTGAAAATCTAACATTCATCTATTAATTTGCCAGTAATTACAATCATCCATTGGAAAAAAAATTGTATCTCTGTTTCATTACAAAATAACAAATATTAAGCTTTTAGATAACAATTATAAGATAATATTGTTCTTCCCCATTGCACCAATACCTTTAGCATTACATAAACTCGTTTATAATTGTCAAAAGGTTACTTCGATTTTGATTTACGGCAAAATATTTGAATTTGGATAAATGTAATGTTCACACAATAAGCGTCAAACAAAGCGTAGACTATTGTGGTTGTTGTAATTCTTCGTCGTTACCATTTATACTCCTTGCTTTTTATCAATGTTATCATTAAACGTTTTAAATGAAATATAATATGAGACATTAAACTATGACATGATATGATATATGGTAATGTTCATACTGTATATATGAAACATGTGTTCTGTACACAAGTGTCATTGAGTACCTCGTTGAGAAAACACTTATTAATTGTTAGAGATGCAGTCATTTTGTAATAGAAATTCACTTATTAATTAGTTTTTGATTTGACATAAAACAGCAAATTGTCCGGTATGAACTTACCTCAACTGTTAAAGGATCTTTCAGCTCTATGCATTGCAATCTCATTTAAATCCGATGTTATGATACTCTACATTCATCGTATTAAAAACTAACAGCTGATTTGAATGAGATTGCATGCATTTTTACGTTTGTAAGATTTCTTTCTGCACACATTCATTTAAGGCGTTTTATACTGCAGTGGTGCAATCTTTACAATTGGTATTGTCCGTTATATGTTAAAAAAATGTGGATCTGGTAGAAAATGTTCTGCAGCTTCTATACATTTTTTCACAACTAATTTTTGCCTTCTACGTACTTGTTTTGGAAATCAAATGTTTGATTATGTAGACAGAAAATAATCACCAAGGTCAACAAATACTTTTAATTGATTATAAAAAAACAAACGAGGAAAGTTAAGCTATTGCAAATGCAAGTTCGCAAACATGCATACGATGCGCGTTTCTTTGACATGAAAGGACTCTCTTCAAAACTTTATAAAGCAAATCAATTTAGGGTTGCTAGAAATGTGGCAAATGGAGCAGAAAACTATTTCTTTCGACGAAATTGTTGAGGTTCCAGCACAGTCATATAGAACAAATTGTCAGTTTTACACATAACAGAACTGAACAAAATTGATCAGTGAAGGTACACAAAATGAATGTTACAAACAGTTTAATTTTTTGTCATATATGGTGCTGGTAAAATCTCACATAAAAAAGTTTGCCGTTTGAGTAAATAAGATATGAATGTTAAACATTTATTGCATAATACGACAAAAAATATTTGTCCCTTGGCGCGAAAGAAACAATCAATCATTTTAGACGCATGTCAAATAAAGAGAAAACAATTTTGTATTAATTTTGTTGTGAAGGGGGACATGAGGATTTTAAATAGGAATTGTGTTGGCCCGTTAAGACTTATTAGAATACAGAATAAATCCGCCAAAAATTCACCCTGCTCCCTTCCCTTCCAAAGGACATCAACAAGTCGTCCCCTAACTGTAATTGTCCATGTAGTTCTGATATTGATCCAGCTTATTGTCTCTACAGGGATGTTCTTCCAATGCTGCCTTACAATATAAACGTTCATTTTACAGTTCACATTCTATTATATCTGCATTTATTAATTTATCAATGTCAGGTAGACTATATGACGCCATTTGTTTTTGTATGTGCTTCTGTCGTCAAAAACCATATTTTAAAAGAAGAGGTAGAAGAGAAACAGATCGTCCCAATTAAAAAAAAAACAAACAGAAACTTCTTCTGGCTCACTACCGAGGAACAAAAAACGCGCCCTATGTGTTAATAAGAAGCATCGAAATATGTCAAGCTTGTAAATGCATGCAAAAATGTATATACGCAAATGAAACTTTTCTGTGTTACAACCGAGGAACAAAATAACACGCCCTAGGTGTTTAAAAAGAAACATCGAAATATTCCAAGCTTTTAAAAGCATGCAAAAATATATAAACGCAAATGAAACTTTTCTGTGTCACGACGAAATATTGGTTTAACATTTTTCAAACATTGTGAAAATTTAATTCATTTCAATTATTAGTTAAAAAGTTTGTTAATATCTATATGCATACAACTTCCAAAACCTCTTAAGGAAATATCGTCTTTCTTTTGTGGAGTTGTGGTTCTTTCACCGCTGCTGCTATTCTCAATATTAACTTAAACTATAGTATAAACAAGTGTTGGTTGCTTAACGTCAAGTTTAAAATATCTAGATATCAGTAGAGGAACTAGGTAGGTTTTTCAAAATGTGTCGATCTGGATAAAAGTGAGAATTTAAACTTGAACCTGCTCTTTAATGTGCAGAAAGCGTGTTAGAGATGACATAAAATGAGAGAGAGAGAGAGAGAGAGAGAGAGAGAGAGAGAGAGAGAGAGAGAGAGATGAGAGAGAGAGAGAGAGAGAGAGAGAGAGAGAGAGAGAGAGAGAGAGAGAGAGAGAGAGAAATGTTTTTTTCTGAAAGACAGCGGCGCAACCTAATAAATGGATAAAAATTTCAGATGTGATAATTCTTTCAATTCAAATAACACAAAACAGACTTTGAAAATAATATAAAAAGGCGGGGACGGACAATGGACACTGCACGAAACAAGCTTAAAATCACACAATGCATTACATATAGCTAACATTTAGAGTTACCGCGTGATCTTCGAATTCAGTAGTAAGGTCTGAACTGCTCCGAACAAACAAAGAAATAAAATCTAAGGCCACAATATACTATTGTACATTAAAAAACGAGAAAAGAGGCAAACGTTATGCGGCGGTGGTTTAACTTAATGTTCAAGAGGATCATCAATATTTTTGTCAAATGGGAAATAATAAAACAAAAAACATTGAGACGAATTATTATAGTAAAACTAAATAAGAGAAGGAAAAACCGAAGCGTGAAAGATCAAAAGAACACATTCCTCCTCATAGAAGACCAAAGTTATATGAGAAAAGTACTTGAATTAGTGCAAGTATTTTAATATGGTAAGCAATTGAGTACTAGCAGATAACCAACAGAGATAGTTAATTAATTTAATCTGTTCTGAAGAACCACATTTTTTTTTATGAAGTAGATAATCACAATTTTCTAAACTCGAATGTTCAGTTTATTTGAAAATGTTAATGACTGAAATCACAAAATACCAGTACAGAGTTTCGACAAAACTTTTTTTCTTAATCCAGAAACATATCCAATATGTAATTGTTTATTTAATGCAATTTATATAAAAAAGACTGTCAAATTTATGTTCGTTTCAAGCAATGTTATGAAAGTGAGAAACAAAGTGTAAAAGATATATGGTTGTTTCTAATTTTAGTTTGACGTTTGTAGATTTGCTACACGTCATGGCTATAAGTTAGTTATTAACACAAACTAGAGTTTTACAGTTTTAAAGAGTTTTAATTTAAAGTTTATATGTTTAAAGACGTCTACCAAGAAACATCATTTGTAAAATTGTGAATGGAAATGGGGAATGTGTCAAGGAGACAACAACTCGACCCTAGAACAAACAACAGCAGAAGGCCACCAATAGGTCTTCAATGCAGCGAGAAATTCCCGCACCCGGAGGTGTCCGTCAGTTGGCCCTTAAACAAATATATATACTAGTTTAGTGATAATGAACGCCATACTAAACTCCAAATAATACACAAGAAATTAAAATTAAAAATAATACAAGACTAACAAAGGCCAGAGGCTTCCGACTTGGGACAGGCGCAAAAATGCGGCGGGGTTAAACATGCTAATGAGATCTCAACCACCCCTATACCTCTAGCCAATGTAGAAAAGTAAACGCAAACAATACGCACATTAAAATTCAGTTCAAGAGAAGTCCGAGTCTGAAGTCAGAAGATGTAACAAAAAAAAATAAATAAACAAAATGACAATAATACATAAATAACAACAGACTACTAGCAGTTAACTGACATGCCAGCTCCAGACTTCAATTAAACTGATTGAAAGAGTATGTCTTCATCATATGAATATCAGGCACATTCCCTCCCGTTAGGGGTTTAGTATTATACCATCATAACATATATGAGAAGAACATTACACGTGTCATGCCAATTAATGGTTTTTAAATACATGTGTTTAGTTCCGATGCAAAGACCCTATAAGTAGATCAAAATTGAAGCCGAAATATGCAATCTTTAATGACCTCACAACAATATCGTAACTATATCCCTTCTTAATTAGTCTATTTAAAGGTTTTGTTAGCTTCTGCTGTGAATACTGACATTTTTGTGCTTTATAAATAATATTTCCATAAAAGATTGGATGTGAAATACCTGAACGTTCAAACATGTATATGAAGTCTGCATGTTGCGCTATATTTACGAATGATGTCCTTGTACCGATGTACCGATGATAAAATTTAGTAAATGTTTTGACTAGTTTGTGATATCGAAAACCCTGGTGTAATAATTTTTCAGTAATACTAAAATTTCTCTCGTTAAAATTTGAAACGTTGTTACATACTCGAGCAAATCGTAATAGTTGAGATATATGAACACCGTAATTTTTTTTGTATCAGATGTTGTTTCGATGGGTCTTTGTTGATTTTAGTCATAAATTGTAACTCAAAGCAATACAACCAATAACAGGTCCGCAATAAGTGGTGCACAGTCATCCCCATTAGAATTCCGATAACCTGACAATATACGGATCTCCAAAGCGAACAAAAATGTTATGTAGTAAAAATTCAAGGGCAGATATAGTATCAAAGCATGTCCAATTGAAATCATTTGTGCATGTATATGATTTTTTTGGGTAACGAATAAAAACACATGTTAGTTAAGTAGTGATCGTTGAAATATACTCTATTAGAAATGAGAGGCGAAAGATACCTCAGGACTTTCAAACGCATTAGTAAAAAATAAACTGACAACGACATGGCAAAAAAGAAAAATACCTACAGACAAACAGCAGTTCACAAAACAAAACATAGAAATTTCTGAGTATCACGAACCCAACCAAAAACTATGGATGACCTAAGGTGCTAAGACAAGATGCACATATGTGGCACCCATCGTGTTGCTGTGTAAGTACATGCCTCTAATAAGTTTAATTCGGTAGGTTATATTTGTGAAAAGGAGGACGGTATTGTAGGTACGACAATTGGAGCATAACCGCTATCATCTTTGAAACAGTTATTCGATAACGGTCAACTAACCCGTGATGGTGTATGGAAATTTAACTAAGGAATAAATTAAACTTTACCACTTGAACAGTTGGTTGAATAAATTATTTGTGAGCAGCAACCGCATATCTATTAAATCAGCAAAGGAAATCATAATAGGTAAAACAGGCATTGAAATATCAACTTGAAGATATATGTTCCGTATGCAGGCGCTTCTGGAATGTTGCTACAAAGAAATAAAAAGTTTACACTTTGTAAGCTGAATTCTTTCCTTTTGTCGTAAAGTCTTGTTCGTTTCTTGAAATGCAGTTCACAGCGGTTGCAAATACGGCATTTAGTTTAAAAAAATTCGTTTGGAACGTAGGGGATAACAACGATTTTATATTCTCTCCTAAAAAGTAAAATACCGAAAAATAGCAATCAATATTGTGTTATAATCTTAATCACAATAAAAACTAACAAACATAAGTAAAAAAACCAAACAAATTTAAAAAAAAAAACATATATCTTTTTTATATAGATTTGACCGTTGGTTTTCCCGTTTGGTTGTATCAGACAAGATTTTTTTCTATGAAAAACTATTAACTCCATACAATGTCATATCGATTTTATATGATATGATCTAAACACATGGTGTTATATATTTATATGTTTTGTAATATATTAGTTACGTCATATTTATCGTGTTCTGTCTACTGCAAACAAGTATGCCCTTATTTGTCCAATTAACAATTTCACACATGTTAACCTTATTCAGAAATATATATTTCTTTTGTGCCACTCACGCAAAATGCATAGCGACTTAAACATATTTAATGAACCCATAATAGATACCAGGTTTATTTAATTTTTTTTACGCCAAACGAGATTTCGTTTTCAAACGACCCATCGTTGACGCTAGAATATATAGAATTAAAAAAAAAATTGAAAAAGAGTACGAAGAACTTGCACATTGCTCCATAGTGACAAGAAGTGCATTGCGTACTTCCGATTCGATTGTACTTTGCAACCTTACATGTACCACTTTTCTTTATTTCATTTTATTATTTGGTTTTGTGATTGCTTTTTTTTGCATCGATGTTTGTACGGGCAATATAAACAAAAAATTAAACAGCATACCCCATATGTCCCTTATCAAACTCCTTTTATTTAAAATACAATGGAATAAAAATCATGAACTGACACAGTTCGGTTTTAGACACTTTCTAATATAAATACTTGAAAAATATGATATAAAAAAATGTTATTTGTGGACGCTTTTATGATATTAAGGTATAGATTAACAAAGCCATATAATTTACACCGCTTTCTTTTATTTTTCTGTTACAATTACTTTATCTAACCCAACAAATGAAATAGATACAGTTATGGTATTAATTAGAGATAAAGATGTAGGTAAAAATATAAACCAACAAAAGTTCTTGATCTGTCTGTCAATCATTAAGGCGGTTCCCACAGGCAGTCATTGCTTTCTACAACGACACATTCGTTGATAAGGGCAAACCCCAATTATTAACTTAATTTGGATACTAATCATGATTGTATTCGATTAAATATTTTGACAGTATATGTTTTATTATGTTGTTTTATGTGTATACATTTATTTAAAACAGTGCTTAATTAAAAATGAGAATTAAAAAGAATAATCATGTGTTGGGTTTTTAAAAGTTGTCAGAGAGTGGTATTAAGTCTTCAGAGGCTTTCTTTTCTATCGTAAAATGACCTATCGTTAGATTTCAATGATGTATGAAACCGGAAATCGTTCATTCTAATGCAATTCGTTGAAAACGATAATTTTCTTTGGACGTTAACAAATAATGTGAACGGTTAGATTCTACGCTCTATCAGTCTGTGACTAGAAAGTCACAATTTTTTATTCCATTTTTTTTTGGTATGTTATTTCTAAAACAAACAACAAGGAAGTTACACAATATTTTATGAAGGCCAGGATTAAAATACAAAACAGTTATCGCCTGAATAAGAAATAGTGGTCTGACTAATTCAAAGTAAAATAAGTTTGTTGTTTGCATACAAAACCCGGTTATTTAGAAACCTGTTTGGAAAAAAACAGATCAATATGCGTTTGTACTCTTTATACTTACACATTAACAAACATTGGTATACTCAATATAATCAGTTCTCAGAAAAACTTCAATGACTATCTACATTCAAGATTTTTGCCGTCTCGCACAATGACAAACATAACTATATTTTAAAGGATCAGTTCTCAGTATAATTTGAAGGACATTTGATAGTGCAGATTGATTTGTGTCATTGTGCACATATACAATTAGTATATCAAAAAGGATTGGTTCTCTGTAAACTGCAAAGTAATCATAAATTGAATAATGTGCATTTTACAAAGAAACGCACATCATTATACTTGGAAGTGCGTTAATGATTTTAGATTGTATGGAGTTTATATTATAAAATATGAGCTAAAAAAGTAGAATAACATCAGTATATACAAGAGAGAAAAAATACAGAATCAAATCGTAAATCAGACAAAATCATAAATGGCGTTGAATATTAAGTTAATAAAAACAAGGTGTACCAGTTTGACAATAATTGACAGCTATACCTCTTTCAATTTTAGAAGATTCCTATAAATGTTTAACATATAATTTGTTTTGAAGAGTATCATGTTATAAAATCTGAAACAATGCCAAAGTTTATAACTTTTTTTGTGATAGTATAAGAAAAGATCAGAACAATATTTAGTTCATGGAATTAAGTTTTAAAATATACCCTCCTATATATGTTTGAAAAGAAAGAAATGTTGGATATGAATTGCAAAATCACTTATTTTATATAAAAATGAGACGTCGATGAAGAAAATATATATTTGCAACTGTTAATATGCATTTATAGCTCGATTATATAGAAAAGATACACAGAATTTGACCAATTTTTCAAGGTCGACTGAATTCATATGTATGGTATAATTCTAAAGTAACCAAACACCACATAAAGCTTAATTGACCATGTATGATACTCGCAAAACATACTGATACAATTCATTTGTTAAAAATTAATTAAAATTATACTTCAATACCAGATAATAGATTTTAATTAACAAATATCGAGACGTTCGATTCTAGATATTTACCAGACCCTTAGTTATGTAATATTTCTTATTGTACTTCAAGCATGACTATAATCATACGGAAATTTGTATCGATACTAAATTATAATCCTGGTACTTTTTCTTTTGTATTTTTAATGATTTTATTATCTTATGTATACAATTTCTTTCCGCAAACCCTGGAAATACTCTGCGGAAAGTATATTTAATTAGTAATTTTATGATAACTTTAAAACCATATATTGTTGTCAACACTAAAAAAAAAGCTGATTTTTCAAATTCCATAAATAAATCTGTTAGATCTGGAGTTCAGTGGAAATATTATAATATAGACTTTAAAAAAAAATGAATAATTTAAAATCTGTACATGTATTTTTCCGTCAGTTATTCAACCAACTGAATTTTATATAACTGTTTGGGTAAGAATATATTTACGAGGAAGTCTGGTGTAGTTTTTTGATTAAATTCCATATTTTCATCTATAAAGAAGTAAAATTCAACTACAAAACTTCTCATTTATCTCGTACTTTGAAATATAAAAATATGTAAATTTATAATCAATAAGAAAACATCTTCCTGAGTGAGTTTTGATTTTCGATTTTACCATAATTTCATAATAACTTTAGAAAAGGAGACATTATACGAAAATGAACATGTTTCTTATACCTGTATACATACTTACATCTGAAATGTTCTGAAATACGATAATCGATCTTTATAAATATAAAGACATGTGGTATGATTTCAAATGACACAACTTTCGAAAGTTCGTTGTAAGTGGATGTAAGCAGTTATAAACAACCATACGGCCTTCAACAATTACAAAAACCAATACCGTATAGTTGGCTATTACACGCCCCGGCAAGACAACTATAAAATAATTAAATCTAGAAAGCTAACGGCCTAATCTTCATGATCGAAAACACAAAATTAACGATAACAAATATAACAGCATGAATCAACGATAACCACTGATCTACAGGGGCAAACATAATGTAACGGGGTTAAAATTGTGTGTGAATGCATATATGATTTAGTGTGAAGAGTAAAGTAATTCAAATGAAACAAGTGTAACTATTTTTATTTGATACTTGATAAATTAATAAGTATTTTAAAATGTTCACGTGTTGGTCTGTTGTAAAAAAAAACAACCCATGAGGGTACTTTATGTACGTCACTCAACCGAGTTCTTGGAAATCGTTAGTAGGAATCAGACAAACGTCATGTCAGCAAAAAATATATTTGAATGCATACACCCGTGTCTTAGGTATAAATATGAAAATCTCAATGAATTGTTTGCAAAGAGCGAACTCAGCGTATAGTACAACATTCAAGGTAAATGAAGCACATTTTATAATTCTAATATTTTCGCAATACTGCATGTTTATGTATTTATATTTTATCTGTCTTGATGTTACTTTTAGTTGTTTTTTTCGGATAAATTTCTAAAGGTACTTCCACACACAAAATGACATTTGTAATATTGAATCTGACACTGCAATTTATCCCTTTTGGTATAGTAAAAAATATTTTCTATCTACAACTGTATTTAACAAAATGACTTTTCGATACCTTATTTATGCGGAACATAGAATTTGACCGTTGCTTAAAAATGTTAATTTCGAAAGACGAATTATCATTAATGTGATGATTGGGAACCTTTAATGTCTAATCTGATTAAAAATAAAACAACAATCAATTGCATTCAAAGCCCAAAACAAATTCAAACATTCAGTAAGTTATGAACTTATTTAAATAAAAATTTCTGGAACACCAATTCTTTAACATTCTTTAACTATTGTTCCCCCATCAAATTAATAAAAATAAATAAACCGTCTCCTCGCATACTTTTACACATATCTTCCGAATTCCATATTTTAATGTTTTAGTGACACACGTTCGAACGAAAAGGAACAAGTGAACCTCTTTCGGTTTGAAAAAAAATAAGGGAACATGTACAATAGCAAACATTTCAAAGTTTGTACGATCACGGAAAATAATTGAAATAAATTGGATTAAAAAATTACAGACAGTCTACCCTATCGGTCTTAGTGATAATATCATGGGAATTGGTAATATATCTAGAACCGATTCCGTTAACATTTTGGATATAGTTTCTAAAACTGTTCGTAAAAAACCGTTCTCACGGTCGTAGAACAAATCGCAATCAAAGAAAATTTCGGACCGATCATACCAATATTTCGGACCTAATTTCTATTTCAAAAAACAACGGCAGACATTATCTGTTAACAAAACTCTGTTCATTACCGGTTAATAAGTTAAATAAAATTTTGGAGGATTGCAACACAATTTCATATAGCAGTCCTAAGTATAAAATTGTTCAAATTATTATGGCATATTGTTATTCTAAACTATTTCTCAAAATTGATCGCCCTGAAGATCATAAAAAACATTTTATTCAAATAAAGTATGTCAATAAAGGTATTGATTTTGTAAATATTGCCGGTATATTTAACGACCATTCTGTTATAGAACAAATTCCTGGATATTTTGACAATACTGAGGTACCTCTTATTTGTTATATTTACAAGAAATCTACCCAGAAATTTGTGTTTAATTATAGTCAACTGTGTGAAGATGTTAATATCAGTGAAAATACACCTACTTCATGTAATTGTAGTACCTCCGAATATATTTATGGACCCATTTCCCATGTTATAACAGGATATCTTTACATCGTTCAAGTCCGAGAGTTAAAATCATTCCTCAGTAAAGGACATAAATATCGTTCCCCGTCAATTATTAATTGGAATGAGTGTCGTAATATCATCCACGACTCACTCCATACTTACTGTATGAAATGGATAAAACGGGTAAAAGCTGACAAAAAATCGTTGGACTCTTTTTTTAATTCAGTAATGAAGATAGTTGATATACGTATTCAACATTTTAAAGAACAATTTATATTAACAATAACCACAAAAAACCTATTTCTCGTATCAAACATAAACTAAAAGAACTAGCCAAGCAATTTGTTTTTGTCCCGGCCGATAAAGCTGCTAATAATATTATTATTGTTTGACGTAAATTTTACATTGAGGTTCTGAAAACAGAAATCACCAATTCACCAACATTTCAACTGACTCCATTTTCAGAAAACGACATCTGTAACAAACATAAACTTTTAGATACCGCTTTACAAGCAGAGCCAAATACAATGAAAGTCCCAACTATGTACTGGCTTCCGAAGCCAACAAAACACCTTACAAATATAGATGTATTTCGTCTTCAAGCCATTGTTCCACTACTAAATTGTCTATTCTTCTTACCAGCACACTTGGTACAATAAAAAACCTGATAATAAATTGTTCAAATTAGTCCTTCGAAAATAGTGGAATTAATTACTTTTGGAGTGTCAAGAACTCGTTGGAAGTACTTGATAAATTGCATGTTTATATTGGTGATTTTGAATCTGTTCAAAGTTTTGATTTTTCTACCCTGTATACCACATTGCCTCACATTCTCATTAAGAAAAAAATCACACACCTAATTAAATGGGCATTTAAAAAGTAAAAATGTGAATATATATGTTCAAACTCTTTTAGGTCATTTTTTTGTAGCAATAAACAAAAAAACTATGTCAATTGGACATGCTTTGATACTATATATGCCCTTGAATTTTTTACTAGATAACATTTTGTTCGTATATCGTCAGATTATCGGAATTCCAATGGGGACTAACTGTGCACCACTTATTGCGGACCTGTTTTTGTATTGCTATGAGTTACAATGTATGACAAAAATAAGCAAAGAACCATCGAAACAAAATCTGATAAACAAATTTAAATTGTTTTTTAGATATTTGCATGATATTTGTGCTCTCAATAATGACGACTTCAGTATGTATATTAAAGAAATTTATCCTGATGAACTTACTTTAAATAAAGCTAATACTAATAGTTATCAAAGGTACCAGGATTATAATTTAGTACGCCAGACGCGCGTTTCGTCATCATAAGACTCATCAGTGACGCTCATATCAAAATAGTTATAAAGCCAAACAAATACAAAGTTGAAGAGCATTGAGGATCCAAAATTCCAAAAAGTGGTGCCAAATACGGCTAAGGTAATCTACTCCTGGGATAAGAAAGTCCTTAGTTTTTCGAAAAATTCACAAATTTATAAAAATGACCACATAATTGATTTTCATGTCAACACCGAAGTGCTGACTACTGGGCTGGTGATACCCTCGGGGACGAAACGTCCACCAGCAGTGGCATCGACCCAGTGGTGTAAATAGTTATCAAAGGTACCAGGATTATAATTTAGTACGCCAGACGCGCGTTTCGTCATGACACGACTAATCAGTGACGCTCGTATCAAAATAGTTATAAAGCCAAACAAAATGACCACTGCTCTAACAATGACCACTACTCTTTCCTCGATCTTGATATCTATATCACTAACGGAGAGCTGAAAACTAAAATTTATGATAAAAGAGATGATTTTTCATTTCCTATCGTTAATTATCCATTTTTAGATGGTGACTTCCCTTGTCACCATCTTACGGTGTTTATATATCTCAACTTGTACGATTCGCTCGTGTATGTAACAATGTTTTAGATTTTAACGAGAGAAATTTATGTATTACTGAAAAATTATAACACCAGGGTTTTCGATATCAAAAACTAGTCAAAACATTTACTAAATTTTATCATCGGTATAAGGACATCATTCGTAAATATAGCTCAACATGCAGACTTCTTATACGTTCAGGTATTTCACATCTATTTTTTTAAGGAAATACTCTTTATAAAGCACAAAGGTGTCAGTATTCACCTCAAAAACTAACAAAATCTTTGAATAGACTTATTAAGAAGGGAGATACTGTTGTCAGGTCTTTACATATTGCATATTTTGGCGTTAATATTGATTCACTTATAGGGTCTTTGCATCGGAACTAAACACATTTATTAAATATGGTACTTAACCCCTAACGGGAAGGATCGTGCCTGATGTTCATATGATGAAATTATAATCTTTCAGTCAGTTTAATTGAAGTCTGGAGCTGGCATGTCAGTTAACTGCTAGTAGTCTGTAGTTATTTATGTATTATTGTCATTTTGTTTATTTTCTTTGGTTACATCTTCTGACATCAGACTCGGATTTCTCTTGAACTGAATTTAAATGTGCGTATTGTGATGCGTTTACTTTTCTACATTGGCTAGTGGTATAGGGTTGAGATTTCACAAACATGTTTAACCCCGCCGCATGTTTGCGCCTGTCCCAAGTCAGGAGCCTCTGGCCTTTGTCAGTCTTGTATTATTTTAATTTTAGTTTCTTGTGTACAATTTGGAAATTAGTATGGCGTTCATTATCACTGAACTAGTATATATTTATTTAGGGGCCAGCTGAAGGACGCCTCCGGGTGCGGGAATTTCTCGCTACATTGAAGACCTGTTGGTGACCTTCTGCTGTTTTTTTCTATGGTCGGGTGCTCTTTGGCACATTCCCCATTTCCATTCTCAATTTTATTCTCAACAATATTCAAAAATGTCCCTCATTTTCTAGTTCAACTGGCTAGTGTTACATAGGTCTATTTGTAAAATTACTAAGAAAATAAACCACATTCAACCACAACATAAGTTAATTGTGTTTCCATGTCTGAAGTGTATGCCCTTATATTTTACGGATATTTTTTTGGCGTTACAGAGAGCCGTCTAAGTATTCCATTTCATTCAATGTTCTACTTATTTGAAGTCTTTATGTGTGGCGTTGGGTCTTTTGTGGCGAGGGGTCTCATTAGCAATCATAACACATGTTCTTATTTTTTTTATATATATATATATATAAAACAGAAATGGGTTGTGTATTTTACCTATACAACAGATTACACCATGATGATATCCAGGGGACAGTAATACGAAGTTATAAATCAAAATAGGACATACAACACAATGTCAACAGAAAAAACTAAGTCTCCAACTTAAAACCCCTTTTGCAGTATGTCCGAATAATAGTAAAAAAACCGACTGAAACTTTACCATGTTAACATGTCAATATTACTAACTTTTTAGGAAACAGAAGATATATACCATTTCAATATGAATAGATATGAAGTAAGTATGTCATTTCGTAGTGCATTTCGTTAAGACAATAGATAAAAATTAACAAAAAATATACTCGCACTTTCTCAAAAATATTTTCACAATATGGTGATATTTTATTGGGACAAGTCAAATCAAAATTTTACAAAACGTTATCAGCTCTAACTTAAAGAAACTTTAATGTAAACTGGGTCCTGAATTCTTTTCACAGCTGTATACTCACTTGTCCAGGCGGGTCAAATGACTGCTTTACCTTATAATTAATTACCAAATGTTTTAACAGTGTAATTTCATCTTCATACTTGCTATATGCTAAACAGTGCAATTTTATCTTCCCACTAGCTTTTTGTTTAACAGTGTAATTTTATTTTCCTGCTTGATATTTGTTTAACAGAGTTTTTTGTCATCCAAATACCTGCTATTTTTAGGCATACACATAAAAACATAAATATAGAAATGGCATGAAAGAAATTGCATGTAAAACCCTATCCACCCGACAGTGACTTTATTGTAGACAACGAAAATCAATAGACGATATATGGGTTCCCAGACTTGTTACCCTTCTTGCGGCAGTGAATTCAAAAATGCCGGGTTCCGGTGCTGTAAATATAAAGAATATATTTGAAATATGTTTATATTTGCGGAGAAACAAGTCGATGTTACAAATTTTAATGCATATGGTAAGGCTTAAAACATGAGGAATTGACTTATTCACCTAACATTGTGAGTCTCCGTTTGTCTTAATTTTCATCTTCGATACCGAACGCATTTTTTATGTCATCAGTAACTTACGGTGTTAAACATGTTAAAATTGAAAAGATTAGGAGCGCACATTAGGTGACCAAGGATCACGTTAGACAAGTAACTGATGACGTGCAAAATTGAATACCAAAAACGACTGGGAAGATCTTAAAGTGACAGTGACCGTTGAAACGAGGTTACCGTTATGGATTTAAAAGAATAAACGGAAAAGAGAAATACGTATTTAAGACACATTTGAGTCATATTAAAAATCAGATAAATGCATCAATGAGATACGTTTAATACAAGTAGTAAACATTTTCAACAGATCGATTAACAAAAAAAAAAAAAAAGGTTACAACTATAATCTTATGACTAGTTCGTTATTTTAAATTTTGAAAATAAAATTTACGACACATGACAGTGTAATTCTAAAACACTATAAAGCTGCGTCACAAAAGTACACAAATATGCATCAATATAATATTTTTACAGCTCCTAAAATAAAAACTATAAATAGATTGAAATAGTATTCTAGATGTTCCAAAAATATCATAACAAACATGACGTTTTCCTCGACCTTGTTTCCTTTGTTTTGAATATCATTACTAAATAAGTTTCTTCAACCACAACTGTATATTGCTGGGCCTTCCAACATCAGTTATAGGCTGGTTTCAAAGTAATTGGGAAACTTTCTGTTCAACAGGTTGCGTGAATCAGATGTGGATACTGAAAAATTATCAAACTATCTTTTACAGAGCACGCATTCGAAGACTCTGTCATCTTGCAATATTATTAAAAGATTACTTTACTACCATTTACAGAATTAAACTCCTTAATTCCAAGCTTAAAGACAAATTGAACGTTGAAAGACAATTTCTTTTTTGTTCAATAAAGAAAACCCGGCCAACGTACATACAGTTATGTTGTTTAAGGGAGGGATTAATCCGACTTCGTTACTCTGCTTCAAGCAAAAAAAATCTGAATCTAGTATTATCAAGATGCTTGATTTTTTATATGACACAATAATTGTTTATTTTGGAGGACGTATTTTAAACAAACAATCAGCATTTCCAAGGGAACCAACTGTGCCCATCTTTTAGCCATTTTGTTCCTTCATTCATTTGAATCTAACTTCATCCACAAACTTGTTTTGAATACAGAAAGGAAGTTAACCATTTGTTAACGGTATCCTTTATCTTCAATTTCCGCAATATAGATAATATTCTCTCACTAAATAATTCAAATTTTGGTGACTATGTTGAACGGGTCTATCCCATTGAACTTAAAATAAAGTATACAACAGATACAGTCAGGTCTGCCTCATCTAGAAATTGACAATGATGGTCCTTTATAGACCACTTAATGACAAAAGAGAAGATTTCAGTATCCAAATTGTGAACTTTCCTTTTCTATGAAGCATCATTCCAACAGAGCCTATATTTATAATATATATCAACCAGTTGATACGATATTCCAGGGTTGCTGTTCACAAATAAGCTATTTAACCAAAAGTTGTAAGTGGTAAAGTTGAAATCGTCCCTTGTTTTGTTAACTATGTTTGTTTGCTATTTTCTTTTTTGTGTTAGCTATGGCGTTGTCAGTTTACCTTCGACTTATGAGTTTGAATGTCTTTTTGATATTTTTCGCCTTTATTTTAGTGATTTTCTGTACATATCTATTTTTAAGCCGTTTAAGTTTACCTTTGAAATACACTTATACATTTTCACCTTATATTTGGATATGCGATGCTGATATTTACTATCCCCAAGTTGATGCCTATAGTTATTATCTTTAATTTTCTTCTTTTTTGTCACTGTTTGAAATTCTGAGAGTTTTGAGTACAATAAAAAAATGTTTATGTAGACGTAAAACTTTAATAATTAATCCGATAAAAACCTAAAGACTTGCTTAAAAGGTATATTTTAGTTTCAAATTCACAATTGTATATTAGACTAACAAAACGTGAATTTTACACAAACATGAAAAAAATATTACTGGATGAAGACTATACCATGTATAACTGTATATCGACACTGAATAAAAATTATTCTTATCTCTAATAAGAAAATCTCTTTATTTTGGGACAGAAAAAAAAACCAAACAGACGAATCGTTTTGACTGTTACATGTGTGAGTTAGTAAATGTATTGGGTAAAATATCCGTTTGCCCGTCAATCATTGTATATAATTGTTTGTAGGCGACGTTCATTTCAAGTGGTACCAATGATGAACAACGGTTACCGGTAAATGATATGATGGAAAAAGTACGTATTTTACCATTGTTGTGTACTGGAATAAAAATATGGACAACGCACGATCTGTTACATTTCGTTGAGCAAAAATTTTATTTTCTAACATTGTATAATGACCCTGTAGGGAAAAAAGTATAAACCAACTCATCAAAGATAAACGAGTAGATGTTTCGGAATAAAACGCATAAATAATACGTACCGTTATCAATTAATATTCAATGTCAATTAAATTGTACGTCGTATTAGAAAACAAACAAATTCAACAAGTGTATTTTACATTTAGAATTTGATCAATTACTAATAAAAAATTAATGATTAATGTATAACTTTAAAAGACTCTTGTTTTTTTTGTAGAAAGTTGATATATCTGGAAGATGGATAGGACACTACAACGATGACAAAGATAACAACTTTTGTCTTCACTTCGATCAAGAAAAAGAAGGGTCTGATGTAAACGGAGACATTGTTTACACCAGACTAAATAAATCAAGTAAACTGGATATGCGTCATATCATATTCTGTGTGATTACTGACAAAAGGAACAAAGACTGCCATGACGGATGTAAAGATTTTCGGGGAGTTATATCTGCAGAAGGCAGTAAAATAGTAGGAACTTATGACAAAGGCGGGAAAACTGTAGGCACTTTTACAATGGAAAAGAGGCCTCTATTGACAATGCACGTACGTATTTCAAACTGGATGAATAGAATTTTTTTCAGAGGAAATAAATACAGAACTATTGTTACATTAAACATATCGAACTAAATACACAGGTGATGGGTTAGGGGGGGGGGGGGGGGGGTGTTTATTCTAAACAAGGTTTTTCTAAATGGATAAACTGAAAGATATAGAATGTAATCGGGTATATCGTGTTTACTACTTTAATATAATATTGTTTTATCATGGCTCTAATTGGATGTCTACTTGATTTATTTATTCAAGATGTATATGGAATAAAACACAATTTTGAAATTGACTTTACCAAAAAATGGTCGTTAAACGTCTTTTAAAATTAATTATTCAAAATTGTCCGATCTTATGACTGTTAATGGTGTATATCAAGTAACATCTCACTTTCTGACCAAAGATCATGCAAGTGAAAAAGGGACATGTTTATTGCAAGGTTCAATTCTAAATTAGTTTTTTTTTTTCTAGGGTGTAAGGATATTAAAAAAAATTATCTAAAGGTTTTCAATAGGTCAATTTTCCAATGTAATTCCTTAAATACAAAACTAGTATTTTAATGGTCAAAATAATAAGGCAGGATTATTGCAATAACATATCTTCTTTTTATTAACTAATTAAATATTTAGTTTATAATCATCATTTTCAGTAAGACTCAGCTGCATTTAAACACTGCACATGAGAAACACCAACAAATCCCAACCTTTGAATTCTATGATATATTGCTTTAATTAAAGATCAAACACTATTTATGTTGTGTTGTCTTTATTTTATAGCATGTCAATACAGAACTTGAAGGAGAATGGACTGGATGCTACGATGATGATGAGGAGGAAAACCGGTTGAAGATTACATTTGATGGTGGAAAAGGTAACCACAAACTTGATGGGGTCATTGGTAAAGGAAAGATAGATGGAAATCCAATATGGATCATACTGCGTATTATTGATTTCTTCAAACATAAAATTATAGTATGTGCTGTTTCCAGGGTTGGTCAAACCAAATGCGAAGGCAATTGTACAGATTTCCAAATGACAATGGTGTCATCTGGTATGATACAAGGGGAATATAAAGATCAAGATGGACAGGGCATTTTCAGACTGTATAAAACAACTCAAAAGGACATCCTCGGATAAAAATAAGAAGACTATTTCCGTGTTTAACTGACACTAATATATCAGTAAAGTTTTCGAAAAACACTCATATGTTTTTTTATTACCTAATAGTTTTCTTTGGCTAATCTAATAAATGATCTTTAAATAAATGTATTCAATATCATATTGCTTGAAAACATATATTTTGGAATATGCCAGCCCTTTGAAATGATAGATTTTTATATTAATTGAACATGTTAACTATTAGATTCAGTTTTGATATAATCAGGAATGAAATAAGGAATGTTTGCCTAAATAATGGTAAAAGAAGTACACCGCAAAAGTAATAACATTGCATAAGAGAAAAACAAATCAGGGTTACAATTTCTAACCGAGAGAAACACATACATTAGTGGAGGAATACAACAGAACAACAGAAACACATAAGTTTAACAGAAACAAACGCCAACATACATAGAAACGAACAATTTGATTACAACTGCCATTTTTCTTACTGGGATATTGTAAGAAAAAAATAGTGGGTTAAATCTGATTTAATAGCTAGCCAAACCACCCCGTTATATTGCAATGATAAACATATTGGTAAAATGAAAACGCTACGTTTCAGGCTTACAATAAAAACAATCGAAAAAACATTCAGTAGAGAAGTGCACAAATAAATAATATAAAAGTATATTAAAACATGTAAAGTGTAGTATAAAAACGAGATAACAGACCACCACAAGCAGTAACGTTTTTTTGTGATCTATATATAATCGTTAAATTCATACAATTATTTTCACAATACTGTGGATTCATTTATTTTCGTAGATACCAATTTTCGTAGACTCAGGAAAAGTTGTATTTTCGTGGATATTTGATTTCGAGGTTTAGCAAAAGTTTGCATACAAGCATATAAAAATGTGAACTTCGTTGAACATTTGAATTCGTGGTTACTATCCACCCACTAACTCCACGAAAATTGATACCCCACGAATTATAATGAATCCACAGTACTAGTTAAAACAATTATCATAATTCTGACAGTATTGAAAGGCTATTTTAAATCAACCGTGTGACGACATTATAATTAATAAAAGTCTCATATATATTTGGCAATAGCCTTAACTAAAATGTATGTTGACACAAAAGGCATTGTACAAACAATTGATTGGCAGTCAAAAACAGTGAGACTTGTAATGACGTATTTGTTATACCGATGAGTTATCATGAACTAAAAGCAAACGACGTTTCGTGTATGTTATTTCCTTATAGATGAGTATTTGTATCTGCTCCGAAATCATCTGTTTTGACTGGCAAGGTGAATTATCCTTACACTATTTCACTTTCATTAATTATTTAACAAAACAGTCATATCTGAGATGTCCTTTGAAATATTTTGAGTTTTCATTTTCAAATATGTTTTAGAAATTTAATGTATTACTAAGTGTTTTATCAAAAATCACCCGGTCGGTAATTTTTCGAAGTATTTGGAGCTCAATTAGATTGTGACTGTTCAAATGTGTTACCTTCGTTTAGGGAAAAAGAAAACGCGATATACAAGGAAAACAACATTTCCTAGTAAATCTTGCATTGAAAATAGCAGGTAAAGAAAGAATAAGGTTTATAGGAATAGTTCTAGTCCTAATTTTAAAATGTGACAACTTTTTCATTTAGAATTATATCATTTTATAAAAAAGGGACGAAAGATACCAGAGGAATAGTCAAACTCATAAATCGAAAATAAACTGACATTGGCATGTCTAAAAATGAAAAAGACAAACAGACAAACAATAATACACATGACACAACATAGAAAACTAAAGAATAAGCAACACGAACCCCACCAAAAACTAGGGGTAATCTCAGGTGCTCCGGAAGGGATGGGTTCGACATAGTCACCACATTTTGAATTATTAAGTGAAAGAACATCATCTATATAGAAAAAAGTAGAGTTAAAGGATATAGCTAACTACCATCTTTCTTTCTAAAAAGTTCCTGTATGAAGTTATAAAAATGTAGAGCTAACTAAAGTGCTAAAAATAAATACATCTGCCAGATGAAAAGAAATACTATGCTGAACTCTTGTGAAGTGTACATAAGCACTGGGGTTAATGTGATATTCGTAATTACAGTTACGTGCATTCAAAGATGGCGGGCGATGGTCCTGCTTTATATTTGTAATAATAAAGTTTAATTTCTTTTTGTATTTTGTGTCTTTTTTTACGTTTGAAACTGAACTTGTATACAAAGTTTTTTTGCATAGTTCAACTGCTAAATAAAGAAATTAGCCTTTCAAAAAAACGCAATGAAATGGTTAACTATATAGATTGATATCCGTAACTGTTATAAACGTGTAGAAAAGGATATCCGTATCTGTTGTGTTTCTTTATTTCTGCTTTATTCCTTATCACCGATTTGATAGATCGGACGATATTTATTTGGATATAAAACTGCCATAAATTCGTTAAATAATTTGAGAAATAAAAGCCCACAATATTATAACAATATTAGAAAAATACAACGATTTAATTTATGACGTCTTTACATTAAATGCATTGGATGTTGGATTTGTGATGATTGATGAATAAGTCTTAGATGCATGATGTTTTTAGTTGTTATTGGTTTTAAACAACAGGTCAGTAACTGCGAGTACTCTCTGGTCAGTACTGAATTTCTTTGTGTTGCTGGGATGTACAAGTACCCTCCCGAGCCAACTGGTTTTTTTTGTATCCTGATGAGTTAAGCTCTTTTCAACTGATTTCTACAGTCTGTTCTCACGCTGTACCGTTACACCGCTGTCCCATATTAAGGCAGGGTTGATCGTTCACGAGGATAATTAACCCACATTATATATGAGCCTATCCTAAATCAGAGGCCTGTAACTTGGTGGTTGCTGTTTTGTACAATTAATGTATTATTCTGTTCAACCACTGTTTCAGAATAATGATTAGGTGGAGGGTTGGGCACCCGCTAGCATATTTAACCCCGTATCATTCTGTTTTGTCTATTCCAAGTCGGTTATTCAATGGTTGTCGTCTTGTTGATGTTGTTTTTCGTTTGTTTTGTATGTCCCACTTAGAGGCATTATGTTTTATGATCTTTCCGTCCGTATGTCTGTCTGTCACTTCGGCCGGGTAGATAAGTAAGTTTTTGTTGAAATTGAAGTCAAATCAACTTGAAACTTAGTATACATATTCCCTATGATATGTTCTTTCTGTTTTATACAAAATAAGAGTTTTGACCCCAATTTCAGGGTCCACTGAACATTGAAAATGATAGTACTAGTTGGGCATCCGTGAACTGTTGACACATTATTATTTTTACATAAATTATGCTCTTATTTTATTTGTATGAATTGTGTTGCATTTGTCATTTCCGGACCATTATAGGTAACTATACAGTATGGGATTTGCTCACTATCGAATTGATAATGGATGTGTCATTTGGTCTTTTGTGGCATTACAATCACATAATATGTTATATACGTTCAAGATAAGAACAGTGTAAATAGATAAAGTCTGTAGGTCTTACAATAGAGACCGTCCTGAATGAAGGTTAGGGAAATTTAGTCTGCCACGGGAAAATAACGGTAAGTTGGATAGAGATGGAAATTTTGCCTTGCCAAGGGTCACCTATTGACACCTCAAAACAGTCGGTTGCAAGGGTTTTTAACGTGCAAAGAGCATGACACTCTCTCTACATGAGGCATTGAATTCAACAACCAGATTTTAACCTGATGTGGATGCGTACATGATAAATTCCGAACAACCAAACGGACGCCCTATTTTGACTAGGGATTAAGTAAAGGAAGACACATTGAGACCATATTTCTATTCCCCAGTCACCCTTGGGGGTCATGAAATTTTGAATCTAGGAACTGACGTTGTTTAACATCTTGACTAAGTGTTATACTGTTTTTTTAATAGTTTTGTTTAATGTCAACCTTTTCTATATGATATAATTTTTGTGTATCTAGATTTTAGTAATACACTTTTGGCGTGGCTAGGTATTTATACATACTGCCTCTGTGTTATCGTACTATGGTCAATTTGTACACGCGACTTTATGTTTTGCCAATGAACTTTTGCTAAAAAGTGTCTACACGCCAATTTATTTGTCTTTGTTCAAAAAGTTTTAAATTTTGTTAAATAGTAAACAATACATGCAATAGCGACTGTTGTATCCCATTTTTTTGACATTTTTACCTATCCTAAATTGTTGTTAATATAATTGAATTCAATATTTCCAGTTACCTATACCATCGAAAATTTATTTGCTTCAGTTATATCATGAGGAAAACGACTGGTGCCACATGTGATGAAGTATCTGCTTACATTCAAGAGCACATGAAATCACCCCTGTTTGAATTTGTGATTTTACTTTTTACCAATATAATAGCGATATTTTGGGCAACTGTTTTTCTCCTGTTAGTGGTCGATCTATGAACAAACACTGAGTATTTCAGTTTGAAATTAAGCAACACCAGTAGCATTTTGATCACTTACGAAAAGCTGGAAATGATACAGATAAAAAGAGTGCAACTCAATAATGATTTCCGCATTTTCTTCTATAGTATTTCTCCTGTTGATTTATATCTACTTTTTTATGTTAGTATTTGAGTTTTGACTTCGAAATTTGATATGTACACTTACAATACAAACACAATTTAAAGTAACCATAAGGCATAATACCAAACCCCGATGAAAATTTTAAACGGAAAGGAAAAGCCCAAATGCATCAAACGAATTGATAACAACTGTCTAATGTCTGAATTGGGTTAGGCATTTGTTATGTAGAAAATGGAAGTGAGGATTTTTGTTTTATACCTAGCTGAATCTCTCACCTGTATTACAGTCGCATACGATTCCATTATGCTGACAATGATATATGACGACAACAAACAGACATAATAGTTTAACATTCCAAAATGAACATGTCTTTCAATAAACATGCTGTAAGGATCATGTAGGCTGAACAAGTACAAATAAAAAACTACGAAGTTGTTGATTGGTTTGTACCTTGCTATACAGTCTGGCATTTAAGGTCAAACAGCTCTTGTTCAAAAACGAATCTTGCGACGTTGAATCAAATTTTCATACTTATTAAATAATAAGTATATTGTTTCTTCCTCACTATAAAATTAATCTATTTATCAAATTGATGCATGCATGTTTAGAATTTAAGCAATCTGAAATAAACTTTCATACTTATTAAATAATGAGTATATTGTTTCTTCCTCACTATAAAATTAATCTTTTTATCAAATTGATGCATGTATGTTTAAAATTTAAGCAATCTGAAATAAACTCTGGATATGTAATTTAAAGGAATAGTTTAAGTTTTATGTTTAATTGCCTACAAAATGTATGTCTTTGTTTTAAATATGATCAATTTTGTTTTATATTTAATATTGCAAATTAGTAATTTAACACGATTTTGCTGCGTAAAGGGAAAGTTCATAGTGTACTGATTCATATACTAATAATACTTCAGACAGCACGTTTGCAATTCTGTTATATAATAAAGTCTAACAAATAAATCTAAAGACTTCTTTAATTAGCTGTAAGTTTAAGCAATGCTCATATCTCGGTTTTGAACCTCTTATTTTATTTAGAATTCATGATAATTAGACATCCTTCTCAATAAAAAATAAATGATAAAATGTATTGTTTCGGTCATTGTAAAATAGTTTCAATCTTCTGACCATTCATTGGCTTGATAGATGTTTTCCTTAACATTTAATAACATATAAATAATTATGAAGTTGGAAGTTATGAAGATAAAAGAGGGACGAAAGATACCAAAGGGACAGTCAAACTCATAAATCTAAAACAAACTGACAACGCCATTGCTAAAAATGAAAAATACAAACAAACAACAGCACACATGACACAACATAGAAAACTAAAGAATAAACAGCACGAACCCCACCAAAAAACTAGGGGTGATCTCAGAAGGGTAAGCACATCCTGCTCCACATGTGACACCCGTCGTATTGCTTATGTGATAACAAATCCGGTAAACAGTCTAATTCGGTAGGTCACATTCATGAACGAGAAGGAGATTGTAGCTAGTTACGACGCAAGGAACATATCCGATATCATTTGTGAAACGGTTATTCCATAACGGTCAACCAACTCGTTATGGCGTCCGTAAAATTTACGAAGGGATGATTTCAACTTCACCATTTGGAACTCTTGGTTTAATAGCTTCCTTGTGAGCAGCAACCCTCTATCAAGAAAATCATGATAGGAAATGCAAGCACGGGAATATCGTATCAATTGGGAAATATATACCCCGCATGCAGGTGCTGCTGGAATTTTGCTACTTAGAAATGGAAAGTTCACAATTGGAAAGCTGAAATCATCTTTTTTGTCGTAAAGTTTTGTTTTCAATCGACTCTCATTGTCAATTTCTAGATGTAAGTCAAGATATGAGACCGACTCAACTGTATCTGTAGTATCTCTAGCTCGATGGGATAGATGCGTTTCACATAGTCACCAAATTTTGAATTATTTAGTGAAAGAACATCACCTATATAGCGGAAAGTAGTGTTAAAGGATATTGCTAACTTCTTATCTTTCTTCCTAAGAAGTTCCTGCATGAAGTTAGCCTCATGATAATAAATAATACATATCTTTTAATTAATATGTTGAACAGGCGTATAATGACATTATCATTTACATTGTACTATTACACTTAAAAGGCTCAGTACTCTTCTCAATCGACATCTGTTACTAGTCAAATGTTATAAAGTCATCTTCAATTTATCTTTATATGCTCAAATTACCATTCAATAAACCAAACAATAGTTAATAAGTATGGTTCACATTTAAAGTGTAGATTCATTTCATAGAAATTTAATTAATTCGATGTATTCGTACGATCAAATAATTGCATTAAATAAGAAGATTATATCTGCAGGAATATTAATTATTGAAGTTTCAATCGATGCGTTGGTATTGGCGAGACAAATATCTTTATATATTTGTTTAAATTCCTATTTTCGGTCTGAATATCCAAAGCTTTCAAATTTTGATATACATTTTTTGATTTTTTGGCAAACGTCAACTATTGCTTATTGAAATTCTAGAAATAACTATATTTTGTCAAGTTTCCAAATAGACGACTAACCAACTCAATGAAACAATTCAAATCAAGCGGTTATATCTTGTTCAGCACTATTAAAATAAAAAAATTGGCAACCATATGTACATTGTATTGATAAAGTATTTTAACAAAGTAAGACAAGTAGCAATATACATTTTCATAACTTTATATGGCAACATCAATGGTATTAATTTTCAAATTTCGAAAATAAATGTCCCTTTAGTGATCATCAAGTCCAAACGTTTTGAAAATCCCAAACTTCTTCACAAATTCAAAAGCTATAAAGAAACCCTATGTTTTCTTCACCAGATGGAGGGATATTATTTGGCTTGCTGTAATACTTTTTAAAAATAAAAAACAACATATGTTTCCATTAATAAGTGTATATGATAAAAAAATTGTAATACACATATCGATAAAAGGTAATTGACATCAGTCAAACACAATAAGCATGAATTCTGTTTTGAAATTATTTTTTTAATGCGTATTTAACTGAATACAGAAGACACATGCACACAATTTGTAAAGTTAAATGCCAATCAACTTTTTATTGAGTGACAGAAAACTGCAAGTTTGAAAAATCAGTTACCCATTGGTTAATTGGTTATTATAGTAATATGACAATGTCAATGGTGATAATGACGATTGTTAAATGTATGATGTTAAATTTTTCGTCCGTAAAGTAGTTTATTTTAATGAAGCATGTGCATATCGTTTTAACTGGTTTCAATGTATATGTGTTCTCTCCTAAAAGCAAAATATAACGCATGGATGGAAGTGATCTATAATAGTTTGTATTGATATAATACATTTCCTTTAAGTTATGAGTAAATTCTATTTAAAGATTTTAAGTGAACGCATCTATTTATTTATTGTGTACATGTATCGCCCTCGTGGGGAAAATCGTTGATTACTATTCAGACGTTGTGGTCTAGCGGGACGGCTGCAGTGCAGGCGATTTGGTGTCACGATATCACAGTAGCATGGGTTCGAATCCCGGCGAGGGAAGAACCAAAAATTTGCGAAAGCAAATTTACAGATCTAACATTGTTGGGTTGATGTTTAGACGAGTTGTATATATATATATATATATATATATATATATATATATATATAATGTCTAAAAATAGCAACAATCAACATTCAATCTAATTAAGCGTGGATCAGTTTGTGAAAATAAACTGATACAGTTACTGAATTAAAATTATATAAATGTCTAAGAATATAACTAAAACACACTAATTGATACATTAAAAAGTTCTATTAGATGTTAAATAGAAATACGCAATATTTCGCTAAACAAATTAGCTTCATCAGGCGTGTGCATCTCTCAAGGTGAAATCGGATGCATGACAGAAAAATATTTTTGTAGCTTAATCTATACAAGATTTGAGGGATGGGTGTAACATATTAATTCGGTCATAAAATATGTTTGTAGCTACAACTACATGAAGTTGGAATAAAAGTTTAACACATTTATAGATGTTCGATTAATTGTATGAATTTTTATAAATTAATTTGTATGATTTCAAGATAACTATGGTTTTGATTTGCTTTGAAATCTTTTTTCGTCTCTCTCATTGAGTCCATCAGGTTCAAGAGTTCGTAACTGGTGCATCCAAAATCTCTCTCTTTTTTGTCTTCCTTGTGTATCCCAATTTTGATTTTTCTCAATGATTTGAAATGTGATGTTTTCAAAATCATGTCCTGCTCTTAAAAGGTGTCTTGTAATTGGGCAGTTCCTTTCTTTTGTATAAAATGACCGATGGTTATTTAGTCGGATGTTAAATGGGGTTTCTGTTTCACCAACATATTGTAATTTGCAAGTTCCACACGTTAGAACATAAATGCAATTTTGCGTTTTGCAATTTGATGTTATAAATATGTTGTAATTTTTCTTTGTGACTGTGCTGATGAACTGGGTTTCTATATTGGCGACTTTGCAGCACTTACAATTGCCCCTTCCGCATTGTTTATAACCTCCGATTGTTGATATCTCCCGTTTAGATACTTTGGATGATACTAGAATATCTTTGAGGTTTTTTGGTCTGCGGTAAGCCATAACGGGAGGTGATGGAAAAATCTCGCTTAAGGAAGGATCATTTTCAATAAGACGCCAGTGTTTGTGGACAATTGATGAAATATTTGTCAGATGAGGATGAAAGCTAACAACAAACGGGATTTTATTTGTCTGGGCCGTCTTTTCTTTGTATTCAAGTAGGTTTGTTCGTTCTTTTTCGTTTGCTTTTCCGAAAGCTTCTGAAATACTTTTGTTCTTATAACCTCTTGATTTGAGTTGCTGTCTGAGTTGCCCTAAACGATGGTTTAACTTGGATTCCGATGAACAAATCCGTTTTAACCTGATGGCTTGGCTGTACGGAATGCTCCGGGAGCAGTGTTTCGGGTGACAACTCTTCGGAGAGAGAAATTGGTGTTTATCAGTTTTTTTGGTGTGAAGGTCTGTTGTCATGACTCCGTTTTCTAAAGTTATGGTGGTGTCGAGAAACGCAATTTTCTCATTTGAAACTTCAGATGTGAACTTGATCGATTGATGAAAGTTGTTACAGAAATCGAGAAATTCTTGCAGGCGTTCTGCAGTTTCGTTCCATTTGATGTCGATGTCGTTATATTGATGACATCGACATCAAATGGAACGAAACTGCAGAACGCCTGCAAGAATTTCTCGATTTCTGTAACAACTTTCATCAATCGATCAAGTTCACATCTGAAGTTTCAAATGAGAAAATTGCGTTTCTCGACACCACCATAACTTTAGAAAACGGAGTCATGACAACAGACCTTCACACCAAAAAAACTGATAAACACCAATTTCTCTCTCCGAAGAGTTGTCACCCGAAACACTGCTCCCGGAGCATTCCGTACAGCCAAGCCATCAGGTTAAAACGGATTTGTTCATCGGAATCAAAGTTAAACCATCGTTTAGGGCAACTCAGACAGCAACTCAAATCAAGAGGTTATAAGAACAAAAGTATTTCAGAAGCTTTCGGAAAAGCAAACGAAAAAGAACGAACAAACCTACTTGAATACAAAGAAAAGACGGCCCAGACAAATAAAATCCCGTTTGTTGTTAGCTTTCATCCTCATCTGACAAATATTTCATCAATTGTCCACAAACACTGGCGTCTTATTGAAAATGATCCTTCCTTAAGCGAGATGTTTCCATCACCTCCCGTTATGGCTTACCGCAGACCAAAAAACCTCAAAGATATTCTAGTATCATCCAAAGTATCTAAACGGGAGATATCAACAATCGGAGGTTATAAACAATGCGGAAGGGGCAATTGTAAGTGCTGCAAAGTCGCCAATATAGAAACCCAGTTCATCAGCACAGTCACAAAGAAAAATTACAACATATTTATAACATCAAATTGCAAAACGCAAAATTGCATTTATGTTCTAACGTGTGGAACTTGCAAATTACAATATGTTGGTGAAACAGAAACCCCATTTAACATCCGACTAAATAACCATCGGTCATTTTATACAAAAGAAAGGAACTGCCCAATTACAAGACACCTTTTAAGAGCAGGACATGATTTTGAAAACATCACATTTCAAATCATTGAGAAAAATCAAAATTGGGATACACAAGGAAGACAAAAAAGAGAGAGATTTTGGATGCACCAGTTACGAACTCTTGAACCTGATGGACTCAATGAGAGAGACGAAAAAAGATTTCAAAGCAAATCAAAACCATAGTTATCTTGAAATCATACAAATTAATTTATAAAAATTCATACAATTAATCGAACATCTATAAATGTGTTAAACTTTTATTCCAACTTCATGTAGTTGTAGCTACAAACATATTTTATGACCGAATTAATATGTTACACCCATCCCTCAAATCTTGTATAGATTAAGCTACAAAAATATTTTTCTGTCATGCATCCGATTTCACCTTGAGAGATGCACACGCCTGATGAAGCTAATTTGTTTAGCGAAATATTGCGTATTTCTATTTAACATCTAATAGAACTTTTTAATGTATCAATTAGTGTGTTTTAGTTATATTCTTAGACATTTATATATATATATATGTCGTGTACAAGTTGCGATTTTGTACAGGTTATAACATGTACAAAAATATTGTACATGTTATAACTTGTATAATGCAAAAATACAAGTTATAACATGTACAAAAGTGCCTCATACATGTTATAACCTGTACAAAATATTGCTTAAAAATGGGTTTAACTTGTACAAAATTGATACAGTTAATGTCTAGGGGTATTACGAAGCATTCCTAAGACCTGTCATAAGATATATCTTAGGACATGTCTTATGATCCTCTTATGACTATCTATGGGCATATCTTTATTTGATGAATTATAATTGTGAGTGTCCACTTTGAAGGCAATAGTAAAATACTTTCTTTCTAGTTGACACTAAAAGACAGCCAGGATAGATGTGTCTACAAATAAAATTGGGAATTGAAATGGGGTATGTGTCTAAAAGACAACAACCCGCCCATGGAGCAGACAACATCCAAAGACCACAAATACATGCTTTCAAAGTAGAGGATATATATTTAAAACATCAAAATAACATTCGCCTCATGCAATGATCTTATAGTTTATAAACAAAAATTGAGTTATAAATTTACATAAGTCATGCTGAAGGCCAAAAATGTTGAAGAGTAGATCAAAAGATATTGATAATGAAGCGTGGTCCAATGAAAACTATTTCAGCTCTCTCTTGCTTTTACAGAGTAAGCATATAAGACATTGTTTTAGTCTTTGCATGCTATAAAAACGAGAGGGAGGAGTATTTCCCAAAATTATTAGGAATCGTTCTTAAATTTTTTGGAAGAATTTAGTTACTAGTATCTAATGTAATTGTCATTGAGGAATGCAAGCTTTTAGTAAATAGTTTCACACTTATTTAAGCCATGATGGACTGCATAAAACACAATTACATGAAAACACATTTTGCCAACATAAGTCATGAAACATATATTTCTGAATTTTGTGATCATTGTCCTCTACAGAAAAAGACACGTTCTGGCCTATTTATTGTTGTTCTTTATTCATTGGTGAATTTAAATGTATATTTTACTTCATTAAGATTTATTTTAAATTTTGTACAAGTTAAAACCATTTTTAAGCAATATTTTGTACAGGTTATAACATGTATGAGGTACTTTTGTACATGTTATAACTTGTATTTTTGCATTATACAAGTTATAACATGTACAATATTTTTGTACATGTTATAACCTGTACAAAATCGCAACTTGTACACGACATATATATATATATATATATATATATATACAACTCGTCTAAACATCAACCCAACAATGTTAGATCTGTAAATTTGCTTTCGCAAATTTTTGGTTCTTCCCTCGCCGGGATTCGAACCCATGCTACTGTGATATCGTGACACCAAATCGCCTGCACTGCAGCCGTCCCGCTAGACCACACGACCACCTGGGCTCTCAATAAAAGAGCTTTCGGTGGGCATGTGTTACCTTTCCACGTCAGTTTTAATCTAGCGGCGTACTACAGTACATGATATATAAGGCATGAAGATGTTATTGTTACAGATCAGCTAAATTATCTATAGTAAAGGATCCTACAAATTAATGTAAGATACAGTCACAGAAAATAATTATATTCATAAGTACGTCTGAGTCAGTGACAACCCTACAACAGATGTATCCATCGGATCGCCATCAATGATGGTGATACATGGCTGTGTACATAATGTATATACAACTCGTCTAAACATCAACCCAACAATGTTAGATCTGTAAATTTGCTTTCGCAAATTTTTGGTTCTTCCCTCGCCGGGATTCGAACCCATGCTACTGTGATATCGTGACACCAAATCGCCTGCACTGCAGCCGTCCCGCTAGACCACACGACCACCTGGGCTCTCAATAAAAGAGCTTTCGGTGGGCATGTGTTACCTTTCCACGTCAGTTTTAATCTAGCGGCGTACTACAGTACATGATATATAAGGCATGAAGATGTTATTGTTACAGATCAGCTAAATTATCTATAGTAAAGGATCCTACAAATTAATGTAAGATACAGTCACAGAAAATAATTATATTCATAAGTACGTCTGAGTCAGTGACAACCCTACAACAGATGTATCCATCGGATCGCCATCAATGATGGTGATACATGGCTGTGTACATAATGTATATACAACTCGTCTAAACATCAACCCAACAATGTTCGATCTGTAAATTTGCTTTCGCAAATTTTTGGTTCTTCCCTCGCCGGGATTCGAACCCATGCTACTGTGATATCGTGACACCAAATCGCCTGCACTGCAGCCGTCCCGCTAGACCACACGACCACCTGGGCTTTCAATAAAAGAGCTTTCGGTGGGCATGTGTTACCTTTCCACGTCAGTTTTAATCTAGCGGCGTACTACAGTACATGATATATAAGGCATGAAGATGTTATTGTTACAGATCAGCTAAATTATCTATAGTAAAGGATCCTACAAATTAATGTAAGATACAGTCACAGAAAATAATTATATTCATAAGTACGTCTGAGTCAGTGACAACCCTACAACAGATGTATCCATCGGATCGCCATCAATGATGGTGATACATGGCTGTGTACATAATGTATATACAACTCGTCTAAACATCAACCCAACAATGTTAGATCTGTAAATTTGCTTTCGCAAATTTTTGGTTCTTCCCTCGCCGGGATTCGAACCCATGCTACTGTGATATCGTGACACCAAATCGCCTGCACTGCAGCCGTCCCGCTAGACCACACGACCACCTGGGCTCTCAAAAAAAGAGCTTTCGGTGGGCATGTGTTACCTTTCCACGTCAGTTTTAATCTAGCGGCGTACTACAGTACATGATATATAAGGCATGAAGATGTTATTGTTACAGATCAGCTAAATTATCTATAGTAAAGGATCCTACAAATTAATGTAATATATATATATATATATAGGTAAAATTTGAAATTTTTATCATTTTGGATATCAAACACGATGGCATTCGAACCAGGAGCTTACATGGTGGAACGAAAGTGTGGCGCTGAGGAACAACAGTTAGTTGGATCCACGCAGGTAAAATAATAACTGTACATAACATGTAGTGAAAGTCTAACGTTATTTATTCTATATATTCATTTTAAATGGTATATTGCACTTCAAATGAATGAATATATTTGGATGCATATGGTTTTTGCCTCACGTTAACACCAACATTAACGATGGACTACGCGTGTAGGCTTTTATTTGTACTTCAACAAAACATTTTACGCTTAATCAATATACGCATTTTGTGCAATGGTAATCAGTTACGGTTTTATTAATGTATTTATACCTCCAGGTACGTACACTGCTATTTTAACTATACTGTATACACATATATCTAGGAAATACTTTATCGTTTGTATAAGACTTATATGCTTGCAATCTGGTATTTCAAGTTTATCAGTTACATATTGGTACTTTATTTTCAAACATATAACACCTACGTAGACAGAAGAATATGTGATATGTGTGCAAATGAGGCACCTCTCTCATTCAAGTCTCAATTTGTAAAAGTAAACCATGTAGGTTATATGTTTTATAACATTTCCATGCAATGATATGTTTTCTAGAATATAACACCTGCACCAAAGAAGTGGGTAGTTAATGAAATAATACATTAAAAAAATATCACACGACCATGACTTATGTTTTTAAAATTTTATTAAAGGACGTGAATAACAGTGATATACGAACACGACATTGTGCAATGCAAGAATATAGTTATCGATATAATGTAGACCCATGAATCTACATTTGTTTATAGCAATGACGTATAATTGGGTTTTAATTGAGTGATAACAAAATCAGTATCTATATTAATAACAAAACAATTATAAAAGATCAATTTATGTTTAATTGGAAACTTTTGAGAACACGATTGTTCAAAAGATCACTATGTTGACCAAGAATGCATCACTATTAAAAATGAGGTGTTCTATTTTAAACAAAATCATTGCATCCATCAACGGATTCAATAAAGGTGTTATGTTACTTAAGGTAACGGACTACTTGTTTTGCGTATGTACAGGTACATGTAAGCCAGATTACGTTCATTGAAGTTACATACATTTCAGGTACAAGACATGTCTTAGAGAATACAAGATCTACATGTTGGTTTAAAGTTGTTAGTTGTATTTTTCAAAACAATAATGTAATTCCAATCAGTTGTTTGACGAATGCTATCTTTGAATGTCTGTCTGAAACGACTTTAGTAAAGTTTTGTCACCACCAGATATTTTTTCTGTTGAAACTTTCAAGTACCTTACAAAATATAGTTATGGTCCTGGTTTGGATTATAAATATAATAAAAAGGAAAGGTAACCATGCTATCTATCAAGCTACAATTGTGGCAAATTGCCTAATTCTTCAGAGAGTATTCATTAAAATACAACTGTTTTATCAAAAAGAAATATGTTTAAAAATATGCTTAAATAAAAAAAAAAGATGCAATCACTTAAGAAATATGAGTAATAAAGTGACGGGACATACTCAGTGTATTCGAAAGCAAAAGAAATTTTACGCAATGTACGTGTTCATCAATTTTCCAAATGTAGCAAACTTCACAACTTTTTATGTGTATTCTCAAATATTGAGCAAATGGTAAGCACATGCCATTTAGTAAACTACGCAGTCTTTAACACAATTGTAGCTTAACGTATCAATTAAAACTCAGGCAACTTGAAGATGTTAAATGTAACTCTACAATGAGGAGAGGTATGTTGTTCATGTATACAAAGCTGCGGTAAGAATCGATCACTCTCATATCCATGTCATATGTTATTCACCGCGCGTGAAGGGTTGGTAGTTGATATAAAAGTATACCAGTGTACTTCCCAAATATAACCTATCACAGAGGTACTTCTGAAATCTTAACTTGCTTCACGTAATATACATGTATTCGTCGCCTTGAATATAATAGCACTTTGCAGACATAAGTTCATAAGAAATACACAAGCTACGAAAGACGAAACACTGAGTTCGTGTCATTACACCATATTGGGCAGCGCTGAAATAGAAATTTTATCAATGAATCAAATCAGCGTACAAAAATAATTTCAAATTATTAAAAGAATAACCTTAACGCTTGATTGTCTAAGAGAGCTAGATTGAGGCAATTGTGTGCCCCCTTCTCGCTAAGTGACATGTGTGCAGTTTGGATGTCTACAGTATCATTACGTTAGGGACGACATCAAAAGTTCAATGTAGGTTAAAAAATTAATTCACAGTTTTTTCACTGACCCCCCCCCCCCCACCCCCATCTTAACTTAATTTGGAAAAAATTGATTTAGCTATATGGATATAGGTAAAATCGATTTTGGATTAACAAAACTTGCAGCAATGTTGACCCCCCCCCCCCCACCCCCAAACTATTTGATTTAAGTTTTTTGTAGGATATAGGATCTTTTAATGTCGTCCCTTACTATCAGTTTATAAAAGAATGATACAAAAATAAAAGCATAAAAACCACTATGTAATAAAGTTTCATATCTAATATGTCTATTTATTACAGATGAAGCAGGCTGTGAAACGTGCACGAAATGGTGAAGATCCGGGTGAAATGTTAGCCCTAACCTACATAAGTAAGGTTGTAAATGGATTTCAGTATGTCGTTAAGGTGTGCATAATATATATAATTGGTGTATGAATATAGAAATATAGCAATATATTAGACTGTTTACTTATCGAGTACAACATAGAAACCTATTTCATAGATTCAACACAGGGTGACGCGAATTTGTTCTTATTATGAATATTCTCTTGTCAACACTTTTCTAGGTCAAGTCGATTTTTCAACTCCAATATGTACATAACAGTCCTGCTGATGAAACAATTATTATGATCGTACATGTGTTGTGGAATGACGAAGACACGATTAGTGAAAAGTGTAAGCCTTGGTAGGATGCGTTTGTTTATAACCTTCCTCAATTTCATATGACAATTCAACTCAAACACTTCAAACGTATTTTTATTTTGAGTCATCTTTAATCCCCTGGGAGGCAATCTGAATAAAAATATGTTTTTCATTAAGACGGTATGAACATTTTAACATTCTAACAAAAAACCGATTAGTCGAGTATTAATTTTGGTAATCAAATTTCGGTGGTATTGAACAATACCTAAAATTAATATACATAATATTGAGTTCATTGAATGTTACTGTTAAGTACCCTGCAAGAAACTTGAAGAATTTAAAGTTGGAATGTTATTAGTATAAAGCAAGGCACATTACGAATTTAGAATACAGATATTTCGACTTTTATCAAAAAGCCTCACCTTGAGCATTGTTGAGAAATGTGTACTCTTTTTTATCGAAACAATATGTTTTCTCAAACAAAAATGTATATCCTTATTTTATTGATAAAATAACAAGATGTAAAACAATAATATTAAAATGCTGATATCGAATCATGTCACGTAAAAACTTCTTTTTATTGAATGATTACTAGCATCTTTTTTGTCCTTTGCCAAAACAATTGTCCAAATTATGAATTAATTTGGATGAATTAAAATGGCAAGGGAAAATACAGAAAGACTTAATAATTGGTACTCAAAGTTTGCTATGGGTGCAATCTTTCTTTTGTAGTGCTTGTTCAAATTGCAAGAGAATTATATAAACTAATATCCTCCCTCCCTCCCCCCCCCCACAAAAAACACATATCACTCCTCAGTTATGACTCATTGGCGCAATGGGTAGAGTGAAAACGAAATATGTAACATAGAGGAAACTGTCATCGTGAACTGAGAGTACAAGAGTAAAACAGCAGAATTACTGACTCAGTGGTTTTAATATAACCATTTGACATCGATTTCAGAATACATACATGCATTTCTAGACAAGACAAGCCCACATTTGAGAACATTCTAAATCTTTCACTTAATAGATTGGTTAAAGAGAACTTGCAATTACTGAATACTATTAAAACCAATTACAAAGTATACATAAATCATGCTTTTTAAGACCAATGTACAATGTATCAATCAGTACAATTTCAACGGAATAAGTGTAAAGTCCATACATTTGATTAAAAAAAAGAACTGTTTAAGTTCCTTAACTGAACTTTTTATTTAATTATACATATGTACATATTACATTCCTGCCAATGCTTTTTACTCTGAACTTAGATGTCATAACAGCTATTCTGGAATGTCAAACTACACGTTAATAAACATATATCATATAATTGTGTGAAACAGAAAAGGACATATTTTAGGTATAAACAGTTGCCTGTGTTTATCAACGTTAAAATGAAAATCAATGTATACGGTTGATAAAGGAAAACGAAACGCATTGGCGTACAGAAGGAAGTCATGCGTCTTCAATAAAAGGGGATATATGTATGCTGAATTTCATTTAATTGTGTGTTTTTTTTCTATTAGCAAAATGTCACATGCATTATACAATAACATGTCATGCTTACTTTTACATTGTATGTTATATAAATTGATATTGTTTTGTAGGTTAAAACAGCAGACAACGTGTTTTACTGTTGTAAATACTTCAACCACCAGGGACAACACGAGCAAACGCACAGTTTGAAAGGCTGACAGTCACAGAACAAATTCAAATTGACTTTTGACAATCTACTTAAACTGTTTATGAATCAGACATGTAAGATGTAGGAAACATTATTCGTTTAAACCATTTTATCATTTTCCGACTGATTTTTACAAACTTATTCCCTGAAATATTGTTCTTTAACAGTGTTAATTGTTGTTTTGTTTTTTGTTTAATTTAGATTAACAAATTGTCCTTTTCATTTTGTTCACTATAAACAAAACATCATCGAATATATGTAAAAGATGATGTCGGGTTATACCTCAACAAGACAGCAAGTCAAAGCCACAAAAACAAAATGATATCGTGTAAGACAAAAAAGCAGCTTTAAATTGTAACCAACATAATAAAATAAATCAATAATAATATTCACCAAAATTTATTATGCACAAACTAACTAAAAACATTTTACAAATAAACATTTCTAAAAACAGTTGTTGGCATGACACGGGTTATGTTCTTCTCATATATGTTATGATGGTATGATACTAAACCCCTAACGGGAAGGATTGTGCCTGGTGTACATATGATGAAATCATAATCTTTCAGTCAGTTTAATTGAAGTCTGGAGCTGGCATGTCAGTTAACTGCTAGTAGTCTGTTGTTATTTATGTATTATTGTCATTTTGTTTATTTTCTTTGGTTACATCTTCTGACATCAGACTCGGACTTCTCTTGAACTGAATTTTAATGTGCGTATTGTTATGCGTTTACTTTTCTACATTGGTTAGAGGTATAGGGGGAGGGTTGAGATCTCACAAACATGTTTAACCCCGCCGCATTTTTGCGCCTGTCCCAAGTCAGGAGCCTCTGGCCTTTGTTAGTCTTGTATTATTTTAATTTTAGTTTCTTGTGTACAATTTGGAAATTAGTATGGCGTTCATTATCACTGAACTAGTATATATTTGTTTAGGGGCCAGCTGAAGGACGCCTCCGGGTGCGGGAATTTCTCGCTACATTGAAGACCTGTTGGTGACCTTCTGCTGTTGTTTTTTATTTGGTCGGGTTGTTGTCTCTTTGACACATTCCCCATTTCCATTCTCAATTTTATTATTGACTGTGTCCTACCCTTTATACTTCCTTTGTTTGGATTTTGTCTATTAACTGTATATGGCCAATCAAGTACGATAAAGTACAATGCAGTTGTCGTCAATACAAGTTTCGATTTAACAACTCCAGAGCTGTAAATCCAATACAATGAGAATGAAATGGGGAATGTGTCAAAGACACAAAAACCCGAACAAAGAGAAGAAAACAAGAAGACTTATATCTTATCTAAAAGTGTAACTTTAGATAAATATATAATGAGCAAGTCTAGAATGGGTAAACATCACAAAATAAAGTAAAATCATGAACAAATGTTACATATGTCGGATAACTAATATCCTTCATCAATAAAATGTTTCAAATCAAATGATTTTTATATCGCCATGTGGTGGTCAAACTTAAATAATCTTGAAAGTTTTACAATTAACACGTATCAATACGCTACATGGTAAATTATTTCTTCAAAATTGATGTTCAGGAGGCAGAATAAATTCCTTAAAACTGTAAAAGTCCTGTACTGAAGGCCGAGTTACTGGAAACATGTAATTGTAGGGACTCATTCCTTTTTTGTTGTCATTAATGCACTCTGGGGAAAACTATCATATAATGTTCTTATTTAAACCATTTCTGAGAAAGTCTGTCTCATGTGTTTTATGCATTTATATAATCGTCATTAAATCTGTAAATTTGACAACATTTCTGATTTTTTCAATCTTACAATTGTTCAATAATTGTAAAAAAAAATAAAAGATAGTTCAATAAAATCTCGATTGTCATGATTCCAGGTGATCGTTCTCCATTTAAACCACGGCTAAAGTGGTAACTGGTTTACTCTTACCTTCATTGGAACGTTCATATTATGGTATAACATTAAAATTTAACACAATTTATTTTGTTTGCGACTTGGAGTTTTTACAACATAATTCAAATCAGTGTCCTTGATATCGAGTAAATACCTCAGTATTTAGTTTGTAAAGATTGTTCAGTGACTGGTACACAAAACAAAGACCTTATCGCCAGGTATGGTGTAGAAGATTCAAGTCAACGGTTCAGTAACCCATTGTCACTTAACCAATGCCAAAAGTCCCCTTACAGTATGATCATATGCTCATAAGGACAAAACCAAGGTATTCTTGAACAGCCTAACAGTTTTTATCATGTTTTTCAATTAAGAAGTGAATGTTTCTTTTTGTATTGGGTGATAAAATTGTTGACCGAAATACATTTTGCATGAAATGTAAAACAAGAAGCATTTCATACTTTTAATTTTTTGTAACATGAACACATGAGTTTTATCAAGTTTTCTTTTATTAACATGTACACTTTATTGTAAAAACATCTGCCAATATGAGTGTTACATTTTATCTTGAAATGGGGGTACGGACAGAGTAACGTGAGATTGCTAATAGCCAATTAAAATTACGTAGTATAGTTAAAACTCCATTTCATGTAATTATTGTTTGATGAACATATTTTAAGGAACCTTGAGATTCCAGGTGATTAGCACTTCAAAATATATCGAGAAATTCCTAACTGGTAAACGTACTGCTGAAATAAACCTAACATGCAATGTTAACCCTGAGAGGACAGTATAGACTGAGGAAGTCCTACTAAATTGAAAAAAAAATATGACGAGAGCTTTGCCAATATTTGCTGTCTTGATATTTCTAAACGAAAGAACTTTAGGAATGAGAGTGTATGTACACATGATGATCAATAAATTAGCACTTTAAGCCTGCGTCTTTAGTAAAGGTCCTACTCATTTGATTAATAATCGGCTTTACAGTATTAAGTTTCATTGTTTCTAAGTAGTAGAAATGCTGCACCATCTTAAGGCAAGTCTTTTTTTACACTTTAACATACGACAAAAGGGGTGCCATTCGCAAGATAATTATTTCCCGTTTAAAGATATTAGCACCATCACTTTGTTTACCACTCTCAATTCCGCCTCTGTGGTAACATCGTAGGGTCTTCACTTTCTCATTAAAATACCGGCTTAATGGATGTGACATTCTGCCGCTTTGTCTGTTTCTTACTGTGGTTGAGCCCTCTTACAAAACTAAAGAGTCTCAGCGACTGCTGTTGATCTTAAACAAATATTCATCTGTCCAATTAATGAATGTTCACATCCGGCCATGGTATAATTGTATGGTTTTTTAAGTATTATGTGCTTTTGTGTTGGCTAATGTCAATGTCACTTAGGCATTTCTTCTCAGTCTCACTAATTAGTGACAAAAGAATTTTAGCAAAAAGAAGCGTCAAGAAGCGACAAGAGGCGACAAAAAGAATAATATTAGCGACATGAGGCGACCAAAAACTATTAAGCGACAAGAAAACATTTTTTTTAATTAAAATTACTTATTCCAAATAAATATTAAAAGAATATGCAAAAAAAATACAATTTTAACGACAAGAAAGTTAATGTTGATAGAAAAAAAATAAAATATAGATCTAATTCAGTTGCTACATGAATTTACATGATATTTTATTATGTATAACAGCAGCGACATATAATACATTTCTTATTTATCTTTTGATCCGAAAAATAGCAATCTTGAAAATGTGGTTCTGACTATCGCCTTTTTTTTTGGCAAGTGAGTTTTTACATAAATGAGCGTTAATAATGTTTTATTTCAACATATTTGTTTATGGCAACAGATTTGTGATTTTCCGACAGTTTAGTGTGTTTGTTATATATACCCTTAACAGAGATTAGCCATATGCACTTAATGTTACCTTGCTTTTAATGTGTTTGCTATAGATGCTTAACAGAGATTAGCCCTCTGCTTTTAATTTTACACATGCATGTTTGACACGGAGATAACAACTTTATTGTTGTGTTTATCTTATATCTGTTGTTTTTAAAAGGAGTGTCATTATTAAAGGGTTAAAGGATAACTCATGTCTCAATAGTCCTGCACGAGGACATATTTGAGCATCCTTCATATGAATAAAACTTTGAATATCGGATCAAGCCAACGTTAACCTTACTTAAAGCTACATACAGACAAGGAATCAGATCTTTGCTTGCGGGAAATATGTTTTATTTAAAATGAATCCTATAATTTTACGAAAGGTGTCATCCAGCAGAGTTTGTTTTTTTCCTTTTTTTTTATTTTTTTTTGCAACAGCAGAGGTTAATGTATCAATCCAGTGGTAGTAAAAACATAAAAAGGACTAATTTCGATGCACCAGTTGCACATTTCGACAATTAGTGTCTGAATGTAATGATCGATGCCAAAATATCTGAGTATCCAAAACATAATTCAAATCTTAAGGAACAGATAAAAAAAAAAGAAACTAATGTATCGCGAAATCCAGACAAAAAGTCAGAAGCATGAAGGAGATCTATTTCTACAATTAAAATAAGTTCATTAATTTTATAATAGCAAGTTCTATTCATACACTATTGAGCTTGTGTTTTCTATTATAGTGTACTTAATTGAGGGTTACGGCGTACCCGGAACCAATGGTTTCAATCATTTGTTTTTTTTAAATTAACCCGTTTAACGGATACTAACATTAGTTGATTAACCAATTTGAAATATATGTGTCAAAAAAAATCACGGATATGGTTGATTAATCTCAACCATTTTTTCTTTTAAAAATAATAAAAACTAAGGTTCAAACAAAAAAATGGCACAAAAGGGCTTTGACTGTTAATCTTAAGATATTTTGGTGTGGTGCTTTGTCTCAGAATTTGTTTTCAATAATGTTTTGTGTTTGCCATGACATTTTAAGGTTCTGCATCAATACACCTTATCGCTAATCCCGGCTGACCCGGCCGCTTGAACTTTTGACGTCAACAACAATCACTTTTTCATTGTGACGTCAGATATTTTGTTTTATTACGTCAAAATTTTACGGGAACCTGTGCGATATCCAGTAGCGGCGGACAAATAGCGATAAGGTGTATTTATGATTTATAGACATCCTCTTGGTGTATTTTACCTCTCTTTAATAAACAAGTGCTTTGATTAACATTCGAATGAGACAAACAAAAACAAAAAAAGTATAGCAATATATCATATTTTAATTGTGAATGTGGAAAGCAGAAATACATAAAGATTAAACAGAAGGCTTCATCATTTTACAAACAGATTAATTGATTGAAATATCTTTTTGAAATTTCTCTTTAAATTTGACATGAAATTGGTTCAGTTGCCCTCTGCGCAACTAATCCTACGTCCCCATTTAGGCCTTGACGTATGTGTATCAGCAGGTAAATGTCATCTTGTGTTCTAACCTACAAAATGATATGAACATTTTTTTAAATCTTACTTTAATATGATTTTAAAAGATATAAATGGTTTACAGCTTCATACATATGGCGAAACGTTTAGTCGTCTTTTCAGTGTTTACGTGATTATTGCCTCTTTTGTTTTGCTTAGTTTTTCTACTTTAATGCAATTCTGTGGCTTATAATGTAAATGTTTAAGTTCAAAATACCCTCATTGTCAAAACTAGATATCATTGAGATGGGAGCCATCTCTGTGGGCCCCGCTGTGAATAATGTGCATTAAAAAATTGTATCTTTACCATAGGACATGGGTTTGTCAACTGAAATCAAAGTTTTTGACCTTGACCTTTGACCTACGAAGTTGTAAATAAATTATGACACACCCTTTGGTGTTGGTTTATAAACATGTCAAGTATAAACTTTGAAATGATAACGGTTCTCAAGATATAGAGCGGACACGATCTTTACCATAGGACATGGGGTTGTCAACTGAAACCAAAGTTTTTGACCTTGACCTTTGACCTAGGAAGTTGCACATAAATTATGACACACCCTTGGGTATTGGTTTATATACATGTCAAGTATAAACTTTGAAATGATAACGGTTCTGAAGATATAGAGCGGACACAATCTTTACCATAGGACATGGGGTTGTCAACTGAAACCAAAGTTTTTGACCTTGAACTTTGCCCTAGGCAGTCGTTCATAAATTATGACACACCCTCTGGTGTTGGTTCATATACATGTTAAGTATAAACTTTGAAATCATAACGGTTCTCAAGATATAGAGCGGACACGATCTTCACCACAGGACACAGGGTTGTCAACTGAAACCAAAGTTTTTTTATCTTGACCTTTGACCTAGGAAGTTGTACATACATCATGACACGCCCTCTGGTGGTGGTTAATAAACATGTAAAGTATAAAGTACGAAATCATAATGGTTCTCTAGATATGGAGCGGACACAAAGTGTTACGGACGGACGGACGGACGGACGAACGGATGGAAGGACGGACGGACAGACTGATCACTATAGGGGACCCGCCTTTGGCTGGGCCCTAATTAAGTTAAACAGTTGTCCCATATAATTTCTTTTTCTATTTGACTGTTTGAAATATAATCTTCAGCAAGAACATTACACAAACATAGTCTACCTGCACTGGATTCAATTTTTATATCTAAATCTAAACACTGTTGGAAATCATTCTGATTCACAACATTACTACATTAATTGTCGGTTCAAAAGTTATACGCACATGGGAATTAAATTCGTAATTTTGGTCGATTTTCAAACATATCCATGCCATTGCAGTGATTTCAGTAACACTGTTTGCAGGCAATTAATCTAGAATTGTTAAGTATTTTGTTTACCAATTTGGTTTTATGATAATGTGTGCCTTTGAATAACAACTACGGAACAGTTTAAACATATACTGAACCGATGAACAAGTCCGATTTGACTGCAAGAACACGCTATGAACAAGGCTGAATTAGTTGTAATGGATACGTCGGAACATTGCTTCTAGAATTGAGAATTGTCTTATTGGCACTCATACCACATCTTTGTGTTTCTATCATAATATATGTATTTGGTTTTATTTTCTTACAAGTATTTATTATGATATTATTTTGCTGATTTCAAACAAGACAAATTGTTATAACGTACGATAAAGAATTGATTTGGCCCCTTTCAGACCACATCAGACCAAGTGCTGGTTTTAAAAATCGGTTCAGTCGGGTTAATAGTTCATATATTCTGCTTTATACGTTCCACGTTTTCAAAGTGTTTATCAGTAGTTGCTCAAATTTTCTGAATAAAATAAAAAAAAAAGCTTGGAAGTTGTTCTTTTGTGGTAATTTTCATGTCACATTGTATGTCTATTTCATTTAATTCCGCATACATATTTACGGTTTTTGAATTGCTACTTTTTTGTTTTACATGTACCAATCTACATGTATGTCAATCATTATAAAAAGGTTGATGGTAAGGTGTACAAACGAAGAATAAGATTGATCATACATTTCCTTACCTTGACAACGAAGTTAGTTCCTTCTGCATTTTGAGATCGGTAAGTCAGCGAAGTAAGCTGAATACCTGGACTATTTCTGGCTATTCCAACAGCGTTTGTTATCTAAATTCAATATAAATAATCATTATTATTTTATTGTTATAATACAGTATTTATAACAGCGCATTATATAATATTAAAATTACCCTAAGCGCTTTACAACATATATTCATTCACATATATAAGTATTAACAATACAATATGAAAACCCATTTTAAAAACTTAGCATTGATAAACAATAAAATTTATTTAAAAGAGGGACGAAAGATACCAAAGGGACAGTCAAACTCACAAATCTAAAACAAACTGACAACGCCATGGCTAAAAATGAAAAAAGACAAACAAACAACAGCACACACGACACAACATAGAAAACTAAATAGGCATGATGATATTAAGGAGATAAACAAAAGAGTTAATGGGAAATCAACCGACCGATTTAATAGAACACTTCACAAGTTCATACACAGTTTTATAATAATCAAGTGTCTATAGCATATACATGTATTAGCTCTTAATTGCATAACTGGCATTGATACATTTTAAAAATGTAGCATAAACAAGTAAAAAGGATCAACTTAGATATAACACGCTTTTCGTTTGCAGTAAGTTTGTAAACAATCTATATGAAACGATATATGAATAAATTTCATGTAAATATTATCAGTCAAATGCTTGTTTCATTTGCAAAATGCAGGTAGAATATTTATACATGTAAAAATGTTTTAAAATGTAAAATGGCTAATTTAAGGTGGTCAACATTTATATTAGCCTCTGTACTTTTTTTTATAAATTTGTAATGATAAAAAACTTTGCCTTCTCCAACATATTCCTAATCCGATTTACACTTAACATATATATACTAGGATATACAGTGACTTACCTGTTGATTATTATCTATCAATCCTTGTATAATGCCATCACTTCGTTGTTCTCCACCAAATCCCCCAGCATTGAAAGGTACAGGTACTCGAGGTTGTGCCATTATTTGGTTATTAATTTTGTGCTAGGTATTCGTTTACATACATTTAAATACCCGTGTACTTCAATTAGGCGCATGTGTCGGTTAATCATTGTTACGCATCATAAGTAAACTGGGATTTATCAATGACTTAAGGAGGCATATGAACACCCTAATAAAAAAGTAAACATAAACATCTAAACGTCAACATCCAACTTTCAAATTATGCATGACATGTTTCTATTATCATTTTGAACTCTAAATTGTCGGAAACAAATATGAATCAACCTTAGACTCGTCGAATCACAAACAGCGAGTCTTACACCTCTTGTTCTTCAAAGTTTGAAAACATTGATTACACGTTACTGCTGTTTTAAACAAATTTTGTTTAATTCCTACCATTTGACCAAACAACTCAGCAATATATTAAACGCAGTTGTTACTACAAATATATAACGAACTCATATTGAATATCATTAGAAATTACTTCGAATGATATGATTTATAGCTTAGTGGTACTGTAGTTTAAAGATACTGCTTAGCTGAAAACATAGGGCGGAACAAAAAAAAAAGACGATAATATTACAATTTTGCTGGGATATAATTTAGAACTTTATTTGCAATATCAAAGATCGTGATCGTGGTTGCTACTATTCACGTCTAGTTAAATTGAAGTCTAAAAAAAGATATGGTGTAAAAGATAATGGTAGTGAGTGTGAGCGACTCAAGGTGCATTCGAGTGCAAAGTTGTTTTATCATGTTTATATTAGTACCGTTTTGATTTTTTTTCTTCTCCTGAATACATTCAAAAGATCAACCACTTGAGATGAAAGAACTTCTAAACAATACTTAATTATCAAACTTATGTCAACTTATGAATTTCGACTAATACTTCTGATTCTTTTTTTAAGTTATATTTTGACAAACTGCCACACCTTACTAATTGTCAGACAATTAACTATAAAATCTTGTTTAATGTTTACCCGATATCAGATCTATTGTTACACGAGAATACGTCTTTTCGTTTCATATATTAATCTACAGAAAAAAGAGAAAGCGTGTTTGTGGTCTTTGAAATGATACTACATGCTATATGATAAACATATATTCAAAACAGCATCCTGAGTTCTGCAAATGTGTTAAAAATTCGTGATAAACTAGTTCTCAGAACTCAAACGTTTGTCTTTGTACAGTAATGTACCAGCTCGATTTTCCATTTTGTTTACAAAAGAAATTACAGTTATACGAGAAAGACACCTTAAATATTCGATATATCATGCAGTCGTCATTTGTTCATTTGTCTTTATGCAATAATTTAATATTACTTTTACTGTTTTGTTTGTTAAATATTATATCCATTTGACGTCGCTCGGTACTTATACATCCCGTCAATGTGTTTGTATCATCTTTCATTTTTACTGGGGTGTTTTGTATATGCGACTTTTTGTGTTTCCCTGTTTCTTATAACGTGACTCTGTACTTTTAAAGCTCCCGGCATTATGTTATTGTTCTATTCTATGTCATTATGTTATGTTATTGTTCTATTATAAATTTGATAATACTTTGAACGTCAAACGACAAAATTATGTCATTCGCGTAGTAGATTTAACAATAAATTAACTTAAAAATTCCGAAGAACTGCTGGATATTTAATTTCGGTCTATTTTCCAACATGACTTTTGATTTTATAACCATGTAAACCACCATTCTCCATGTGAAATTATAATTGTTTTGAATAGACATTGAACAACAAAATTTCTTTTTTGTGACGTTTGCATTTTCTGACGCCCAACACGTGAACAAGGAATGTGTTTCTTAATTTAATAGATGCTTTTTGGTTTTTTTTTTGTATATGTTTGTTTGTCTTGAGATTATAACACAGTGATGATTGCTATAACCATATTTTGACTATTTTACCGATTATTTCTGTTGTGTTCAAGCATCGCTGTGAAAATAACGGAATTTGATGCGACTGACATAAAAGTGAGAGGTTTAGCGCTATAAAACCAGGTTGAATCCACCATTGTCTACATTTGAAAATGCCTGTACCAAGTCAGGAATACGAGAGTTGTTGTCCTTTCGTTCGATGTGTTTTATCCTGTGAATTTGCCATTCGATTAGGGACTTTCTGTTTTGAAATTTCCTTGGAGTTCAGTATTTTTGTGATTTCACTTTTTTTTGTAGACTTACAGTAAATGCTAGTTTTCTTTGGACACTTTTAAACAATTTTTTTCTAAAAAGAATATCCTCTAAAATATGTCATTACTGTATCTTAAGCAATAACGGTTACATATAGATTTCATATAAAGAGTCAATGTCTATATTGGAGGCATATTGTATAATTTCAATGCTTTTTTTAAAATTATAGATTGATATTCAGTTAGATATTGAATAAGTATATATTTACAGAAATACAATAATGTAAAGGAACTTCTTTTTGCAGACTTTTTCATATTTTCAGAAGAGAAAGGCTGACTAGACGAAAGGACAAAGATATCAAAGGGTTATTCCAACTCAAAGGTTGATGATTAACTAAAGTGAAGAAGTTGTATACAAAACTTGAAATAGAAAACTAAAGACTGAGCAACATAAACAACCTTTAAACCCAAGGTCAGTCTCATGTGTAGGGTAACAATATCCTGCCTCACATGTGGCTAGAATCATCCATAAACTTCATGTTCTATACTGACGTTATAGTTCGGAGTTGTGTTACTATGTTGAAAGTGTATATCTCCCTGAACTTCAACTAAATCAAATATCTAGGTTTGTTCAAAATCTTGACAACTTAACTACAAACAGGATGATTTTAGATTTCTAATAGTGATATTTTGTTTTCTATATATTAATATTCCTGCAGCTCCTGCATATATAGTATATACCTTAATATAATATTCAAATGACAGATTGTTACAAAAGGAAATGTTAAGTTTTCTTTCGAAAGTTTAATAGACGCCTTGCTGAGTTGGTTCATATACAGCTTCTTCATAGCTATATTGACAATATTATATTTTAAACAGGAACTAGCAGACCAGCAACAGAGGCATCGATATAGTGGCTATTTATATTATTTATATCAACTATTGTTTGTCCTCCAAAGTGCACTTAACAAACTAAACTGATCAAGTATATACGCATTGCATTCTAGTTATTTCAAAAACATTCTAAGTATGATTAAAACATAAAAATATCCGTACAAGCCCTTCCCAAACATGGGAAATTTTAGGTATTCTATACAACTCATCTGACCTAAAACTTTTTCACAGAAAATCATCTGATTTATTCTGAAGGACTTTAAAAGAACCGGATTTAAATTATAAATATTCAAATACACAATTAAACGATTTAATCTTCACATAAATGTCTATTAAAAGGTTCTGAGAAATATTTCAAAAGATTTTCGGAGAATTATTTCAAAAGATTTTCGAAGAAATATTTCATAAGAGTACAAAAAAAATGTATATAAAAATTAAATGCAGAATACGCACTTTATTAAACAGACATGACAAATGAACAAAGTAGTTTGAAGAATTTAGATGACTACGTAAACTACATTGTACTAGTATATATTTCTTTTTTTGAAAGCTGAAATTAAATTCCTGTTAAGAAAATATCCGTTTTATATGATTCATCATTGCTTATCAGTTACAACATACAATACAATACAAAAACATTTTATTAACGTCTCACCATTAATAATACAATATACACATTTCACATTATGAAAGTAAATCTTTTTAAAATTGTAAAATTAATGCCATTCTAAAAAGAACTATGAGATTTAAAGGAACTAGTATTTACAAATTTTCAAAAAACTATTATAAAACAAAAGTTAAATCATAAAACATATTTACATCAACTATTGGTATAAAAAAAGTCTTCTACGGTCTAAAATAAGCTTGCAGGTTTTTGGCACATTTTTGTATCACATTAATATTATCACTCGCTAAAATAAATGAAAGTTTCAAGGAATTCGGCAATTGAATAAAATTTTCGTTTTCAAAGTTTAAAATCTTATACAGTTCGTCTGTAAGATCGTCGTACAACGGACATTCAGTCAATACATACTCCTCCGTTTCAATTTTATCGTCACACACAAAAGAAGTTCTTTGATCTTTTGGAACACTCTCGTAGCGTCCTGTCTCCACACGTATTTGGGGCAACACCACAGCGAAACTGAAAGTAAGCTCTTCTGTGCGATGGTATAAAAAGTTTATCTAGGTAAAGTTATGTATATAGATTCTGTTTAAATGTTCTATATGTACGTAGTTTGTTACCTCCTGGTCCATTTCGTCTAGAAATGTCTTTATGCAAATCTTCACTTCATTTCTGTTTGAAGTCGGACATAAGTTTAATATGTATAGCATTGTTAACTTGCTGCTTATCAATATCAGTGTCATTAAACAAGTTCGCAGTTCCACATGATGCGAATTGACTATGAATTCTAAAGTTTGAGTTTTTGTACACTCGATGACGTCTGAAATTCCGCTCTGCCCAATTGTTTAGTTTCTTATTTATAATACTAAAATTACGAAGTCCAATTTGTCAGCCGTCATCACGTAAAAACGACGAATCAAAGTATTCAACTTTATATACAACTAATATAGTACAAAGGTGTAGATTGAAAATTACACCACTCCAGGCCCTTTTTGTTTTCCACGTAATTAATATTGTCAATAATCAGGAAGTTCCGGGTCGAGTCCGATACCGATACCAATAGTATAATCACCTGTCACCTATTACCTTATCTGTACGTTCCGCATCTGACAGGCGCACCACCAAACGGTGTATTCAGGATTAATATGCTATATACACGGGTCATAATCACAGGTTTGACACTACACAATTGTCAAATTGTTACCTATTGTAGTATTTTAATCCGTAAGACTTTCTAAGATAACAATACGAATACTAAAAATCTGGACTAAAAATAAGTTTCAATTTGTTAGCGGGCATGACATAAAGCAGCGAATCAAAGAATTCAACTTTATTTATAACTAATATAGGACAATGCTGTTGATTAAAAAATACTCCATTCCAGGACCTTTTGTTTTCTAAATAATTAATATTACCAATAATTGATAAGTTCCAGTTCGACGGGTTCAAACAGAAAGATTTGAAAGCAGAGAAAATTGTGTATCTTATAATCGGCATGACTTTATCAGATGACAGTACTAATACTAAGATAAGGCTTGCGCATAGTTATATACTTTAATTCAGTCACGGACTCGCGATATCACGGGTGTGTTCTAGTGTATCCTATTATCATCAATATATCTTGACCGATTCCAGTAGTTTATGATTACCCGCCATTGTTTCAGAAACGGTGGTGTCCATCCTGAATCTCCTTTAACTGCAACGTTTGGGGTATGACGAACAACTTCCATGTAAAAAATGATTGCTTTGTTTTGAACTGCATTTATACACGAGAATGACTTATTTCCCAATACTGCCGCGCCGTAACTAATTGTACATAAAAGCTACAGTAGTATACCGCTGTTCGAAATTCATAAATCAATAGAGAAAAAACAAATCCGGGTTACAAACTAAAACTGAGTGAAACGCAGCAAATATAAGAGAACTACGACACAACAGAAACACAACATTAAAATGTAACAGAAACGAACTATAATATAACAATAGCCATTTCCCTGACTTGGTACAGGGCAATTTTCCCGCTTTAATGACAATGTTAATAATAACATTTAAATGACAATATTACATGACAGGACTACATTTTACAAATAAATGGGACAAAATAAAGGACAGAAAAACAAATGAATAATAGCCAACAAATGTACCAGTTTAAAAATGTAATACGCCAGACGTGCGCCACATCCACACAAAACTAACCAGTGACGCTAAGCTTGGAAGCCAACACAAGTACAAAGTTGAAAAGCACTGAGGACCAAAAGTCCCAAAACAAAATGTAACCAATACGCCTGGGAAAAGAACATCATTATTATTTAGAATTTAGAATGATTTATACTTTTGTGAACAGTATATTTTATAAAATGACTATATAATAGATCTACATAATTAAACTGAAGCGGTGACTAGCTATAGAATAAAAACGGACACATTACAAAAATACACAACAGTGTTGGTTAAAACCTAGTGTAAAGCTCTAAATGACGTCACATCTGAATTTATAAAAATGTAACCAATACGCCTAGGACAAGAACATCATTATTATTTAGAATTTAGAATATTTCATACTTTTATGAACAGTAACTTGTCAAAAAATTACTATGTAATAGATTTACATGATCAAACTGAAGTGACTAGCTATAGAATAAAATAATCCATACCATAGAGTCGTACAGCTTTGAAACAGTTCCAAAAGGTAGACCTCCTAGTCCCTTGTACTGTTCTGTAAAAACTAAGCCTAAATATGTGTAACGTTCTACCGTCTCAAATATATGGTTTCTGCAATGAAAGATTGTTTGGTTTCTAGGGAACGAGTTTGGCCGAAAGTGGATTATATTTGACTTATTTTCATTTAATTGCAATACTCATATAAGAAGACCCTACATCAGTACTGAACGAATAACAATGAGATGGAGAACAACGATCAAGAGTTGTTGACGTATTTTCTGAACTATGTTAAAAATTAATCTAGAGTTGTCTCTCTTTGTCTGTTGTTTCTTATAATTCACAAATACCAAAATTAAAATACCACAGACTTTCTGTATACTATACTCATTTGTGTAGAGGTTCCATCCTCTGTATTTCATTTACAATTTTTCAAAAACAATCCTTTGAATTAAACATACATTTTATTACACCAACTTGTATTTACATTTTCATTACTAGAATATACATTTTTACTTTGTGGCATTACTTTGGCTACAGAGTATTCTATAATATTTTGTTGAGGCGCCAGGGTGACTACCGATTACCTATGCACAATGGCTATCAGCTGACCTATGTTGACATAGTGTCATAAAACCCCTGGTAGTTAAACACGGTTACACCACCACCCACCATTGGGAGTGACTGGGGAAAACACTCGTATTACCAATGCTCCAGTTATTAGTGCCCCACCTGTTGGTAGGTGTATGCCTCCCCTCTATAAGATAAGGTGGTGGAGGTCCCAGAGTCACCCATCTGTAGACCCCACCGTTACCACTAACCACATTTTCCAAACCTTTCATTTATCGTCGTCTTGTTATCGGTACACAATAAATCCTAGGCATCCATTAATGTTTGTAGTTCTGTTTCTGTGTTTGATAAAAAACACTAAATCATCGGCATAAAGTAACATTTACATGTTCTGCCCATCGATGTCAATGCCAATATCTAGTGAATTAATTTATGTAGCTAATCCGTTTATATACAAGTTGAAAAGTAATGGCGACAATAAACAGCCTTGTTTTAGACCACATTGAACGTTAAACCAGTCTGTCTGATACCCGTTAATGCGAACACAGCATTCCACGGACCTATGCAGAGACAAAATAGCGTAATAAATATTCCCATATATATCAAGGTCGAAAAGTTTCTGGACTAACATCGCTCGATTTATCCCGTCATATGTCTTACGAAAATCAATAAAGGCCACGAAAGTTTATGTGATCAATTGCACTGCGCCCTTTCCGGAATTCATTTTGACTATCATGAAAAATGTCATTTTCGTTCTCCCATTTGACTATAAAAAAGAAGATGTGGTATGATTGCCAATGAGACAACTGTCCACAAGAAACCAAAATGACACAGACATTAACAACTATAGGTCACCGTACGGCCTTCAACAATGAGCAAAGCCCATACCGCATAGTCAGCTATAAAAGGCCCCGATAGGACAATGTAAAACAATTCAAACGAGAAAACTAACGGCCTTATTTATATAAAAAAATGAATGAAAAACAAATATGTAACACATAAACAAACGACAACCACTGAATTATAGGCTCCTAACTTAAGACAGGCACATACATAAATAATGTGGTGGGGTTAAACATGTTAGCGGGATCCCAACCCTCCCCTAACCTGGGACAGTGGTATAACAGTACAACATAAGAACGAACTTTAAAAATCGGTTGAAAAATGCTTTAACTCATCAGATGGACAAAAGTGGACGTGGCCGGGTACTTATACATCCCGACACAATGAACAGATCTGAGAGTACTCGCAGTTATCTGACAGCTAGTTTAAAGCCACTAACAACTAATAAAAAAATATGCATCTAAGACTAAACTATCAATCCGTACACATCCAACATCTAATGGATTTAGTGTAAAGACGTCATAAACAGCCAGAGAAGAACATGACCATGTGCAATGCCAAGTTACAGGTATCGACATATTGTAGATCCATGAATATGTATATGTATATAACATACTAGTAATATTTAGTTAGCTTTTATTTTACTGATAACAATATCAAATATTTATACCAATAAAAACAATATTCAATGATCTTATTACAGTGTTGAATAGGTAACCTTTTAGAATAAGTTTATTTAAAGGAGCGACAAGTCTACATGGATCATACATGTATCTAAATTTCCGGGCACAGTTAACTAATCTGTTATTAAGAATATGACTGTATAGTTTATAGCACACTGGTACCAACGGTATACCTCGGTAGCTCATGGGGTCTTTCGGGTTTGAGGTTGACGATTTCGGGACTGGGTTTATAATTCCCTTTGTCCACGCTGTAGGAATAACACCGCTTCAGCAACAATTGTTGAAAAGTTTGTGTTAAAGTAAAGTTAACTTGGAAGTAAAGTTAACTTGGGACTTTAGGATTTCTGACAGTATTTAGTCCGTTGACGTGGACTAAATACTGTCAGAAATAACAAACCCGTTGACGTGGACTAAATACTGTCAGAAATCCTAAAGTCCCAAGTTAACTTTACTTTTTACACAAACTTTTCAACAACAAACCCGTTGACGTGGACTAAATACTGTCAGAAATCCTAAAGTCCCAAGTTAACTTTACTTTTTACACAAACTTTTCAACAATTGTTGCTGAAGCGGTGTTATTCCTACAGCGTGGACAAAGGGAATTATAAACCCAGTTCCGAAATCGTCAACCTCAAACCCGAAAGACCCCATGAGCTACCGAGGTATAACGTTGGTACCAGTGTGCTATAAACTATACAGTCATATTCTTAATAACATATTAGTTAACTGTGCCCGGAAATTTAGATATGATCCATGTAGACTTGTCGCTCCTTTAAATAAACTTATTCTAAAAGGTTACCTATTCAACACTGTAATAAGATCATTGAATATTGTTTTTATTGGTATAAATATTTGATATTGTTTATATCAGTAAAATAAAAGCTAACTAAATATTACTAGTATGTTATATACATATACATATTCATGGATCTACAATATGTCGATACCTGTAACTTGACATAAGTTTAATATGTATAGCATTGTTATATACTAACGTTAATGTAAAAGTTCAAGAATTTGGTTTTATTTAATTTTTCTTAAACAGTGACTTATAATTACATTATAATTCATATTATTTATTTTAACGTATATTAAGTAAGTCCACAATCTTAACATCAATCCCGATTTTATGGAAAATGTTAACTATATCATTATTTAAAAAATTTCTAACAAAAATCTTTATAAAATGTGCGTCATGTTTGAAAAAGAAATACGTCCTCTTATGCTGCCGTTGCCAACTTTCAATAATTTATAGTTGGTCGGGGTCTAAATTATTTTTGTTTAAAAGAAGAAAACGTTTTCATTGATTAGATTTTTTAAATCAGGATTGTTTTACCAGGCAAATAATTAAGAAAGTTCATGTTATGTAGGAATTTACACATCTTGCACATAAATCAGGCCGTTAGTTTTCTCGTTTGAATTGTTTTACATTTGTCATTTCGGGGCTTTTCATAGCTGATTATAAGGTAAGGGTTTTGCTTATTGTTGTTTGCATATAGAAATATGATGGTCTTATACGACCGGATCTTCTACTTTATTGTGAAAATGAGAAACGTGATTCTGTATTGTTTTGTTTTTGCTTTCGGAAACATATTTTGCAAGCTATCCTTTCATCTGATATTTTTTCACAAACTCAAGCTTCAAAAAAGGGTTGGCAATAAATACTTTTTTTTAAAATATTTGAAATTATAGAATTTGGCAAAGTATGGAAAACTCTCACACAGACCAATACTTACATCACAGATTACCAGCAGGTCGAAATCCGATTTTGAATAATACAACTTTGTTTTTTACTAGATGTGATTTTTTTTATGTAACTGCTATATGTGCATATGTGCATGTTTACATATTCAGTGTTTTCTCAAGCGAACAACTTTGAACCGTCAGGAATGTATTTCATGCATTTTTTATACTATACAATATTTCAAGTTGGTTCCGTGCTTCCATTTCAACATATAACTGAGTATCGGTTTACACAAAATCTTCTTTGACATTCATCTGATTATTTTTATGTTTTCGGTTTCACTCTTTTTGGTTTCGTTTTTACATTTGTTTAAAAGTATAATCAAAGTACTGAAGTACTGAACCTCGGATGACCGCAAGTTCTTGTGGATGGTCACAAGCACTTGTTTCAGACAAAAAATCACATTTCTATACCGGAAAACTGAGGTTTATGTACAGAGATATATTTTTTCTGAGACAAGTTCGTACGTGGATGATGAATAAATGACAAGGAATTCAACTGCACTGCTTTAATATCTATTATAGTGTGGTGATACAAATACGTATACTCTGGTTTGTTGTTATATATTATATTTATAATAGTATATAGCATTTACATGTATGTATACTTTTCATCCAATTGTATATCATTCTATTCTACGATTCCAATAAAAGTGCAGTACAAGTGCATGGTGGACATTCTTCTATAACAATTCGATTTTTCCAATAGATTGGATTTGAGTAGACATTCATATTTTCCCAAAAAAACTTTCTTGTGATATTCTTCCGCATGCGTTAACACAATTTTTCTGTACGTGTGCATTTTTTAATGCATATAACTATTTGTAACGACATTATATTTTCGTATTATAAATTTCTGTTCTTATGAGTATTCATTGAAGAAGTGAATTTATAACAAGCGATAAGAAATGTTATTTTGCACTCGATGATATCCGCGTATTTATACGATCGGTTACCAGTCAAAAACGAAAGTCAAATCTCTATGGCAACAATACATCGGAATGCCCTCATGGTCATCGCGATGTAAAAATAAAATTCAAGCTATGTTTTGTGGCGTTCTGCTTAGATAAAAAAAAATCTACTTTACACCGCAGATTGATTGGTTGATTTTTTTCTAGAATGAGTTGGGAGTGTCTGTAAATTAATACCTTGGAGCTAGCTGCTACATGTGTGTGTACCATCCATCATATATGTCGGACAACTACTCTCTCACTCTCTCTCTCTTTCGTTCTTTCTCAAATTCTTTTGCCACACTACTTCTTAATGTAATAACCTTATTTTTCAAACACATATTGTTAGGTAGATGACTAGGAATTGTTCTACTCACAGCAGATAAAAAAGGATCGTTAGCTAAACTGAAATGTTTATGATATACCAGTATTTCTCTGATAAAACGTTTTGTTTAAAGACTCGATGCGACAAAAAAAAATGATCGCACGTTTTACTGAAATGTTCACGACTAAGGTGTACTTTTTCTCATAATTTTTTTGTGAGAGTTTTCATTCATGTGTATAGCTTCGAATCTTTTAATAGCAACGATAGTAATTACAGATATTATCTGGCTTAGGAGGATAATTAAGAAGATCTCACTTTTGATCGCATTTTCTTTTTCAATGTATCTTGCTTTTATAAAGTGGGAGTGTGGTTATTAGTAAGTTATCTCTTTGTTATACCTCCGGGGCCTTGTCTTTGTTTATGAAATATCCGAGTTAAATATTTCGACATCTTATATGCATGAATTAATGCAGATCTGTATTTTAATGCACATTAAACGAGAACTTTATTTTATATAGATCAGACCATATCAAGAAATTATATTATGCCAAATATGCAAAAAAAATCGTATACAGTTTAACGTTATTATAACGCGAACGTCAAATTACGGTTACGGGGACATTTCATTGGACATCTTAGATCGTTTCGGATTTTCTAACTGCAACTCAAACAAAAGTACATATCATTTCATTTTAAAGGAAATTAAATGTATTTTCCATTTATATTAGTTAACAGGTGTTAAAAAAATGAGATATAGTAGAATTTCGTTTGATAAAAAGCCTCTGAATTATTCTTTGTGTTATTTTGTCCATCGGGACATTTTATTGGACACGGGAAAAATGACGATGTTTTTAAAATAAGACCGCAGTTACTTAATGATGACTTCAGATAGCTTCTTCGGGACATGTATAATTTTTCTGATATTATTAAAATCCATTTTCGTCCGTTATATCTTATGAAAGTGAAGACAGAAAAAAAATGTACGGGTTAAACAGCTAATTGGGACATTTTTTCTCTTTTTTATTTAAACTCTTTTAACGATCTTCCTTCTCTTAAAGTTTAAAACGTCTGTTTCTTCATTTTAAGTTAAATGAATACAAAACAATTGCAAAATTTTTAACCATTCTACTTACCAATGAATCCGCACTGGGATTTTAAAGACTCACATAAAACAAAATTGTAACAGCGGGACACCCTTGAAATGACGTTATAGGCATCGAAATGAGCAAAGTTTTTCTTTAAAATATAGACAAAGCACAAAAATCATCTATGTTATTGATTTCTGTGGTTTATTTCCTTTCGAATGATATGCATAACATGGATATTTATTGTATAGGATAAGAGCTTGAATTTGAATAACCCGCCTTCTAACCCATATTTCCAAAGTGACACCAATATCGTGCGCAACGTCTATGCTTTAAGCTACGCACAGTTTTCATTACTTCAAAAATTGTGACTTCATTACTCATTTCAATCTCGGTATCAAGTCTCTAGTCCATTACGTAGTCTGAATTGACAGTTTCTTGTTCAGTAAACTACAACACGAACGCTTTAATTCAGTTACCACTGCTTCACGACCATGGGCTATGCTTCCGTCCGGCAATTGAACCGACAGGTATAAGTTTTCTTCGTGATGTGATTTGAATGGCACTGCCGAACTGCCAATGACAAATTTGGACAATTTGCCAAACTTTTATCAGCTTTCTTGCTTAAAATCAAAGTATATAATGTTGTACTAAATATAACGTTCTAAGTGTTAATTGAGATGCTCAAGTTAATTTATGTGTGTGTTAATTGTAGCAGTAAAATGGTATTTGAACAAGTTTAATTTTAATGTATTTGCCGAACTTTTCGTGTTTTTTACTTTCGTATTTGTTCCAATCATCTTAATAACAAACGGATATACATTTCCATAGATTGCTTTATTTTACACTGGTGTCAACGTGATGATTGTACCTGCAATCACGATCATTGCAATATAGCGGACATACATTGATGAAATTTTTACGATGCATTTTTTTTATGTGTTTTCTTCGGTTTTATTTTCGGTTACCTGGTTTTGTATTTTCTAAATAAAACTAAGACTATTAAACTTTAATAGACTACAAAGGCGAATAGGATGTTTATGTAATCATGAGAGAAAAGGTGAAATAAATGGTATACACGTCTATATAATTGTATTCCATTAAAAAAAAAAAAAAGACTATAATTCCTTACACTTACATGTATATGACACGTATTATTGTAGTTAGTCGTAGAAGTTTTTCAGCCAAAAATATCAATAAACAAATGTATTGATTGTTACATTCAATGGCAATGCTTATTAAGATGTTTCTTGATATAATGCGAATCTGACAGTGAGCTGTTCAAGCGGATAAATCGGCCGTATAAAATTTCCCTGAATCTGTGTCCGCCATATTGGGATGATCGTAATTGCAGTTACGATCATCACGTTGACACCAGTGATTTTATATGTCGGCATTTTGCATATATAAGCAGACAGTCATACTATAGAAGATGTGTTTCCCTCGTTGTTAATTTGTTATGCGGATTTCTTTTCTCTCACTCGATTAACAACTTTTGAACAGCGGTGTACTTGTGTTGCCTTTATTTATTTATATATGTCGATTCCGGTTTCAAAATAATCAATTACGCTTTGACTTCGTTTCTTGTCTAACCGGCTGAAATGGGCTTTTTTTTTAAAGACGCATACAGAATTTATTAAATTTACTAAATAACAACAACACTCGGTGACATGTGTCATTTAATTGGTGGCTGAGGGGACTTTCGTGGATCTGTTTAGTGAAATATGATGAATGTCATTCATAAATTGTTCAAATGTCTTATCAGGCGAAATAGCACGTGTTGTCGTCTTTATTATTCGATAGGTACCAATATGTTCTAATACATTGATAAAGGGAAAGCACAAATTTTCCTCAATCCATAACAATAAGTACCAATAGAAAATAAATGAATCTTCCGTGCATTTGAAGCAAAACATGTATATACACTTTTTCTTTAAAAAAAAAAACACCAACGAAACTACGAAGCAAAGCATAGAAAATCGTCCGCAGATCTTCGTCGCATTTATATAATACATGTGCATATGTGTGTCTGTCTTATCCTGTAGATGACTTGTAGATAATATCTATAGAACTGTTTATAAAACCAAAAACTTAATCAAGTCATGTCTGTATTAAAATGTATGTTTAACAGGTATACAGATGACATAATATCAAAAATACAATGTTTCTACCTTTCCATATCTTAAATATAATATTAGTTTGAACATTATGTCAGCACAAGTTAAAAGCTTTGACAAATATTCGTTCGTTTGACGTTATTGAGTTAATACTATACAAGGGTGTCCACCATAAATAGGAACTACATGTATGCATCATATGTACAATGTTAAGAAAGTGTGTGCTAATATAATCAGCTGATTAGACCCTGAGTAGTCAGTGGAGTGTAAAAGGGTACATCAAGAGAAGCTTGGAATCTTGACAGTTTTTGTAACAAGCAATATTTGATGAATAAAATTATTATGTTGTTAATAAAAAAGAGAAAAGGTGTGCTTCCTTTATGTCACGAAAGTACTTTTTGTAGAACTATTTAAATTTGGCGTATTTAATATGCAAAAAAAAATTGCAACAGACACTGAGGCAAAATATATACAATAAATTACATCGAACATGACTCGTTTTGCGTTTTAAAATTTCAATTTACTGCAATACCGGTTCTGAATGGCTAAAATAGTTATCAAAGGTACCAGGATTATAATTTATTACGCTAGACGCGCGTTTCGTCTTAACATAAGACCAATCAGTGAAGCTCATTACAAAGCAGTTTAAAAGCTAAATGTGAAGGTGCAGTTTTGTTTAAAAATGGAAAAAGAAGCAAGCGCTGAATAATTAGAACTTATAACTTTTAATGAATTATGATTTGATATTATAGTTTTAGTGTACATGCAAATAAAATTAACGATAAAGCTACGCGTTCTAACGCTTTTCTTAATTTATTGTTTTTTTGCTTTAACATGCAACATGCAATGTGAACATGCATTTTTACCAACACTACATTAGGCATTCAAAACAAAACAAAAACCTTTATTCTTAATTTTGGTAAAATCTTTAACGTTTAGGGGGAACACGATTCAAAATAATCAGAACATGACATTGAAGAACAAATAAAAATCATCAATCGAGGAAAAAATGTAGTTCAATTAAAAAATAAAATAAAATAAGACCACCAGCAACAATAGAATAAACTATTAGTCTTACCCAGGGGCCGTGTCATCGAAGGTGTCTTAGAACTAAGACATGTCCTAAGACCATCTTAGGAGAATTTGTTGCTCTTAGTCGTGTTACCGAAAAGATCTTATCTTAGGAGATGTCCTAATGTTGGTCCCAACTTTAGGACTACTAATAAGTTGTCCTATGATAGTCTTAAGACCATTTTAACTTTTAGGGTAACTTTATGATGTCCTAGCATATAAAAAAATATAGATTCTTTTGTATACTCTTGTTAAAATAATTACATTATTTTTTATACGGCGAGAAAATTTCACTTAGGACTACGATAGGACATCTTTGTTAAGATTATCTTAGGACACCCTTCGATGTAGTTTGAGATATATCATAAGACCGTCCTAAGACCGTCCTATAATTTGTCCTGAAGACAAATGTTAGGACACTTTCGATGACACGGCTCGAGATACACAAAACCTATTTGTTTTAAAGTTTTTTTTTTTTTATATATAAATGTTACTAAAAGAAGTAGGATGACTGTACTTGTACAAGTTTCACACAGATATATCATTTATGAGTTGAAAATGAGTAAAAAAGTAATAGTTGCCGTTCATTGCACTAACATTTAGATGTAAATAAAATAAAAAAAACGATATAAAGTTAAAAATGAAAAATAGATATGAAGATTTAATTCAAACTAAATTTCAAAACATTGATGATAAAAGTAAATTTTATTTTTATAAAAAACTTAAAAAAAGATTACAAACTAGAATCTTATCTAAATACATCTAATTTTCAGATAAGGAGATTAATTAATCATTGAAAAGGGGAGATATTTTAAAGTCCCAAGAGAGGAACGACTTTGCCATAAATATAAAATACTAGAGGATGAGAAACATTTTAAACTCTATTATGAGTATAATAAAACTCTAAGAAATTACTTTTTTCAACACATATGTACTATAAATAATAACTTTAATAATTTAAAAGAAGAAGAAAAAAAAATCATTATTTACTAAATCCATCATCGCCTTTACAAACAAATAAGTTAGGATCCTTCTTGAAAAAGTCATTAGAACTGAGGGCAGGGGACTCTTAACAGCTTGTTTGTTGTTAAATTTTTTTCTTATGTATGTTTGATATGTATAAAATAAAATTGAGAATGGAAATGGGGAATGTGTCAAAGAGACAACAACCCGACCATAGAAAAAATTGATATGTATGTATATATGTTTATTGTGTTAATATATGTTGGTCACAAACTGTCAAGTTTATACGACGATAAAATATTTGATTGATTGATTAAGTAATAGCTTCCAGGGTATATATAGTAACTGTTATAAATGAAACAGTAACGTATCAAATTTAATGACAAGTGACAAATTTTGAAAAAATAACATACTAGACGGAAAGCAGTTTATTCCCTACAATAATTGCACCAAAAATTATCACAAATTCCCATAAATGACAAAATCGCAATAATAAATGCACTCAAAAATTTCGGAATTTGCAGTAATTGCCAATCAGACAACTCTCCACCAGAGATCATATAACAAAGAAATTGGTAACTTTAGGTTTATGTACCGACTTCAAAGAAGATTTATGTAAAAATCAATGAACTATTCATAAATATGTTACAGCAACAAACGACAACCACTGAAGTATAGCCTCCTGACTTTGGACAGGCACATACGGAATGTGGCGGGATTACACATGTTAGCTGACACCCATTACCTTGGACAGTAGTGTAGATTGATATAGGAAGATGTGGTGTGAGTGCCAATGAGACAACTCTTCCTCCAAAATAACAATTTTATAAAAGTAAACCATTATAGGTCAATTTACGGCCTTCAACACGGAGCATTGCCTAACACCGAACAACAAGCTATAAAGGGCCCAAAAGTACTAGTGTAAAACCATTCAAACGGGAAAAACAACGGTCTAATCTATATAAAAAAAAACCGAGAAACGAGAAACACGTATAAATTACATAAACGAACGACAACTACTGTACATCAGATTCCTCACTTAGGACAGGTGCAAACATTTTAATGGTACCAAACCTTCTCACTTTTTCTGAAACAATAGCATAACATCACAACATAGAAAAACACACGATAATATATCAATTGGAAGGCTTAACTCAATCAAAAAACGTAAATTAACACAAAAGCATGAATAGAAACATGTACATTTTTAGATGAATATACTTCCACGGTTTATCCCCCCTGCACCAAAAAGAAAAGAATTAAAAAATCAAAGTTTAAGATAGCACGGCAAATCCGCAAGGACATAGTTATAGCTGCTTTACTGACCTACATCAAGTTGAATTTTCTATTTAAAATTCTTCCTGCATATGCATGAAGTATTTTCAACTAGAGCTTCATGCTTACAATACAATTTTTCTATCAGAAAGAGAAACACATCTTTTTATTGGTTATAATGTTCAAATACTGGCAACACTTATTTTGACATCTATATAATCGATTTCTCTTTGATCATTCAATATTAAAATTGAGACTGGGAGGGGGAAATAAATAAAAAAAGACCACAACTCGACCAAAGAGCAGAAAAGATCCCAAGGCAAAAATTGGTTTTCAACACAGCAACCCCCCCCCCCCCCCCCCACACACACACACAAAATCAGCATTCTGAGGCAGTATTCAGCTGGCCCTAAACATTTACGTAATTCTAGTTCAGCAAAAATAGACGTCACACCCCGAAACATATCAATTAACAAAAAATAAACATACTAGTGGAACAAAGGCCAGAGGTTCCCGATTTAGAACAGGGACAAAAATGCAGCGGGGTTTAACATGTTTTGTGACATATCAACCATCCCACAATTCTTCTAGCCAATATATTTATAAACAAACAAATAGCAATACGCTCAGTAAAAAGGAAATCCGAGTTCGATGTTAGAATAGGAAACAGAAGAAGCTTAGCAAAATGAGAATAATTATAATTAGCATAAATACATTTTAACTATGTAAAACCTTTTGCGTATTCTCTGCATCATGTAAAAAGTATATTACACCAATAATATGTTTACCTTTAAGAATAGAACAGATCTGTTCATATTGTAACATGTGGTTTGGTATACATACCAAAGCTGTTGAGCGATTTTTTTGTGACTGTCACAGTGGTTATCCTTAAATTTAAATTACACTAAAGATTTATTTGCATTTTTCAAAGTAAGGTGCGTTACGCAAGTACTAGTTATATAACTTTATAACAATCACACCTTGTATAAAACAAAATTTGGAGGAACAGGAATGTCAGACCTTGAGCTTGAACTTAATTTGTTTGAGTTATTTGGTTTATTTTACAGTTTGGGAAAAGCCTTTTATAAACTCTGAGTGTGGATACATTTTATTATCGTAGATATTTTGTTACAAATTAAATTTAGGGTTGGAAGGGGATACGAAAATTTTAGACCCAGATTTTGAACCTATCCATGTGGTGTCGTGTTGTGAGCTGTCTATCATGGCCTTTAGCATCAGAAAACTTTCAGCAAACCGATGTATTTCTGTACCTCGTTAGGATAACAGCGATGTCGTATAAAGTTGTAATTAATGACGAGTAGTTGGTGAGTTATTTTAGCCCCCAATTTTTAGCTAATTTTGTAAACCTTTCGTGAGTTGTCCCAGCCTAGCCTGCTTGTAATGAAAGCTGAGACATCTGTTTTTCTTTTGCACCGTGTGCGATGTAAAGTTTTGTCGTAGAGTTTTTTTTGAAAAATTAAGTTTAGTCCATAATGGGATAGTAAAGGGGTCAGTTATGTCCGACTCAAACATTGTAACACTGGTATAGCCCCTGAATGAGTTGACAAACCTCGACTTATGGTTCAGGAAGCCTTACGCCAATGCTTTAATTTTACTATGTGCAAATCAAAGTCTCGACGGAGAAAATGTTTTACGTAAAAATCACAATATTGCTTTATCATGTCTATTGGACATTGAAAGACCTTTCATTCTATGTCTTAAATTGTGCAGCACGATGTTTGTAAATTGGTAAAGCATATATAATACTGTTTTCTATAAATTTTGAACAGAAAATGAAATTGTAAAAGTCATGGCATTGACTATATATTATAAGTTTGATAAAAAAAAAAGGAAACACCTTTCCTATCTAGAGTTATGGTTCTTTCGCCGCTACTGTGATTCTTGTATTTACATAAGAAGATTAATTGCTTTCTTGTCGTTTGATAAACGTGCATGCAGTATCAAAACTTTCAAACATGATTTTTCACCGCTGGTGCATTTTTTAATATATACTTAAATATTGTAGGAACAATAGTTGTTTGCCTAAATTTCAGCAGCAAATATTTCATACATTTTCAATTCGAGAACGAGGTAGGTATTGCTGGATCTAGAAAAAGGGCTTCGACTTCCTCTGGAAAATTAAGGTATATTTGCTGAAGAAAATTTTGCCTTGCAAAAGGCTATAGTCTGACCCTTTGAAAAGTTGTTACAAGGATTCTTCGATGCCAGAGAGTGTGAAAAGAGCAGACGAGGCATTGATATGTAATTGCCTATTTTAATCGGACGTAGCTGCGTATCCTTCTCAGCTAAAAATAATAATATTTAACTAAAGATCTTCTGCCAGATTTGAGAGGTAGAGTGATACCATATTTTGATATCCTAGTCAGCATTTAGTGTACTTGCATTAAAAAGATTTTGTATAAATTAAATGTTCACTAACTATATTTCCAAATACGCTTAACGTTAAAACTTACACAGTAGGTGGTGTCCGGTTAGGGTCGTATTGCTTTCGAGTAAAATGATGATGTTTGTAACGTAAGATTACATTTACCACGTGAATATTATGATATAATAATTACATTAGATGTATGTTTCATTATAACACTTTATTCTGATTGGCTCACTGCACATCACGTGTTATTCCTTAAGCAATTGCATTACTCAATAAAACTTTTCATTCATGATAACACGTGGGCCTACAATAGTGCACAGGTGAATTAAATAAAACAATTATAAAATTCGTGTTTTCATGAGCATAGCTAAAAAATGTAATTATAAGTATTGAATGCTTCTTTTTGTAACTTCATTGGGTTGTAAAAGCGTTGACCGTGCGCACATTTTTAGAAGGAAGCGCTTCCGCGCTTCATACAAAATGTACTTCGGTCAACCCCTTTACACCCCAATGAAGTTACAAAAAGAAGCATTCAATTCTTAAATGACTTCTTTTTTGAAGCTTGAAATAGCTAGCATTTGTAATAGAAAGTTATTAGTATTCAATATGATAGTTTTTTTGATTGATAAAAGTGCATCCTTTTCGAGTCAATATCAGTGGTTTTATTGACGATTTAAAAAACACTTTGTAGAACGTTCATAGAAGAGAAGTTCAAAGTTTTACATATAATCTAGCATTTAATTTACCTTTGTTATTTTACAGATCATTCTCGAACATTACGGTATATTTATATGTCCTCGAAAGTGCACTTAATGTATGTGCCATCACCATGTGTTCCATCAAATAATGTCGTATCTTACCTTAATCATGTAAAATATATCCACTCCCTCTCGCTGATAAACATTTTTTTTTATATAAAAGATTAGTTTATGAGACTTCCATGGCATTCATAAACTTGTTTTTAATTATTCTTTTACCATTAAAGTATTTAAGATCCACACATTATTAACTTCTATTACAACGAAAATTTACTAAGTTCCTTTTCCATTCAACTAGCGACACAAGGCCTCAAGTGTTTTAAGGTAGTAAGGGTGTATTTCGCCATCTTGGATTGTAAATAACAGATCTAGAGAACCAAAGGTCCCGATTTTCAAACAAATTAGCAAAATTTGATGAGGAATGCGAATAACTAATGTTAAGATTCATTTAAGAGAACACATTTTTAAGATTTAACTTATAAATATTAATATTTTTACAAGCATAGATTAATTTTGCTTGATTTTTACAGTTTTTAAATTGGCATTTTAAGGGGAGGTGACCCTGAAATACTTGCATTTTCTGAAGGAATGTATATGAAATTTTGCTATTTTGTATTTTCGCCAGAAAAAACGTACGGTGACCTATATTTTCTTCTTATATTCCCAAAGTATTTTCTCAAAGCTATCTTTTCGTATTTTATTTTACAATTCTATCATTAATTTTAGCTTCTAATCACATAATAATGTTTTTCCTGTATAATCCTTACAAACTGTGTCATTTTGTTACAACCTGTAGCTTGAGAAAATGCTCGATGACCTATTATCTTTATTATATTTTTGAACATATCACAATATATACTTCGTTTTTGCAAAGTATGTACAAATTCTATCATTTCTAATTTATATTCCCACACCACCTTAAAGACAAATGAAACAGATAAACACTGTCAAATAGAACTTGGAATGCAGAAATTGTCATGCATTCTTCTGATTGAGCAGTACGTAATTGTTATATGTTATATAGCAAACGGTTCCAAACACGGGACTCAATTCCTACACCAAATATTCAACAAGAAACCCCTAAACCTATCAAGCTTGTTTATGTATATACAAATGTATGAACGTTAATGAACATTTTCTTTGTGAAGACGAACTTTACTATGCTTAACATTATTCGATACTTGTAAACGATTTTATTCATTTCATTTATAAGTTCACAAGTTTGAGAATACTAATGTAACTTTTATTATATAAAACATTGTCCATAATAATATTCCAAAGAACTTTTAGCATATGACAAAAGTTCCATTTTGGAACTTTCCTTATGTAATATTTTATCCTTTGTGAAGGAAATTTTCTTATAGCATTGGATAAAATATTATATGAGGAAAGTTCCCAATAGAACTTTTGTCAAATGCTAAAAGTTCTTTGGAACAAATATTATGGGGGAACTTATATTCTGTCACAAACTCATAAAAAACGAAAAAGGAAATGTCTTCTATCTTTTCCAGGGTTGTGGTTCTTTCCCCACTGATGCGGTTCTTTATATTTATTTAAAATTAAGTAGGATCACCAGCGGTTTACTTATCGTTCCAGTGGCAAATGTTTCATGCATATTCAGTACGAAGACAAGGCTATATATCTGGTATGTTTTCAGGAAAAAATGGTGCCTTGTAAAGCAACCTTCAACAGTTGTTGCAAAGGGTTCTTTAATGTGCAGACAGTGTGGCAGAAGGCAGACGAGGTATCTTACTGTACTTTCCAATTCCAATCGTTCAGTGATGAAGGAATCAAACGATCACATATTTTTATAACCTAATCAACACTTAAGGTACCAACATGAACAAGAAATTGTTCCAATAAATGTTCGGAAATAATATTTCCAAATATACAATTAAAACTAAAAGTTTACAGGTTAAAACGTAAACTAGTTCAGCGAAATTAATTCCGAAACATATAAATGAACCAAAATATAAAAAAAAAACCAAAAAAAAAAACAACATACAAGACTGAGAGGCAACAAAATCACTAGATAACTTTATTACTAACCAACCTTGTATTGACCTAAATTTAAAGGGATGTGAATGTCAAACCCTGAGTTTGGACTAAATTTGTAGGAATTATTTGTTTTCCTTACAGTCTGAGAAAGCATAAGCCACTGACTTTTATATATTCTAAGTGTGGATAGAGTTTTTTTTCGTAGATAACTATTTTAAAGTTCAGTTTTAGGGTTTGTAGGGGATAGGAAAATTTAAGACCCCGATTTTGAACCTGTGGTGTGTTGTGAGTTGTCTAAACGGGCCTTTTGGTCCAGAAAACCTTAAGCCAACTGATTTATTTCTGTACCTCGTTAGGATAAAAGCATAACCGTATGGATTTTTTACGAGTCGTATTTAAGAGACGAGTAGTTGGTGAGTTATTTTATACTCCAATTTTTAGCCAATTTTGTAAACCTTCCGTGAGTTGTCCCACCTTGGCCTGTTGATAATGGAAAGCTCAGACCTCTGTCTTTCGTTTGCACCCAGTCCGATGTAAAGTATTGTCGCAGAGATCTTTTGAAAAATTAAGTTTAGTCCATGGGATAGTAAGGGGGTCTGTTATGTCAGACTCCAACATTGGAACACTGGTATAGCCCCTGAATGAGTTGAAAAACCTCGGCCTTTTGGTTCAGGAAGCCTTACACCATTGCATTTTATTTTACGAAGTGCGAATCAAAGTCTCGCAGTTGTTTTTTTTTTACCTAAAAATCACAATATTGCCTTAATGAATATTGGAAGACCCTACATTGCCCAGCACGATGTTTACACTTTGGTAAAGCATATATGGTACTGTTTTCTATAAATTTTGAATAAGAAATGAACTTGTAAAAGTCATGGCAATGATTTTCGACTTTATACTATTAGTTTGATAAAGGAAACGAAACATCTTTCTTTTCTAGAGTTATGGTTCTTTCGCCGCTACTGTGATTCTTGTATTTACATACAATTCAGTATTATCAAGATTAATTGCTTGTTTGTTGTTTGCTAAACGTGCAGTGTCAAATATTTTATACATGATTCTTTCACCGCTGTTTCAATTTTTTAATATCTACTTAAATATTATAGGAACAAGAGTTGTATGCCAAACTCCAGTAGCAAATATTTCATTCATTTTAGTACGAGAACGAATTAGGTTCTGCTGGATCTAAAAAAAGGATGTCGACTTCCTCTGGAAAATTAAGGTATATTTGATGAAGAAAATTTCGCTCTGTAAAAGGCTATGTTCTGAGCCTTAGAAGAGTTGTAACATGGATTCTTTGATGTCAGAGAGTGTAAAAAGAGCAGACGAGGCATTGGTACGTACTTGCATATTCCAATCGGACGTGGCGATTTATTTATAAATCCTGCTTAGCTAAATGAAATATTTAAATCAAGATTTGCTGCCGGATCTGTAAAATCAAGTTATATCATATTTTCATACCCTAACCAGCACTACGAGTAATTGAATAAAAAAGGAACTGCATGTACACATGAATTAGATGTTCGGGAATTATGTTTCCGATACTTTTCGATGTGCAGTTCATGGTTGTTTTAGTTTACAGTTTGTTTTGTGTAAATAGTAAAATATTCTAAAAGCGGACGCCATCGCCTTAAAAGACACCGAAACACATTTATTATGCATGTACACATGTATCAAAGTAAATGAAATGATCTCTTTCATGAAAATCTTTTCTGGGTTTATCATTATTCGGAAGTTGTAGATAAACGTTTTTCGGAGCTTGTAGATTATTTTATTCGTTTTATTCTTTAGTTCAAAAATTTGGAAATATCAATGTACATACAAGTCATAAAAACAAAAAATTAAATGTCTTAGAGTAATAATTACTCTTTCTTTCCTAGAGTTATGGTTCTTTTATTGCTGCTGCGATTATTTATATTTACTTAAAAATTTAATATGGACAAAAGTTGTTTACTTAACGCCAAATATTGCATACATATCTATTTTGAGAACGAGGTACATTTGTAGGTTCTGTACAGTGGGTTGATCTTTACTATCAGCCATTATTTCAACTGCTATTTTGAATATCTTGTACGTTTGAAAGAAGAAATATGGTCTTGCAGAAAGGCTAAAATAAGACCCTTTAAAGAGTTGATGCAAGGGTTTGCACGAAGAGCGAGGCAGAGGGCAGACCAGGCATTGCACTGTACATTTTTTTGTATTGCAATTAAACCGATAAAAATAATTCAAGAATGGTGAAGTCAAGTGATCACATATTTTAGTATTCCAACCAAGTATGATTTAGGACATTTTTTTAAAATCTAATCATAACTAAAATTTAAACAGTACGTAATGTGTCCGGTGAAAGTCATATTTCTTCGAGTTTTCGCGTGATAATGATAACAAATGTGAACGATTTCTTTTATTTAGTACAAATGAAACTGAACCATAAAAATACGTTAGTTTATTTAAAGTTCGCTATCATTGGTGATCGAAAGTAATTCTTATTCACAAACCATTTTGTAAAGAAAATAATGAATAAAATCTGTTTACGCATATCAATGCAAAATTCAAAGTTATATTTGTACTCATGCACAACATATATGGAGTAAATGTTTTAATTTAATATTTTTCTAGATTGTCAGTATGTTTTTTGTTCATTACTCTTTGAATGGAAAAAAAGAACTATATGCAAGTGTTGAAATCATGAAGAGGAATTCGATATCTTAGTACATGCAATACTAAGTCCTGACCTTTATGAGATGTTATTGACTCTTATACTATAACAGTATTAACAAAAAAATGTAACATAAAAATGTATCAGTAGCAGCTTTTTTTTAAAAAGAACATGGATTCCTTTCATACTTATATTTAACTTACATGTTTATACACATGATGCAGGTGAAGATTGGAATGCAAAAATAGTCATGCGTCCTTTTTCCAAAATCAAGGTTTGGTGGTTAAAGGTAAGATAATAATAAAATATTAAAAAGAACCGGGGCTAATTTCCTACACCTTTATATAACAGGAAATACCGAAACATAAGGCTTACACATTTACAATGTAGGTTCAATTGTAAGGACCCAAGTGTACCTTTTTTGTCGCAACGATTTTGTCTTACTAGTTATTTAAACTATTGTATGAACAGTCTGTAGCAAATATTTCCTACATATTCACTAGACGAACGAAGTAGATTCTGCTAGTGAGTAGATATAGATTAAAGGCGACTTTATACAACTGCCACTGGACACATCTGGTACGTTTCCAAGAAAAAAGGATACCGTTGTTTCACATACTCTTGCAAATGCAAATAGTATTACAGAGAGGAGCATTGTACTTTCTTACTTCAATCTGATGTGGGTACATACCTACTGGTATACATTGCAAAGGCATAAAAGAGAGGTGGGGTAGGGTGCTTACTGACCTAAAGGGAGGAACGGTTCAGTCATCCTTCAGTGATTCCCTATTAAATCAATCAAATGTGTGTGTCATGCTTCAGTGATTCCCTATATAATCAATCAAAAAAGGGAGTTGAATCCGCCTATGCATTGCGCTCAGCAAAGGCGATCTTTGAATTCTGTAAAAAACAATTGATAGGAAAAGTCAGGTGATAACATATTTTAATACCACAAATCAACACTTATGATACTAGCATGAAACAACAAAGTCTTCGAGATTTATCTTTTCCAAAACCAATTAAAGACTCCAATGTAAACAGTAGATATAGTGCCCGTTAACTCCGTTTATTGTCCTAGTGAGACCACATTATTCGCGTGATAATGATTAAAATTCAAAACCAACTTCTTTTAAGCTCACCGGGTGAGCGTATGCCATCACTTAACGTCCGTCGTCATCTGTCGTCTGTCGTCGTAAACTATTTCAAAAATCTTCTCTGAAACGTCTGGGCCAAATACCTTCAAACTTAAATTAAATGTTCCTTAGGGTATGTAGATTATAAATCGTTTCCGAAGTTTTGATTCATCGACAAACATGGCCGCCAGGGCGAAAAAATAGAGCAAAGGGGTCGAATACAGTTTTTGGCTTATATGTCAAAAGCTGAAGCTTTTAGAGCAGAGCTGACATTGGTAAAATTGTTCAATTGTTCAAGATCTATTAGCCTTGAAATTTTCAAACGAATCGAACAACCCATTGTTGGGTTGCTGCCACTTAACTGTTAGATTTAAGTTAATTTTGCATTTTTTTGTAATTATCTTGAATCTAATTATAAATAGATAGAAACTGTAAACTGCAATAATGTTCAGAAAAGTAAGATCTACAAAAAAGTATATATGACAAAAATTGCTAATTGGCCCCTTAAGGAGTTAATGCAAAAGGACAATTTTACACAAGTTGTTTATGGTTTCTAACTTGAGAATTTCTCAAATGATTCTAGTACAAATTTTGTGTTTTATTTCCTTGTACGTAAAGAAACATAGACACTATGGCTAAAATGGAACATAGGGTAAAATGCATTTATTTGCTTTTGAAGACAATGTGATAGATATAATTAATATTTAAATGGCATTTTAAGCCACTCATTAATATATATTGAAAAGCAGAAATAATCATTGATGAAAGATTTAAGCAATAAAATAACAGGTGAGCAATCAGGCTATTGAGAGCCTCTTGTTTTCAGTAAACACGAACCTTGAAAACATATGTTCATATTAGCTACACTAGCATTTGTTTTTAAAAAAGTTATTCTTATCCACATTAATTGAGTTTTCAAGTTTGAATATACTCTTGAAAAGTGTTTTTTCTTAAAAAATAAAAAAAAAAAAAACGTTTACGAATATAAGTGCAAAATTTGAAGTATTATTCATACTAATGTACATACTTTTTTTTTTATAATAGTATTACTCTTGAAGTGTTTATACTTTAAAGGGGAATCCAATATAGCACATGCAATACAAAGCCAAGCAGTAACGTAATATATTGCTATAATTCATGGCTTCCATAAGATGTTATTAATTTTTTTTTCGATAACAGTATTTACAAAAAATGTGATATTCATTAAAAGAGGGGCAAATGATACCAGAGGAAAGTCAAACTCATAGATCGAAAATGGACTGACACCGCCATTGCAAACAGACATATATATACAAATACATAAGACACCACATAGGAAACTAAAGACTAAACAATACGAAACCTAAAACAAAGGAGAAGGTTCAGTAAGACCCCTTTTTGGCCCTAAAATATAGCAGTTTTACAAAGTTGTTAAAATGTAAACTTTTAGTTATTTACTGGACAGTAGAATGCTTCTGCTACATAAATATGGGCTGTTTTTGACATAACAATGCACATATATCGGGTACTAGCACCATAAAGTCATGCTAATTTACTGAAATCTTCACAATTCTAGCATTTTAGTTAAATTTTAGACAGTTTTCAGGTAAAAAGAAAGCGGCCGCATTCGTGTTCATCCTTAATATTGAAATGTAAGTTGTATTTTATGATAATACATAATATATATAAATGTTGTGGATGAACACGGATGCGGCCACTTTCGTTTTTGACAAAAACCATCTGAAAAGTGACATTTTTCGGCATATTTGGTAGATTTTTCATATTTGAGCTTGAATCGGATCGTTTTTAATGACTAAATCAGTAAAAATCTTTCACATAAACTAATTGATTCAAATGAAATAGCCACTTAACTGTTTAAAAAGTGGTCAAAATCTTTCGTCAGATGAACCTGAAATTTGAGGCCAAAATCGGTCCTTACCGGACCTACTCCTTTGGATGATCTCAGGTGCTCCGGAAGAGTAGGCAGATCCTGATCCACATGTGGCATAATTATTTACCTCATTTACAGACAGAAAATGCATCCCCTTCCTTTCCCATGTAACTTGCGACTGTATGCCTCATTATGCACATATTTTAAAGACACATGGAAAATGCAAACTCGTCATATTGGAATAGCTAAACAGTGAAATAGAAGTTTGAATGCAAAAATAGTCATACAAAAAAGGTCAGTACGTGGTTTTTCAATCAAAAAGATTAAAAAACGGGAGTAATTGTCCACATCTTTATTTAACTAGTACGCCTTGAAGCATTTTATGCTTGTTCATTTATGTTCAAGTGTACGAACGAAAGTGTACGTTTTCCTTATCCATACGATTCTTTCTGGGCTTAAAATTATTCGATATTTGACATGATTAAAGTTCAATAAATTTGAGAATATCAATGTACGTACAACTCAGAAAAACACAAACAAACGAAAAAGAAACATCTTCTTTCTAGAGTTATTGTTCTTCACCTATACTGCATTTCTTAATAAATACTTAAAATATGGCATGAAGAAGAATTGTTTGCATAATGTGCAGTTGCAAATATCTAATACATATTTAAATGTAGTAGCAGAACGGGATGGGTTCTTCAAAGATATATGATCCATAATAAAGGCGAGGGTTTCAACTGCCTTTTGAAAATATGGAACGTTTTCAGGAACAAATGTTGACTTGCAAAATGTACATTCATGTCCTTTAGTTTAAACATATTTATTCATAGTGGATTGGAAAACAAGTTTTGCAACTTATATTAATCCCTTTCCACTTTGCAGGTGCGAGTGCTGCCTTGTAGCGGCTTTAGCCTACCCTTTTACGAAATCTACAAGGGTGTCTTTAACGTGCAAGTGATATGGCTCTCTCTTAACACGGGTCAGTCATTCATCGTCCCCTTCCGACGTACTATCATCGTTTCCTCAAGACCATACTGACAAATGGTGTCAAGGGAGAGCCGAAAATTCAGTTTGTCCTTTAAGGAGTTGTTGCTAGGGTACTTAGTTATGCATAGAGCGTGACAGAGAGCAGACGTGGCAATGTATTGTACTTTCATTTTCCAATTTGGCGTAACATCGAATTAATATGTCCTCATAATCAAAGCCAATCTTTCACTGAAGGTTTTCTCCCAGATTGGAAGTCAAGTAATTAAATATTTCAATACCCAATCATCACGTTATGTGATTAATGATAATATCTTTAACGAGAGATTGTAAAATGAAACCTACGACAATAACTACAACCTAGAAAGTAGGTAGAGTGTCCGTTTATTTAAGAGTGAGACCACATTTATTCAAATGACCAGTAAAACATGCATTATAGTTAAATGAATTTTTCTGAGAATAAAAAAAAACACCAAACTCGTATATGTACACCAGTTTTTAATAGTTCAGCTTAAGTAAAGAATCAGACAGAGTTTATTTTTTATGGTGGAAAGTATGAGTTAAACGCTATAAACAATGATCTTCGTTTAACAGTCTAACACACGCAGTCAGTTAAATGAATTTTTGTACAGTTATAGCCGATGAAACTCACATTAAAAACATTATAACGATTTTTAACGACAAAAGCTACCACCAACGACTAAAAACCAAATATCTTTATAAAGACGTATAGTAATAACTGTGTGGCTTTACATAAAAGACCTTAGAAAAAAATAATGACAAGTTTCAACCGTTAAAAGAGAGAGAGAGAGAGAGAGAGAGAGAGAGAGAGAGAGAGAGAGAGAGAGAGAGAGAGAGAGAGAGAGAGAGAGAGAGAGAGAGAGAGAGAGAGAGAGAGAGAGAGAGAGAGAGAGAGAGAGAGAGAGACGAAAGTGTCAAATACAATCCCCAATACGTTTACGTGCCAAAATGGATTAACAGTACAATCGAGTAAAATTGCTTTTCAATCCATTTTTTTCGAGTTGTACTGCATTTTTGAACAACTCGAATGCGGTTGTAATCTGATGAATTCATGGGGGTATCCCTATCATATGAAAGACTTACAAATTTCTTTATATCGATTTAATTGTAAATGTGTTTCCATGCTGACCTTTTTTTGTTTAAGCAACAAGGACAATGAACGTTGTCAATGCATGATTACTTATCAACCACCAGAAAGGACACATGCACACACTCTAAACTCATCAGTTGGACAAGAATCTATTGCTGGTACCAGAGATTGTAGTTTCTGATAAGTAATAGGGTTTGTTATTGTTATTTCTGGTTCAAAATAACTATTTTGACCTGAGCGTCACTGATGAGTCTTTTGTAGACGAAACGCGCGTCTGGCGTATCAAATTATCATCCTGGTACTTTTGATAACTATTGGACAGTCTTTTAAAATATCAAAACGAAATCTGGCCTCTTTTACAACGTTCCATGAATCAATTTTTATATCCCAAAGAGGGAAATCAAAATTTAGAGATTTTTATAAAAGTGTTCCATTAATCCCATCAACAAGCTTTACTCTTGACCCATATGCGGGTCATTGTTAATTTCTGAACCCATATTTTGTTGAATTGTTTTAGTAGATGATGTCGCGGGTTTTTTATATGCTGAAATATTGTAAATAATGAATTCTGAGAAATCCGAACAGAAAAGTAGTCTTGGTGGGTTATGACATTTAATATAACCAATTTATCTGTTGATATCATCGATAACCACACGTTGATTGATTTTCTATATACAATTTGTGCAGAAAGTGATAAATTGACGATAATTATAGAAAGGTATTTATACTACTTGTACTACTTGGAAAATTGGATTAACACTCATATGTCGTTGTAATCAAGGACATATATATTTTGAAAGTGGATTTGTTAGGCAGCATTTATTTTCGCAATTCTTTATTTTATATGCAACATGCCCTATATGTGATCATTTGTAAGGTTATCCTTCGGAGAAATAAAATAAATAAAATGTTTGTTTTATTTTAATAACTTATATGCATAATTTAACATACATAAGTATATCAAAAGTATACAACGCATGTTCCTGACAAGAGCTATTAACCAGGTAAAGGACATCAATTTACATTACATTTGTATACATTTTCTTAAACAAATAATTTTAAACAATCCCATAGACAGTTTCAAATTTTTTAGAGCGAAACGACCAATTTAAAGAAAAAGCAATTTGTGGAAAATTATGTAGGTTGACTATTTATAGCTTTAGAACAAAATTCATGAGAAACAAATCCACGAGTTCGGCAAGCACATTGATATTAAACTTCCTTCATGAAGGATACTTCACTGTTGAATTCAACTAATATATAGCTGAATATTTGTTTGGAGAATGTTCGTGTATGTTTTTAATCAAACCTTAAAATCTGATGTTCCCTTAAAAACGTCTAAATGCAACCAAATATTAAACATTTTGATTTTAGGAGAAGAAAAAATACAAGTTCGGCTTTAGCAATTTTCTCAAAAGCAATCGGAAGTTAGGCAGTATGCGTTAAAGAAAGGTACATAACCACATAGAATAAGCTACACTTGATTTCATTGGTTCACATAATGTATTCAGTCTTATCAATCATGACACAAAATCGGTGCAATGTGTACCTAGTAAAAATGAAATTTAATCCAGCAATACTGTTGTTGTGAATTATACGATGATCATGACTAGTCACACCTATAGGACCTTGAGCAAGTATTTACCATTGTGCTATACTTAAAAATAGACCTGTTACATATATCAAAAGTAAATGAAAGATTTATGGATTTGCTCAATTTATTTCGATTAGGAGGAGTATTACTGTTAACAATAGATATTAAAAATACAGAAACAGGTCATGGGATGAACATTGTCCGCCGCCCAACATGTTTCTATCAGATTCAAGGTTTGTTTGTAGGAAAGAAATGTTTTCTTTGAAACATGCTATTCAATAAAGAAAAAACAGTCAGATTTTTTTCTTATGGTGTTATCTCGAGGTTAATTGTAAATGCAGGCACACATATATCCGAACTGGATTTTTCCAAAAATAAAGAACGCATCAACGTCATGCAAATTTCTGATTCTTTGCCCGGCTTTTGCTATACTTTTGTTTTGTCTTTTTTGGTCTGTAGCTCTTCATATTTTTAATCAACTTTTGATTTTCAAATATTTTGGCCTCGCGCATCACTGAAGAGATACTGATTGACGAAAGCTGAAATGCGTATCTGATTCTGAAAAAAATGACTCCGTTTATTTCAATCAAACCTATTTGAAAAAGGAAAGCACTCAATTTTGAATAACAAGAATTAATCATATTTTTCTATTATAAAGTGATAAAAAAAACTTGTCTACTGATAACCTGACAGTCAGTTGAAATGTATTAAATCGACTTTGATATACGGAAGCTCCACTTCAACCGGCAGTATGCAGTATATTAATTTTATATAGTGTGTGTGTGATTGGGTGTTTCAAGGTTCCGCTGTATGTTCCCGCTTTCGTTGTCATCTTGCTATCCAGGTGCTTTATGACCCTTAACTTTGAAGTGTACACCATATTCTGTAACTAAACAGATGGTATTGCCCTTTCTTAGTTTCAGATTGACATACAGTGAATGTCGGTAATTAAGAGAACCAAGATCCTTACACTCTGTTTGATGTGTTATTATTTCTTAATTTTGTGTTACATTTAACTCAGTCATAATTTTTCATATAGTAAGTACACTATTGCAAAATTTTAGTTTATTGGTACCTAAAAACCGAGAAAAGCAAATACATTTAAATTACATTCATTTACATTTTGATAAACACATGATTTCTAACAATCTCATATTAAGTTTAAAATTGGTACAGCAAAATGACCGACATATTTAAATTTCAACGAAATAGAAAAAAAGCAATTCGCGGAAATTTATTTAGGTTGATTTGACATAACATTTAGAAAACTGAAGAAAAAAAAACACTAGTTCGGCAAATATATTGACAATAAACTTCCTTAAAAAAAATTCTCTTTCTGTAGCACACCAACAAAAGATTGTTGAATTAAGGTAAAGAGAATGTACCTATTTGTCTTACATCTATCAAAAAAATTTCATATATGATCCAAAACGTCTAAATATGCTTAAACATTAATTTCTTTATTTTTGGCGGGAAAGATGATACACGTTCGTCATTTTAAATTTTCACAATAGTCATCAAAAGTTCGGCTGTGTACTTTTTAGCATAAAATCAACAAACCTTAGATACAGCCGATCGTATTGGTCCTTTTAATGTATTCAGCCTTATTTATCAGGATAAAAATCAGTTCATTGTGTATTTTAAAAGGAAGAACTGTTATCTGACAACGTTATTGTTTGGAATTACGATGCGCAAGACTAAATACACCTCGTGCTATTTTACAAATACCGACCAATTTGGTGTACTTAAAATGCAGACCAGCATTTGAAACGAAATGCTATGAATTTGACCATACTGAAAAGATAAGAATGTATATGGAATTTTAAAAAATAAACGCGTCAAATAAATATCACAAAATCAGATTACTATCTGTAGATTTTCAAAACACATTTTGCTTTATAAAAGTGTCTGCATTTTATTAAATGAGAAGGGTTATTATGACAGATTGCAGAAGTTTATCAGTTAAAATTTTTGCATTCTTGTGAACCCAATAATACAGCAAATCACCTTTAGATTTGTATTCCATCATCAGAAGGCGAGGTTGGTGCCACCGTTGACTGAGCATTATGACGAAAGTGTTACAATTAATCAAAAAAATATACATATGCATATATATATATATATTCATTAAATAAAATAATAAAATAAATAAAAAGTGAACAGTTCCATTAAAAATGGAACTGTTAACCTTTTACTTATTTTATAATTTTATTTAAGGAATATATATATCTGCACATGTGAAAATTATTTTTTACGCCCATATATATATATATATATACGTTTTTTTAATGTCAGCTCAAACTTTTGACATTAGTTTAGTTGATACATACACTACTTGAAAATAAAGGTGGGTCATTACACACAGACTACACACATTATAATAAAATATCATGTAAATAAACTCATCATTGATACTAGGATTGAAATTTTATATTGGCGCCAGACGTGCGTTTTGTCTACAAAAGACTCATCAGTGACGCTCTATCCCAAAAAATATTAAACAGATCAAATAAAGTATGAAGTTGAAAAGCAATGAGGACCAACAATTCCTTAAAGATTTGCCAAATACAGCTAAGTTAATCAAAGTTAAGTAGTGTTAAATCTTTTTCTATTGGACAGAAATTTAAATGGGTCATTTATAAGAAATCAATTAAAATTACGCCATTTAGTTTTATAAATTAAATGTGTCTTACAAGATAGTTGGTTTACGGTGAACAATAATCTGTAATGATATCACATGTTATTTATACATATTATTGTTGGTATATATATCCATTAGTGTTGTCAACGGTTAACCGGTTAACCGGTTAATCGGTCGAACGACCGAATACCAAAAACGCTAACCGGTTAACCGGACTTTTTTCAATTTCGATAAATTTGATAAAAAATTGTGTTGAAAATTAAATCATTAATAAGTTATGTTTTATTTAAAAATTGTCGTCGTGGTAATTAGTTTGACAGATCAATAATTGTCCAGTATGCTGATTGCTATTGTTAATCCTAAAATCATACAATTAATTAGAGTTCGGGGCAGGATGTTTAAGAAACATAATTAGTACACGTGTTTGTTTAACAGTAACTTTAAAATCAGTAATGAGATTTAATTTTACCAATTACTTCATTATTTCGTTTTCGATCTAATATTGTGTAAACCTACATTTAAATGTGCAACCTCCGTAGTGCAAGGGTTAGTCCTACTTTAAATTCAAAAATTGTGAAATGTAAACCAATGTGAATGTACTCAATGTATACGTGAAAGAGAAAAGGAAAGAATAAACGGTTTCAGACATATGACTTATTCAATTCTACGAGATTAAGATTTTTTTTTGTATTTTTTAATCTGAAGTTGGTACAAACGCCATAGTTGATACGGTGTATTTGATTATTAAAAGTCAAACTTCGCCAGGAATCCTCACAGACAAGCCTTATAATGCTAGAGGAAAAACTTCAATTCTAAAAGCGTATTTATGACTTGGATGAAAGGTTGTCAAATTGACACTCATATCACATCTTATATCTATGTGTAGGGTTCTATTGATAAGGCTTTCAAACACCAACTTAAATTATCGGTTAACCGGTTAATCGGTCGAACGATTATCCGAGTAACCGGTTAGGCAAAAGTGTACGATTTGACAACACTAATATCCATATATTGTATTTCATCCATTTATAAGAACTGCAATCGCCTTTTGTCTACTGAGAAATAAATAAGCCCTAATCTGATAGAAAACATTTGTATATTTGTTGAATGATAAATATTGCCAACTCTAATAGAAGTGCATAACTACTACAAAAGATTAACACCACCTATAAATAGGATGTGTAAATACAACTAGAGGCTCTCGAGAGCCTGTATCGCTCACCTGACTCTACGTGGATTTGTGAAGCCATATAAAAATTATACAATTTAGCTACACAGTAACAACACTTGGCCAGCATCTCATTAGGAAAGGAACATTTATGCTATGCTTGGTTTCATTCAATTCAGTGGTTCTCTAGAAGAATACTTTTGTATGCATTTCCCATATAGTCCAGTCGATTTGTGTAACAATTGTTCAGATTGTGGTAAAAGCATCACACTTTGCAATGTGTTAGTTTAGGTTATAACTATCATTTATAGCTATGGACCCAATTAAGAAAATCAAAATGGCGGCTCTTGGTGGCCATTTTGAAATCATGTCCAAAAAATTAATAAAAACTATTAGAAAAAATGTGAAAAATATATTACTTACCAATTTTGATAACTTTTCGTATTTCTTATGAAAAAGAATATCAATAGAGGACTATTGAAGTATTTAGAGGCCATCTTGAATGGTGGCCATTTTTGAAACGTAAATTTCCAATATATCATTATTCGCTATCCTTAATTGTTATTTGAATTATTACAAAGTTTCATATGCATTTACAACTAGTTTTGCTAATCATTTATTTATGACTGTTGCTATTTATATAGGATATATTCACCAAGTGCTCAAATAAGGCATGCATATGTTAACAAAATAAATCTATTTAAAGAAATACATTAATTCTTTTAATTGCAGTTTAGCATGTAGGGTTTATTATCTTTTTTTACGCGTATATGCAATATGAGTTATGACCACTGTATGTTGAAAAGGAAAAATATGTAGGTATTAAAATCACTGGAGCTGAAGAAACTAATAAGTTAATAGATTGGAAAGAATTCCGTAACGCCAAAAGAGGACACATGGGGATTTACAATTCCAAGCAAATACAAAAAGAGCAGTCATTTTTTGTAAGCATGCAACTGTTCCAAGTTGATGAAGGCCATGTAATGAGAGAATCACAAGGCAAAGGGTACTTATCCTGTCAAAGCAAATCCTAAGATCAAAATTCATTTTGTCAGGAAAAACGAAAAAAGATGAGTCACGGATTGAAAATACCAATAAAATAACCAGCCATAATTGTGATGAATCAACAAGAACAATGATTGCAGGGATTATTTTGCTTTCTTTGTGATGAGGTATCTAACTATCTTCATGAAGCATCATAGACAATTATAATCGACAATAGAGTATGTGGCTGTCACTTGAACTACTAACCACCGTCCTTTTAGCCAGACTCAGTGCTGGAGATTGATATTTCAGAAGCAAATATCATGATAAATAGTTATTTAAACTGCACGACAAGGTAATTAGACAAATCTAAGAGACACAGAAAGAGAGTCAAGAAACTGTTATCCATGGAATGGGGCTTGCCAAAATGAGAGGGAACAATGACGGCTCACAGTCTGGAACTGATATTGTTATAATATTTTAAATTGATGATATCGGTAAATTGTACATTAAACGTTCTTAGTAAATATTAGTTGTCAAGGAAGAAATGAATACAACACTTCTGAAAAATTGAATACTTGCCACCATGAAAGGATGTGTCTTTTTTCCGGATTCTCAACGAATATGTTGGGGAAGTTCTGAAACAGGCTATGTTTTTATTCGTGATAATGAAGGCTTCTTCATAGTTAGAGTAACTAGAATAGTTTGAGAAGTTAGGCTTGCTGCTATAAAAAGGTTTACATGGACATTCAATGTAGGCTTTAAAAACGAATCAGTTCCACAATCTTTGAGACATCATACTCTCTCTCTGTGGACTGAAAAGTTGCAGATGTATCCTTTCGACACAAAAGAGGGACGAAAGATACCAAAGGGACAGTCAAACTCATAAATCTAAAACAAACTGACAACGCCATAGCTAAAAATGAAAAAGACAAACAGAAAAACAATAGTGCACATGATACAACATAGAAAATTAAAGAATAAACAACACGAACCCCACCAAAAACTAGGGTGATCTCAGGTGCTCCGGAAGGGTAAGCAGATCCTGCTCCACATGTGGCACCCGTCGTGTTGCTTATGTGATTACAAATCCGATAAATAGTCTAATTCGGTAGGTCACAATCATGAAAGGGACGGGGATTGTAGTTACGATGCAAGGAACATATCCGATATCATTTGTGAAACGGTTGTTCCATTACGGTCAACCAACTCGTGATGGCGTCCGTAAAATTTACGAAGGGATGATTTCAACTTCACCCTTTGGAACTCTTGATTTAATAGCTTCCTTGTGAGCAGTAACCCTCTATCAAGAAAATCATGATAGGAAATGCAAGCACGGGAATATCGTATCAATTGGGAGATATATACCCCGTATGCAGGTGCTGCTGGAATGTTGCTACTTAGAAATGGAAAGTTCACAATTGGAAAGCTGAAATAATCTCTTTTGTCGTAAAGTTTTGTTTTCAACCGACCCTCATTGTCAATTTCTAGATGTAGGTCAAGATATGAAGCCGACTTAACTGTATCTGTAGTATCCTTTATCTCTAATTCGATGGGTTAGATGCGTTCCACATAGTCACCAAATTTTGAATTGTTTAGTGAAAGAACGTCATCTATATAGCGGAAAGTAGAGCTAAAGGATATTGCTAACTTCTTATCTTTCTTCCTAAGAAGTTCCTGCATGAAGTCAGCCTCATAAAAATAAAGAAACAAGTCGGCAAGTAGAGGGGCACAGTTTGTTCCCAATGGGATGCCGACAGTCTGTTGAAAAACACGTCCTCCGAACGTTACAAATATGTTGTCAATTTAAGAAATCGAGCATCTTGATAATATCGGTTTCAGAGAATTTTTTGTTTGAATCAGAGTGATTCTTTACAAAGTATGATTTATCCCTCCCTAAGACAAGATACGTGCATCTACGTTGGCCATTCTTTTTTATGAAGCAAAGTAATACCAACTCTTTCAATTTGTCTTTTAGTTTGGAATGTGGAATACTTGTGTAAAGAGTAGAAAAGTCAAATGTTTTAATACTGTTACAAGATGAAAGAGAGTTAGATTGTATGTACTTTAAAAGATCTTTGGAATTTTTAAGTATCCACATCTGATTCACGCCACCTCTAGAATAGGCAGTTTCACAATAACTTTGAAGCCCGTCTTTGATTGCTGATACAAGTTGCACATTTGATTGCTGACACAAGTTGCACATTTGGACTATTGTAGCTGAGAAATGGTAAGTGTTGCCTGCCACTCAACGATATTACTGGACTGTGTCTAGATGTTTGGCCATCCTGTATCATTCTTATTAAGGAATTTTATGTATGTTGAACTTATTCGTGTTAACAGCTGTTATTGAGTGTCCCTGTGAAGCTATTCTTAGTACCAAGCATGTATGTTTTGCCTGCTATGGCCATGGTGATGCCTTCCTTTTTACCTTTTTATTATGAGGTCTGTTTCAGAGCTTCACGAATACCTTTGTTGAAAATCAAGAGAACAAATTTATCTTCATTGTATGCATGCAGATATCCTATGGCATTAAAATTCCTATTTTGTTAGATGCATTGTATCAGTTTTTTCTTCCATAATAACTCCAAGTTGTTTCAGACGTTTACTGTACATTTTAGATTGATCAGAAAGCTTGGAGATTGGTACAATATCACTTCCAGACCGTGTGTCGTCAAAGCACTATTCCAAGGATGAAAGATTCCTGGCTTTCTTTCTGTGTCTTTTATTCTGCCTGTTTGCTTTGCTGTTAAGTTTTATCAATCATCAAGCAGAATACTAGTGATTTGACATCTACAGCTCTTACTTACTTCGACAATCCATTTTTATAGAATAATGATTATTTATTTTGGCTTAAAAAAAAACCAAGATTGTTTAAGATGGCCGCCATTCAATATGGGTAATATTTCCAGATATTTTGTTCAACACGACAATTGGTATCAGCACTGTTATTCTATTAACCAGGTGTCATGTCAATATCTTCTCTAATATCATTTACATGATTATCTAAAATTAATCTATAGAGATCACGGCTGCTATTTAAAATGGTCCCTTTTCTGTCAATTTCGACTTTCAGAGTGGGTTCATAGCTTAAAATGTTGTCCAACATATTCTGCTACTATGCCAAATTTCATGCTTTTACCACAATCTGAGCAATTTTGTCAAAAATCTGCACAAATTGACTGGACTAATAGGGTCCTATGTTCAACTAAGCGACCCGCTGGCGGCCATCTTGGATGGAGATCATATACAAAGGTGCAACACTTGGTCAGCATCTCATCATCTTATCTTGGGGCCAGATGAGCTAAAAATAACAAGATACACATTTTGTTTGAATGCAACGAAAACAACCTATACGTAAAAGCAATTTTGTTTATTACTTAACATTGAATTAATCGAATTTCAAACCTAATTCTAAATTGTAATTTTGTGTTCAGATGCCTTTCTTTTGTTTTATTGTTTCTTGCTTTCACTTGATACATAATATAATCATGCAAAATAGAGAAGATTTGAAGTTGGCCGACTGAAACCCTTTACATTTTGTAACAGGGTAAGTAAGTTACGGGCATACGATAGTTTTTATCCCATATTAAAATTGTGCGGACAATTTGTTTATAGGCTATTTTGTGCCTGATTAAATCACATATGTAATAAAAAATATATCTTCATGTGCTACTTTTTGAGTAAAAAAAAGTCCAAATTTTATATATTTGCTCTTTATTCGGATTTGATGACGTATTTTCCCTTTCGACAAAAAAACATAACTTTTTTGTTTTAATAGATAACTACAAGCTGCTTTTTGTTAAATTATTTGTAAATTCTGTTTTATATAAATGTTCATAAATTTGTGCAATTTGTTTTTTTTTAAATAACTCATATTTATCAAATGTTCACGAATCTAGAAATAAAACGTCATTTTTTGCTGTATATTTATCAAATTAAAAAATTTGCACTATTTACGTTTTCATAAACACATAATCTTCTAACGTAATCAAACCAAATGGCATTTTAAAAAAGGGGTCCATGAATTCGTTTTCAAGTTAGATACATTGTAAGTTAGAATGCTAAAAATCAGTCGAAAACTTTATCTTTTCCCGATAATTCATAGTTCGACGTCGCGAAAATAACAATTTACGTTAGCAACGTCACGTCATTACCTCCCCTGTAACTGTATCGTATGCTCTTTACAGTGATTTATGAATGTCACTTAATGAAAAGGACGTATTTTTCTGTCTTCAGTGTTCAATTATGAAGTTTCTGACTTTAGAAGCTTCATTCTTACTAGCCTTGGTATCTTTTATGAGACAAATGAGTAAAGTACAATGTAACACATTCAAACAAACTTAAAATGAGTTTGGAAATTAAGGTGGGTGTGGAACATGTTATTAATTGGATTGATCTCCTGTTTACCATAATATTCTAACATCAAGTCACGGGAGAACCGTAATAAGGCGTAAACAAATCACATTACCAAATGGTGAAGTTGAAATCATCACTTCGTAAATTTTACGGACGACATCCTGAATTGGTTGACCGTTATGGAATAACCGTGTCACAAATGATATCGGATATGTTCCTTGCATCGTAACTACAATCCCCGTCCCTTTCATGATTGTGACCTACCGAATTAGACTATTTACCGGATTTGTTATCACATAAGCAACACGACGGGTGCCACATGTGGACCAGGATCTGCTTACTCTTCCGGAGCACCTGAGATCACCCCTAGATTTTGGTGTGGTTCGTGTTGTTTATTCTTTAGTTTTCTATATTGTGTCATGTGAACTAGTGTTTGTCTGTTTGTCTCTTTCATTTTTTAGCCATAACGTTGTCAGTTTATTTTCGATTGATGAGTTTAACTCTGGTATCTTTCGTCACATTTTTTTAGCAACCTTTCATTTTCCTTACTTTAATCATCAGGAAAATGAAATATTGTGGATTTCACATTCTTTGGAATATCACATTTTTGGAATGTAGGAGAAAACCACGATCTCAAATTTTCGACGAAATAATTAAGTTAAATGTGGGACCATAAGTTACTATATACGAGCTGTACTAAATATTTGAACTAACTACACATTTTCAATAAACTTAAAATATACTAAACTATATAAAAATAATAAAAAAAAAAACTTTTAATATATACGATGAATAGTATAGCTTAAACTTCTGAATGTGCTGTGAAGTACAATTTGAAAAATGAATATAGTGATGTGAACGCATCGTATGTTGGTTGGAGGACATTAAATTGTAAAGAAGGCAAGGAAGACTACACTGTTCGTTTCAAGTGCTAACATTAATTATGACAGTGTAATTTTATGTTTGAAAAAACATATAAAATTATATGCTCGGTTGTAATTTTAGTTCAATTTTTCTTCGTTAAATATTTGATTTGCTTTACTGCAAATGACTGCAAGTCACTTGTAATCTATGAAAACTTAATTTTATGAAATGTGTACAGTCGTTTTGTAGTTTACGTTCTAGTTAATGTTACGATTTGTTGTATAACACACCAATGGTTGTTAAGAAAGACCGACCACGCAGTGATGTTAAGGTTGTTCGCCACATGAAAAGATACAAAATTGCAGTGTTTTCAAATTCAGTGTCCGGTAAATAAATAGTTGTCTCCAATCATAGTATAGTCGGTGTATATAAAGCCAATAGATGTAGATTTTGAAAAAAAAATACAAATCTATTTTTAGACCAAGGGAAAAGGTCACGTGACCACCCGAAATAGAAAGTAAAATACTGACAAATAAATCGTAGTAGAACAAGGGCATGCAGATGTTTAAATTTAAAGTTTAAGACACCTTTTGGTAGCCTGCGATCTAAAGTTCATTAAAAAATCATGGCAAAGTGTTGTTTTTAAAGATAATGCATATAAAACCAACTTCAAAGTCAAATCATTTCACATTTCGTGCTTTTTCGGAGTTTCGGACACATTTTTATCACTACTTATAATATCTGTATTCTTTGCCATATGTTAGCGAAGTGTAATTTCAAATTCTCTTTCTGGGAAACCAAAAAATATCGACCTTAGTGGCCAGTATGCCCTTGTTCTACTCGTTTTTATAACCGACTCTTCAGAATTTCAGTTAAATCGTCGATATTAAAACGCTCCATTGACTTTCAATGTTCCAAACGAGTTACTCCCCTTTGTTAACAGAGAACGCGGATTTTCCATCTAATAATCAAAATTAAGCTTGTTTTTCTGTCCGTATGATATGTTTTCATTTTTTTATAAATACTCTCACCTTACAGTTACTTTGTATTTGTTTGTGTTTTCAGTACAGTTGGATAAATAGTATAGTTGGAAAAAAGGGGGAGGGTCCGGAGAGCAACATATTTCATCAGCGAATTTTGAAATCTTCGTTTTCATATCTTGCACTGTAATTAAGGCACTGCTAATTTATGAAATTTATTGTATGCAGTTGCAGTCATTCTTTCATTGATATGCAAATATAAAAATAAGACGATGTGGTCAGATTTCCATTGGCATTGACCATTCATGTTGACAACTACATGTATCCAGATAAGATATTCAAATATTGTGGATATAAGCAATTACAATGATAGGTCATTGAACAACACTCATTAATGCAGTGAATTCTATAAAGATAAATTGGAGTCTAGGTATGCTTGAGGGGGCCTTCATTTTATACAAACTGTATTTTTTTTAATTTCTAGGTAACCTTTCTGTTATTTACTGTTTTGCCTGATAATTACAACATTAGACAGACACTAATCAGCACTATATTCCCTTTTTATTTTTGTGCAGTGAGTATTGGTCATAATTATCCCTTTCAGACTCTGATACATGAATCAAAAATTCTTGCTCAGAGAAATGTTGAATTTATTCTGATGTACTTGTTGCATTGTTATTTTAATAATATCATGTTGTCCCTAGATCATCAAAGAATGACCCATTGATTTGCAATTAGCTATATCTTTAAATGGTCTGCTTTAGGTACATTAATGAGCAAATACATTAACAAGCAGGACACTAGTAGCCAAGGCTTGTTGAGGCTTCTGACTTGGCCACTAAATATTTTTAATTGCAAATATCCATAATGCCTATACTTTATCTTTCATATTTTGCATAAGTTGGGCCCTATATTGATAATATTAGTCTTTCCACTTGCTTTATATCCCTGTTATAATATTCAGCTGGAGAGGTTTTTGCATAGTCATATATATGTAATTTAATATCATGCTCAAATGAGAACCATTTTGATATATAGGTATAAGTTCAAAATCAGCATTATAGGAGTAATAGTGGTTCTATTCAGATTTGGTCTATCTGTATAAAGAATTGGAAATAATGTCTAACATAAGAACACTTTCATTTTTATTGCTAAACGTAAAGAAAATTACATTCAAGTTTTGAATAAAATACATTTGTAGTTTTACTAATGTCATAGACAAAGAATGTCACCTGTCAAACTGTTGATAAACATTTCCAATAAAACAGTGTAATATCCTAGAAGGAATAATGTATACTTCCTACCTCCTTAATAATGAATGATTTCCTACACATTTATTTTAATCACTGAATCCTTGTAGTACATGAATCACATTGAATTTTCCCTTTCTATTCACATTGATTTATCACTGTTTATTCTCATAGCAATTTTGAAGTAAAAATAACACATGATTTGTGATGAATATTTTGGAATCAATCCTTCCTTTTTAGGGTTTATCCAGTTGACATCATAAAAGCTATGTTTTACTTCTAGTGTAAATATATAGGTCACTTTATCACAGTTTGGATATATTCATTTGATCTGAAATATAATAATAATGAAAAGTCAACCACCATAATTAAACACAAAATTTCACACAAGTCATGTACATTGTAGATGTTTCAAATACATTTGATTATCTAACTAATATATAAATATACTATCATCATAAGTATAACTTCTTCAAAGATTGTGATTACCTTCATCATAAATGCTTGTTCAAAACACACTATCAGGAATTCATCCTGTCTACAAGACTTGTGAAATCAGGACCCAAGAAAATACATGTCATACATGTGTAATGAAACTGTTTGTAAAATCTAATAATGTGCAGCTCTAAATTATTATAAGTCTTGATTGTTTTGAAGTTTCTTAAAAAAATAGCTGATCATATTTTAAAAAGTGTTATAATGTAATCTGACATGTAGATATAATGACAGCAATGAGCATGAGCTTGAAGTTATATAATTAAAGAGATGCATTTTGTTCAATTGGAATTTCTATAAATTCTAAATCTAGTACCATATTCAAATTATAATCATTAATGTAAACAGTTCATTAAATGAAATTATAGATTTCAAATTTAGTTTGAAATGACAAGAAAACTAGAGTTTAACTACTGTTAATTTATAAAACAGAATACATTTTGTAGTACAAATGTAAAAACTATCATTCTTTAATCATGATTGGAAATCACACCTCATCTTCTTTTTTTATACTGAAATTTACCTGTTTAGTCAATTCCAATTGATCACAAATTAGTTTCAAAGTACAGCACAGTCTAGTCACATCCTGTATTAAAGAAAACAGAAAACACATGAATAATTGAAAAACTTGATATGCCACAATTAAATCAGATGATTTATCCAAACAATCTTGATCAATCAAATAAATGATTAAAGATCTATACCTTTTATATTACAAGGCTATCTTTTTTTACCACTTTCTTATATATATTTTCTTATCCATGCTATGATATGATAGAGGATATAAAAAAGGCATTTTTCCTTAGAGTATGAATACTTTGTACTTGCTAGCTAGCTACATTTATATAATGTGCACACACTTACAAATATATAGCCTGATACTGGATGATTATAAAGAAATAAATGATTGACACATTTATCAAAAGTGCAATTATGTATCCTCCACTTTCTCCTGAATGAAAGTTATAGTTATTTTGACAAAGATTTATAAACAATGAAGTGTGTCATACAATATATTTGAACTTTCAATATATTCAGAGTTATGTTTGGTTTTTTTTAACATCAATATTTAAAATTGATTATTCATAACTTTTCATTTGAAAAATACCCCCACATTTTTATTTCTATACTTGTTTCCATGAAATAAAGTACCATGATATAAATACAAATTCAGGTTTGTCTAATGATACTTGTCAGTCTGATTAGACAATCAATCAGTAAATTTATGTAAATATTTAATTGATTTTTTCTGAAATCAAATAACAATTTATTGTAAGTAAATAAAGAACACTACAAATAACAAATAGTGTTACATGCCCGAATCCAGATTAATTTTCGACTTAAAAAACGAACACTTGTTAGTGATCACGCGGTCAGATTATAAAATAAACATGGTCAAGTTGGAATTCGATAACACCTCCCCCTTTTTTGTATAGAAAAAGAAAAACAACACCTAACGTTTCGCGAATTTAACACATCGTATGAAAACAAACATAAGATAAGTGATATTGTACTTACAGTTGGATACTCGAGTCATGTTTTCCGTCAGGTACATCATCAAATCGTATGAAAAACTCATAAACAGCTGACACGCACTTGCTTGTTTTGATGCCTTTTCAAGCTTTGAAATGACGTTGAGTGTAAGAATAAATGTGCTGACAACCAATAGAAACGACTACATGACGTCACAATTAGATTGCGATAGAATCGTTGAAAACTTATGGAGAACTGCCTTAACATTACTGCGCATAGACATGTCCTTTTCTGTAATATAAAGGCAACAGTAGCATAGTAGTATACTGCTGTTCGAAAGCAACGTCATTACCTCCCCTGTAACTGTATCGTATGCTCTTTACAGTGATTTATGAATGTCACTTAATGAAAAGGACGTATTTTTCTGTCTTCAGTGTTCGATTATGAAGTTTCTGACTTTAGAAGCTTCATTCTTACTAGCCTTGGTATCTTATATGAGACAAATGAGTAAAGTACAATGTAACACATTCAAATAAACTTAAAATGAGTTTGGAAATTAAGGTGGGTGCGGAACATGTTATTAATTGGATTGATCTCCTGTTTACCATAATATTCTAACATCAAGTCACAGGAGAACCGTAATAAGGCGTAAACAAATCACATTACCAAATGGTGAAGTTGAAATAATCACTTCGTAAATTTTACGGACGACATCCTGAGTTGGTTGACCGTTATGGAATAACCGTTTCACAAATGATATCGGATATGTTCCTTGCATCGTAACTACAATCCCCGTCCCTTTCATGATTGTGACCTACCGAATTAGACTATTTACCGGATTTGTTATCACATAAGCAACACGACGGGTGCAACATGTGGACCAGGATCTGCTTACTCTTCCGGAGCACCTGAGATCACCCCTAGTTTTTGGTGTGGTTCGTGTTGTTTATTCTTTAGTTTTCTATATTGTGTCATGTGTACTATTGTTTGTCTGTTTGTCTCTTTCAGTTTTTAGCCATAACGTTGTCAGTTTATTTTCGATTGATGAGTTTGACTCTGGTATCTTTCGTCACATTTCTTAGCAACCTTTCATTTTCCTTACTTTAATCATCAGGAAAATGAAATATTGTGGATTTCACATTCTTTGAAATACCACATTTTTGGAATGTAGGAGAAAACCACGATCTCAAATTTTCGACGAAATAATTAAGTTAAATGTGGGACCATAAGTTACTATATACGAGCTGTACTAAATATTTGAACTAACTACACATTTTCAATAAACTTAAAATATACTAAACAATATAAAAATAATAAAAAAAAACTTTTAATATATACGATGAATTGTATAGCTTAAACTTCTGAATGTGCTGTGAAATACAATTTGAAAAATGAATATAGTGATGTGAACGCATCGTATGTTGGTTGGAGGACATTAAATTGTAAAGAAGGCAAGGAAGACTACACTGTTCGTTTCAAGTGCTAACATTTATTATGACAGTGTAATTTTATGTTTGAAAAAACATATAAAATTATATGCTCGGTTGTAATTTTAGTTCAATTTTTCTTCGTTAAATATTTGATTTGCTTTACTGCAAATGACTGCAAGTCACTTGTAATCTATGAAAACTTAATTTTATGAAATGTGTACAGTCGTTTTGTAGTTTACGTTCTAGTTAATGTTACGATTTGTTGTATAACACACCAATGGTTGTTAAGAAAGACCGACCATAGACATGTCCTTTTCTGTAATATAAAGGCAACATTAGCATAGTAGTATACTGCTGTTCGAAAGTCATAAATAGATTATGAGAAAACAAATCCAGCTTACAAACTGAAACCGAGGGAAACTCATCAACTACAAGGGGAAAACAACCAAACAACAGAAACACTAAAATGCAAAAAAAAAAAAAAAAAACAAACGACAATGCAACACACACAGAAACGAACAACGAAGATAACAACTGCAATTTTTATGACTTATACAGGACATTTTTAGAAAATATGGTGGGTCGATTTTGGTTTTGTGTGTAACCAAATCTCGTGCTTGTATGGCAATGTTAAATATAACACTTAAATGACAACATTACTTGACAGGACTACAGTACAAATAAATTCAATAACATTCAGGACGGAGAAATACACAGATACACAATACAATAGTACATTTCTACATGTATGCTAAAATTATCAAAGGTTCCAATATAATCTACTACACCATACGCGCGTTTCGTCCACATAAGAATCACCAGTGAATCTCAGATCAAAATAGTAAGGAAAGCCAAACAAGTAAAAAGTTGAAGACAAAATTGAGAATGGAAATGGGGAATGTGCCAAAGAGACAACAACCCGACAATAGAAAAAAACAGCAGCAGAAGGTCACCAACAGGTCTTCAATGTAGCGAGAATTTCCCGCACCCAGAGGCGTCCTTCAGCTGGCCCCTAAACAAAAATATACTAGTTCAGTGATAATGAACGCCATACTAATTTTCAAATTGTACACAAGAAACTTAAATTAAAATAATACAAGACTAACAAAGGCCAGAGGCTCCTGACTTGGGACAGGCGCAAAAATGCGGCGGGGTTAAACATGTTTGTGAGATGTCAACCCTCCCCCATATACCTCTAGCCAATGTAGAAAAGTAAACGCATTACAATACGCACATTAGAATTCAGTTCAAGAGAAGTCCGAGTCTGATGTCAGAAGATGTAACCAAAGAAAATAAACAAAATGACAATAATACATAAATCACAACAGACAACTAGCAGTTAACTGACATGCCAGCTCCAGACTTCAATTAAACTGACTGAAAGATTATGATTTCATCATATGAACATCAGGCACAATCCTTCCCGTTAGGGGTTTAGTATCATACCATCATACCATATATGAGAAGAACATAACCCGTGTCATGCCAACAACTGGTTTTTGAATAAATGTGTTTAGTTCCGATGCAAAGACCCTATAAGTGAATCAATATTAACGCCAAACTATGCAATCTTTAATGACCTGACAACAGTATCGTAACTATATCCCTTCTTAATAAGTCTATTAAAAGGTTTTGTTAGTTTTTGAGGTGAATACGGACACCTTTGTGCTTTATAAAGAATATTTCCATAAAAAGTTGGGTGTGAAATACCTGAACGTACAAGAAGTCTGCATGTTGAGCTATATTTACGAATTATGTCCTTATACCGTGATAAAATTTAGTAAATGTTTTGACTAGTTTGTGATATCGAAACCCTGGTGTAATAATTTTTCAGTAATACATAAATTTCTCTCGTTAAAATCTAAAACATTGTTATTATAACAAATTCGAAAAAGATTTTCCATATAACGGCTAAAATTATCAATGCGTGGGATAAGAACATCCTTAGTATATAGAATGATCATATTTTTGCAAACAGTAAATCCAATATAATCTAATACGCCATACGCGCGTTTCGTCCACATAAGAACCACCAGTTAAGCTCAGATCAAAATAGTAAGGAAAGCCAAACTAGTAAAAAGATGAAGAGCATTAATTATAACAAATTCGAAAAAGATTTTCCATATAACGGCTAAAGTTATCAATGCGTGGGATAAGAACATCCTTAGTATATAGAATGATCATAGTTTTGCAAACAGTAAATTAATAAAAATGACCGTAAAATTCATATTCATGTGACACCGACATATAACAGCACAACAGAACCACGCATAGTCTGTTGCACGACAGGATCGACGCCACAACATTGACGTTACAGGTAAATTTCTAAAAAATGATATAGTTCAAGATCAGGTTTTTAATTAGGATATAAGATGTATTTTATATGAATTATAAGACTATTGATATTAAATTGTGTCAGTTATTAGATAATGAATACCATAATCTAGCTATGTCGGTATTTCTCCGGAATGAAACTGTAAATCAAATAAAACGTGTACGTTTAGTTGATTTAAACAAGAAACTTGTTAATTAACTGGGTGATAATAATCTTTATCCTGGCACTACAAAAATCATTTATAACCAAAAATCTTTAAAGAATAAAACTTCATTCAAACATTTAAACCGAGGAATATTTTTTAAAGCGGCAAAATTGTATAATTATGCTGTATCCCGCTATGACACATATCTTACCAAGGATTTTGAGCTTTGATAATTGTCAATATATCCTCCGATGAAAATACAGTATTTTATTCTGAACAGAGAAAATAAACAGTAATTTAAAAATGTAGGGTCTGGGAATATCCAATATGTATCAAGGGCGAGTAAACCCAACAAGAAAACAATAATGAAACTTTGACAATTCAGTTATAAAAATTAAAACAGCTGTAGGTCACATATCGATCTAGATTTAAAATTAATTTAACGTATAACTAAGTTATTGAATAAGATATTAAAAGACAAATATCGGTCTTTGGTCAATAGTTTAAATTAAGTTCTTTGTTTTTCACATTAAATCAGTTTGAATTTACATAATTAATGTTTGATAAATTGTATAGATATGAAAACATTAAGATGTGGTATGATAACCAAAGACACAGCTTTGAACCAAAATTTACTTGAAATGGATGTAAGGAATAATAGGTCACTGCACGGCCTTCCACAACGAGAAAAAACAACCATATCGTACATTTGGCTATAAAAGTTCCCGACGTGAACACATATTCTTTTAAAAATGTCAGTTTTCGAAACGTGAGATTTTTTTTAAAAGTTTACAGAAACGTTTTATGATTGGCAGTGAGACAAATGATAATAGCCGGAGTGCAAATTACGAGAATATCAGTATTTTCTTACAAAACTTGATTTGAAGTGATCTTGCATACATATATATCAAGAACCAGTTTGTCAATACAATAAGTTGTAAATACTACAGGCATATCACTTTTTATGTACATGTGTGTAGCAATAACAAACTATGTAAAACATGTAAAAGTAATGAAGAAATACAGAATATTTATGCCGGACATGACTTGAATTAGGTCATTTATTGGAAATGACTTAAACTTTCAAACACAAAATAGAACAACATCCTTTAGATCTATATATATCGTGTATCAGCCAAGCTGTTTGTTTTTCAATAAAATAGTATTAAATCCAGACAATGGCATACTGATAGAATGTCACAGGATGATTATATACATTGATATATATATACAACTCGTCTAAACATCAACCCAACAATGTTAGATCTGTAAATTTGCTTTGGCAAATTTTTGGTTCTTCCCTCGCCGGGATTCGTACCCATGCTACTGTGATATTGTGACACCAAATCGCCTGCACTGCAGCCGTCCCGCTAGACCACACGACCACCTGGGCTCTATATAAGTGTCTAAGAATGTAACTTTAACACACTAATGAGTGTTATAAAATAAGTTGTTATATTTTATATATTATTCACGCAATATTTCGCTAAACAAATTAGCTTCATCGGGCGTGTGCATCTATCTAGGTGAAATCGGATGCATGACAAAAAATATCTTTGTAGCTTGACGGCTACATAAAATTTGTGTAAAAGTTTAAAATATTGATTAATGGGGTATATAAAACATATTTTTGCCGTTTATTGTACATAACAATTTTTAAAATCTAAACTAATAGTTGTTTTAGTTAAATAAAATGAAATTCATGATTTATTCCTTTGGTTTATATATATAATGTGCCTAGAAAATTAACCTAACGATGTTAGAGTAGATTTGATTCGTAACTTCCTCCCCGGCGCCGGGGCTGGAACCTGTACTTTTTATTCTAACTTCTACGACAACACCGTCTAGAATTGCGCAGAGACCTTATCCCCTCCTCTAACTCTAGCTTATTAAAATAAGCTTTCGTTTCGGGAGGTGTTACCTTGTCGTAGGAATTAAACAAGGATCTCTAATACGATATACGAAGTATTCTTTTTATTGTACAGAAATGATCATCTTATAAAGTGCCTAAAAAATCAACCTAACGATGCTAGAGTAGATTTGATTCGTAACTTTCCCCCGGCGGCGAGGCTGGAACCTGTACTTTTTATTTCTAACTTCTACGACAACACCGCCTAGCATTGCGCAGAGACCTTATCCCCTCCTCTAACTCTAGCTTATTAAAATAAGCTTCGTTTCGGGAGGTTTTACTTTGTCGTAGGAATTAAACAAGGATCTCTGATACAATACACGAAGTATTCTTTTTAGTGTACAGAAATGATCATCTACTCATCTGTTCAGTATAATTACAGGATGCTAATCTATTTTTAGAAGCATACAATCACTGTAAATTAATATATATATATATACGAGTCTAAATTGAAAACTACGTTCAAACCTATGATTGCGTTAGATAAAAACCGCAATTGTTATACGTGTGCATGTAAAACAAATTTCGTTGTAGAAGGGTCTAAACACAGCACAAACAACATTTTCCAAAAGACCAAAAAAGTGAAAAAGTATATTTAAACAAAACGCATTTGACAAACAGGTCGAACAACTGATGTTCTTTAACCCTGCTGACTGTCATTGGCGATTGCCAAAAAAATTGATCACAAGATGTAACAAAATGGATCTTAATATAAATTTAATACAAAACAGAAAACAATTAACTTGTGGCCACGATGTTATGCCACAAACATAAGGTGTCTTTATTTTTTTTGTACACCAGATCTAGATTTCGACATAATATGTCTCTTCAGTGATCTTAGGGATCGAAACGGTATTTGGAAGGCCATATAAAATATACCCTCATTTTTAGATAGACTCTTGAATTTTAAGAGTCATTATAGGATGAACGGATCATATAAACCGGAGGGAAAATATGAAACAAGCCCAAACGAAAAAATATAAACAAGTCTAAATTGGAAACTACGTTCAAACCTATGATTGCGTTGGATAAAAACCGCAATTTTCATACGTGTGCATGTAAAACAAATTTCGTTGTAGAAGGGTCTAAATACAGTACAAACAACATGTTTTTTCGTATATATATATATATATTAGTCTAAAAATTTGCACAACCGTACTGATATAAGATGTTATTATACGAAAATGTTGTTATTAAATCGTGTTGACAAATATTTCGGCTCAACAAATGACCTTCTTCTGTGTCACAAGTTTTAACAATACTGATACATAATAGTCTGCGGAACCAGTACCGGTACCATTGTGCAAATTTTTAGACTGTTATGATGTTTTCCTTATCTGCATAGTATCGCCTATTCTAGACGATCCGGAACATAGTAAATTTGCTGGTTTGTCCTTTTTATAGACTTTTATATATATATATATATATATATATATATATATATATGAGTCTGAAAGATTGTGTAACAATACCGATAAATAGATATATACACCATTTAACATATAATTTTAGGAAAAGTAATCGGATTTTATTTGATAAAAAAGACATTGTCTATTGTTTTTTCGTTTGAATAATTTTAGCTATTACATTGTTGAGTTTTAAATATCTATCAATGAGAGTATACAAGCAAGAAGATGTGACATGCCAATAAGTTAACTCCCCCACAAGAGACTAAATGACATATACAATTACAACTATAAATAATCGTACGGCCTTTAATTTAACACCGTGTTGAAGCAAGTGCATTGTAAATGAGAGGTTATCACGTGCTTCATTTACCCCTTAAGATCTTCTTTCATTGCAAATATTAGAAACACCTGGGGTGGTGTTCTCGAAAGTATCCTAAGATTCGTCCAAAGTCATAGATAAGACCGATTTTAGGATGGACTTAGGACCGACTTAGGACACTCTTAAGTTGCGTCTCAAAGCTATCTCAAACGCATCTTATGTTAGTACGTCCTAAACATATACTGTGGGGGAAAATCTTAATAGTTAATTAAAAGTAATTGTTTGATAAAATATTTATTAGAGACGAAACCAATTAATAAAATTGTTTATAAAATTTTGTAATAAGATGTATTTAATTAAATGCATCATTTCAAATGTAATAATAAAATAATATCAAATAGGATTTTGATATAAACTGTAAAACAATTTGTTTTGAAATGAGAATATTAAATTCGTAGTGTCATCGTATCGTAAAAACGCGAAGTTCAAAGTTGAAAATTATGCACAATTTCTTTATACGAGTGTATAATCGATGGTGCGTTACTTTTCACGTTCATTTTCACGTAAAAAAATGAAAAAAAGCATGCACAAAGTTAGGATGAAGATATGATGATCTTAAGACACCTAATTAGGTGTCCTAAAGTTAGGACGAAAAATGTGATATATCCTAAGTTAGGAGAGCTTCGAGAACACGACTCAAAGACTAGTCATAAGATGGTCTTAGGACACGTTCTAATCCTAAGATAGCTTCGAGAACACCATCCCTGATGATCAGAAAAACTTCTATTCAAAGGGCAAAAATGTTCAACGAACGCATCAATTTTATCTTTTCAATATAGATACTTTCCATAAAGTGTCGTCTTGTCAGATACCAGTTGATAGTATTCATATATCCACATAGTTAGCACAGCTGTCGATTCTTTTCGTTTTCCTTTATGAATGAATCTATGTAAAATTAAAGTTGACACGACTATTGTATAATGTATTAAATGTATTTTTCAATTATATGCAAACAATGTTCATATTCATGGTTGTTACTCTACAGTAATAAGACCTAAAGTTATTAAAATACATTTGAGGTACTTTAAATAACCGGATAGCTATTCGGTTTATCTCATGATGAGTATCTAGTAACAATGATCTTAAATGCAATGATTGTAAATATACACGCATAAATTTGCTTAATAAAAGTGTAATGTTCCGAAACGAAAACTCTTTTGAAACGTTTACATAATGCTTGTTAAATACCATCTGAACTGGTAATACGTCAAACAGTTGTGTTCATTGAATAGCAACTATTTGAAATAACACTAAGTCTTTATAAATGCTTGCATCATAAGTGATTTTCGACATGAAAGGACACGTTTTTGTTTTAAAAGTCGATATTTATATACATATTGGACAAATACTCTCCTATTAGACATGTTACGAAAAGGTATATTCACGACGCTGAGGTTGACAAATTACACTTAAAATATGGGGACTGTGTCACAACACAAAAGAGATTACCTGTGTATACATTGGATTTTATTCAAAAACTACATTGATCCTTTCACAGGCAATTCCGTATGGAACGAATATTCAATAACATTTATACGAAAAGAAATATAAGCAATAGATATTAATAATTTCCACTATAGTTTTAAGAAACTATAATAATACTGCAAAAAATAGGGGACGTTCATGTTAATGCAGTAGAAGTGCGGGACAACGGAGACACGGGGTACATACGTGTGTGAATTCTTTGGCGAGCCCTTAATATATCTTGCAAATAATCTTAAGTAATATAATCTGTTGTAAACCTACCCGTGAATATATATGTAACGATCATTTTCATATAGTTTAAAATAACAAACAGTGTATGTATTTTGATCCAGTTGTTTGCCACCTAAATTTTTATCTACCGGGGTCTGTTTTAAAACAACTAAAACACGATTTCAACTTTCTTTCTTTATTTCCTTCCAACTTTGTCTCAATTTCAAAAGTGACAGCTCATTTCGTATTTTCTGTATAATAGTTTGTGATTGATTGATTGTTTGGTTGCTTAACGTTCAGTGGCAAATATTTCATGTATGTTCAGAACGAGAAGAGGTTTGTGTTAAATATGACTCGCTACTCATCGGTTGAATAACCCCGCAGAGTTTCAAAAGCATTGCATAATGACTTAATAGATAAAGGAAGATGTGGTGTGAGTGCCAATGAGACAACTCTCCATCCAAATAACAATTTAAAAAAAGTAAACCATTATAGGTCAATGTACGGCCTTCAACACATAGCCTTGGCTCACACCGAACAACAAGCTATAAAGGGCCCCAAAATTACTAGTGTTAAACCATTAAGTTGTTTGTATTTACATCTTAAAACCACCTTATGCAGATACTTTGTATTGCATAAATTCCTTAAACATTTGTGGAAATTCGCCAACCGTTTCATAAGATAACCGATGGGTCTTTCCTGCTGGGAGTTTCTCTAAAACAAATATGTTTTTTTATAAATTAAATCTGTTGGATGGGTACCTATTACTACCCTACGGAGGTACCAGGTGTTTTTTTTTCAAGGAGACTTTTGAGTTAAAAAAAGACAGAATGAGTAACTTGGCCCAAAAAATCCTAAAATTTAACTTGCTGACTATGTATAATATATGATTATCAATCTAGAATTGAATGAACTTGTATAACCCCATAGCCCCACCCCCTTTTCTAGACCACCCACTCCTACGCGCGTACACCTTTTATGTCTTATGCCAGGTTTTAGCCAGCAATGATATCACAAAAGCAATTGTTGTATACATTTGTAAGATGTTAAATACATAATGATGTTCTAGATAAAAGTAACTTGAATTAACCAAGACGCACAGGATATAAATTTTACCTATTTAAATCTATAATCAATGTTTTGACACCGTCCCCAAATTTGAAGTCTAATTTGTCAACCTCAGCGTCGAGAATATACCTTTTCGTAACATGTCTAATACGAAGGTGATGGAAAGTTTAATCTTTAATTGACAATTTATTTATTTGTTCATTTACGGTTCAAGGAATAAGTGTTAAATTTGAAAACAACTCACAATAATGTTTTTGTAATGAATGAAATAAGTCGTACAATTTTATTGTATGTTTTATCTTGGTATAAAGTAAAGGTATTTTTCATTTTCCGCAGTTTTCTTTGTATCGTAAATCTGGATATGGGCTTATATGAACATAACATAGACTTATTCACATGGGATGCAAATACTATACTTTGATCAATATCTTAGTGTCTGTGTACTTTCAATAAACATATTTATTCTACACATTGGTGTTTAAATAAAACGGGCTATACTCGTCTTAAGTTTATGATTGTTAAATCCCTTACTGGAGTAAAAGTGGTTGATATTTCATATAATAAAAATATAATACACCGATCAGCCTAGTAGGGGTTAGGAACTGGCATTTCAATAACTCCTATACAGTTCCATAACTATTCTTTTGTACCATGTTCACATTTATAAAGGTATAACATGTATAAGTGAGGAGTTATGCCGAAAAATGCTGATACATATCAGTTTGAAATTTAAAACACTAAGTTAAGTTGAGTGTATATTAACTGCAGATGTGTGTATGAAAAACCAAAATCAAATTTAGTATACGTTAAGGATAACATTGTTAACATGCGATAAATAAACATAGTTATTTAGTAAATGGAAGGAAAATAATAACGCTTTTACAACCCTATGAACATGATGAAGTTACTAAAAGAAGCATTCAATACTTATAATTACATTTTATAGCTAGGATCATTAAAACCCGATTTTTTTATCAGGTTTAATTAATTTACCTGTGCACTTTATTGTGGGACCTCGTGTAATCATAAATGATACGTTTTATTGTGTAATGAAATTGCTTAAGGAATAACCCGAGATTGCAGAGTAGCCAATCAGAATCACGTATTATAATGAAACATACATATAATGTAAGTATTATATAATATTAGAAATACCACTGTAAATATCGTGTTTCCGAAGCCCTTTATTACATTTGCCTTCAGCAGGAATATAACAAGTGGATTTGTTAAATTCCACTACCGGTGTTTTGAGATCAGTCAATTACTTTTAGATTCATTAGATTGCAGTATATGCAATAATATAAATGACAAAAAGACATACAATGTACGATTTGACTTGTTTAACCTCATTTGAATATGACATGTACTATCAATATCATTTTGTCATTCGATGACTCTAAGGATCTATTTTAAAAACAAAACAGAAAGTCTTGCATTCAATAATACACCTTCTTTTTCTAAAAAAAAACAACCCATTTTTACAGTTTTATTGGTTAATAAAGTAACCTAGGCTACAACAAGTAAAACGAAAATTACGTTTTTCTCATTTGTGAAACATAAGTTTATTCATCACAAATGTCCGGTCAGAAGCAGGACGTTGAAGACCTATGAAGAAAGAGTCAAAAGATTTTGCAAAAATCACCTTAGATATTCTTTTTTTTGGTGTGAAGAACATCCTTATAATGTCGTACATTTCAACATTTTGTTAAAAATTAATTAAAATTATGACAATATTAACTCATTTCAACACAGAGGGATTGACTACTGCGCTGGTTAATCACTCATGGATAATGTTTTTTTTTATATTGTTTGATGTTTGTAAAATAAAGAATACCCCAAATCTCCAAGGACAAGCGTATTAAAGCTAAGAATACAATGTACTTAGAAACGTTTCTGATGCAAATTGCACTTGTAAAGTTTTATCAAATAATCAGTAATCTATCTATGCCAATATTAGCATATGAAAACCATATGGAGCTGTGCAGTTTATGTAAAGTATTATGTTGTACAAAAAGTTTAAACGAACAAAGAAAATGCAGATAAGAAATATCGCATTTGATCTCATATCATATTTTGTGTCACGATGTTTTTGTCAAATAACCAAACGATCGCGTTATGCATAACAATAGACAAAACCTACTGAAATATTTAAAATATTGTAAATGTTTGTAATAAATCATTTATGTCAGAGATTTGAAGATATATTTTGCAGATGTAAATGATGTCTGTTAATCAGTCACTACCTGGACTAAATGTAGTTTTCATGAATTTTTACAGCATTTTATATCATAAAATGAAGAATTTATTAGACCTAGGAAGAGTATAGAGATAAAGGGTTACTTTAAAAATAATGACAAAAATATTTCTTGAATAAGTTATTTTATACATCTTTGAAAGAAATAGTAATAACACTTATTTAAGGAACATATGTAATTGTTTTGGGTTACAAATTATAAATAACATCAAGTCTTAATTAATTCACCAGTTTCTATCTATTTATATCTGTCTACCTTCACGATTCCTGAGGAAAATGAGATTTTAATAGTCCCAAGAGACCAATCTTTGACCCAAAAGCGTCGATATGAAAGATAAGTGCGTCAGAAAGGCAATTAGTGTTTCAGAAAGATTAGATTTTATATTTCATGGGGAAAATATGCAGATGACCGTGAAAATTTGCTAAAGCTATTAAACCCTGTATAGTTGGACACCTTTACAATTAATATTTAGAAACGTTACTTATATAAGTAATATTTAAAATAGCCTCGTTTTCAACATTACTTGTATAGGTTATTTTAAATGTTACTTGTTGAAGTAATGCCCCTGACTGTTTATTCTAAGATTGATATGCGTTGTATATTTGGAAGGATTATTCTGTTATTAAAGTTTTGTATTGATTTCTATAAATACCTATCTTCAAAAGATTGCAGTGCATCTAACTATTGATCGGATATCGCAAATGACATTACGTTAAAAATATTTATTAACCGACAATTGTGAGGACAATTGTTACATATAGGAGGGAATTCGAGTTTAAAATACTATAAATACACACACAATTGTGATAACGAATTGAAATTTCCTCCATGAGTTTCTCTTTTGCGTATGAGTATTTTACGTTCACCAAATGAAGAGTTGTTAAGTCACAATCAATTAATCAGTTATGCAAATCTTTAATGAAAGAATCGACTAGGGTTGCTTGTTTGGCCATATAGAATTACCATTTGTTATCAAAGTTATTAAACACGCATATTAAAGTAGTTACCAAACTGTGACTCAGAGTACTGCTTATAAAATGCAAAGTCTTTCTGAACAAGCCTTTTTTTAACAATACATACCAGTAGTGAACCGTTCTTGTTTGCTTTTTTGTTGAAACGAAAAACTTAATTCCAATGGAAACGCAGATCGGTTATTTGCCTATAATAGCTTAATAGATCCGGCTCATGCTTATTCGGAAATGGAATACAATGAGCTTAAAAAATCAAGTAGCGGTTATAAATATGTTTGAACGTAAATAGAAAAACATTTATGATCACCTGAATTTTGAATATCGCTTTTATCCTATACGTGTAACAACATTTTATGAGCGAACTGTTTTCAACTAAGATGCTAATTAAAAAACAAAACAATATATAAGGTACATGCGTATTGAAAAACTCGTTGGTTGTGCTTTTATGTCAAATTATTTGTGCCTAATTAAATAACATGTTTATGAAACAGATTGTAGTGAATCGATTCATTCTTTACTAACTTTGACATTTTTACCTATTATGTCTGTATGTTTTGTTCACACATTGTTGTCAAAATAATGGATTTTGTTATGCAACTTTCTTACAAGTGAGAAGTTTAGCTAGCTATAATACCAGTTTTATACACCATTTTCTACACAAGACAATGTCTGTACCAAGTTAAGAATATGACAGTTGTTATCCATTCGTTGGATGTGTTTGATCTTTTGATTTTGCCATTTGATAAGAGACTTTCCGTTTTGAATTTTCCCCGGAGTTCAGTATTTTTGTGATTTTACTTTTCACTTGACTATTGTGCAGCAGGGCGTCGCTCTACAAAAAATAATATTTTGAACAAATTTCAGAAAAGGATTTGATGTTCGAGATTTTTTTTTTGTATAGCTATTTCACAAACGTAGCCTTCATTTATGGCTTTGTAATGAAACTAAGCATACATCCTAATCAAACCAAAGAATGCAAATTGTTATAAATATGGATTTTGCTTAGTTTTTGACACCAAACTAAATATTTGTGATAATATCTAAATATTTTTGTTAGATTATAAAGGTCCCTAAAGTTTACTTTTTAATAACAATCTGCATTTTATTAATGAATTTAAAGATAGGCTATAGAAATTGGTCAATTTATAAAGTTCACATTGCCCTTTTTCCTACAATACAGCAAATAAAGTTTCTCATGATGAAAAATTGTCGAAATAGGTAATTCCACACTAATCCTAAATAAGTGGACAGAAGACCAAAATTAGATAAACAGCTGAAGTAAACAAGCTAACATTTAAAAACAAATGTTTAGACTACAATTGAAAGTTTTTCGACTCGAAAAATATCTTTGATAATAAGATATTAACATGTCGTATTAAAAAAGGTATTTTCCGGTGTCAAATACTTATTTATTTTCATAACCTGATTCGACAAAAATAAGGTTTCATAACATATGGAAATTGAAATAGGGGAGACAATTTGTTACCTCCGGTTTAACAAAATCCCTTCCGGTATAATTTGATAATTTACTTGACAGTGATTAGACCAGCATATGATTGTATATACTTTCACATTTAATGAAGTAAATAATAAAACAATTTCCGGTATATGCAAGGTCATTTTCACAAGTTTTTGCAAGTTCATATGGCTTGAAACAGTTTCATTATATATGGTTAATGTGTTATATCACCAAACTCGTAATATTTGAAATAAGGGGGAACACTCCAGTTTAATATCAATGTACGTGTTACGACATGTAGCAACTAATAATTTAGTAAAATTATGTTGTTGATATCTTGCACAATATTTGAAAAAAGTGATGATAGGCCAAAATCTCAATTTAAAACATGGCCTTGACATTGATCTGATTTCCTTTTTTTTTCTTCTTACCAAAGACCTTATATGAAACTCTCTAGCACTCTTTTACTATTTACTTGTTTTAAATAATTATCACTTAATTTATGAGTGCAAAATTGAAAATAACTTTCATATTGATTCTCCAGATCGCTTCATTCAAATGGGCCATTATTATCCTGAAGATATATCAAGCAATGTGGTTAAATATACATATTCGTCAGTTTCTCTTTGGTTGATAAGGTAATGTTGACACAATAAAAACTGTGTTTGTGGATACAACCATTACTACTAAAAGTGTTCAGTTAAAGCGTGTCAGTTTTAAAAGCGTGCGAACTGTTATTCAGCATATGTAAAGTTTATGTGTGACACCTTGTGAAACAACAGTACTGCACACCAAAAAAAAAATGTGGAAGAAAAATAAGATAATAAATTACCACTTGTTCAGAGGTTTCAACTCCCTCAAGCAAAGGTGACCTTATATAGGTTTGGCTATATTTCTTTCTAGTTATTGTTGTTCATAAAGTTTTTTTTATATCTGTTCTTCGTCTTTCAAACGGGTTGACATTTGATCTAGGAAGTTGTACATACATTATGAAACACCCTCTAGTGTTGGTTAATATACATCTCAATAATCAAGCATGCCATAATAACGGTTTTCCAGATATAGGGTGAACAAAATATATTACGGAGGGACATACAGACCTTTTTCTTTTAGGGCGAACCGTCTGTAGGCTCCATAATTAAATCTTAGATGATGTCAGTGAATGTTAAACGAACAAAACATGCAAGGTTTAGAATTGATAACTTAGTGAATTTAATCAATAATCGAGATAATTGTTGTATATGAACAAAAAATAGTTCTCATGATAATGTTTAAATCTAAGAGAACCCAGTAGTTTCACACTTTAACAATGTGTGAACGGTGATTTTGGGTCAAAACATAACTGTCCTTTGAATACTAGTATACGTGTATGTTTAGTTCATACGTGCTTCGTTGTTCCTTTTTCCCAGAGACGTTTTTAATTTTGAATATTTATCCAAGTCTTATCTTAACTACCTTCTCGTTGTTCTGATAAGGATATAGCTGATAATCACCTGTTTTTGTAATTATTCTGGTCTGTGTGCAAGTTTATCTTTAAGGTTTCCCTTTGTGCAAATTGTTTTAATGAGTTTTTACTACTTAACCTGGGTAATACACCATCTAACAAAATATTCCCCGCTTTCAAACAAATATCTTTATTACTTACAACATAAAACTAATTATTGTTGAAAAATGTTACCGAATATTCAACCTGTCAAACGTATGTATACGCAGTGCATATATACTTTTAGATTTATTAATAAGCCAACATTATTTTGGGATTGTTTATCCTATATGTAACATATATTTATGTTTAAAGTTATGTTGCAGACACATTAAAATAATGAAATATTTATTTTTCATTTGAACTGCCTGTTTGTATTGTTTAACAAAACATATAACAAAACCGCCGACATTTAGAAAAAAGCAATTCGTGGAATTTATATAGGTTGAATATTCATAATGTAAGAAAAAAATGTATGAATAACACTGTTGAGTTCGGCAATGAGATTGCTTAAAAACGTCTTAAGTGATATAGCATTTTTTATCCCACACAACTTAAAGATAGTTAAATTCATGTCTACAGAATTTACCTGTATGTTTTATACCAATATTGAAATGTCATACACACCCTCAAAAACGTCGTAATGGAATAAAATATGAATCAAAATCATTTTTGGCGGGAAAGGTGATACATGTTCGGCCTTAGAAATTTCCCCAAAATTCATGAAAAGTTCGGCAGTGATCTTTTAAAAAGCGAAAAACGCAACACCCTTAACTCAGCTAAAGTCGAATTTACTGGTCAATATTATGCTTTCAGCTTTATTTATCCTTTCAGAAATCGGTACAAAAAATAAATCATTTTGATCTGACAAAGTTGTTGTTGTGACTAGCCAAACATATGAAACCTGGAACATGTGTTAACCATTGTGCTATAGTTGTAATATGAAATGACAGTAAGTTGACCCTACTATCTATTCAAAACACAAGAGTCATCAGCATTAATACAGGTCGAGAACTCTAGATTTCCTGACGTCAGAATATATTTGCATACTAATTTCCCAATAAACCATTATACATAACCTTGAAAAACTGACCAATCGACTCAATGAACTACAATGCATTGTGGGCTACTACGAATTTACATCACTCAAGAACACGTGGAATAGATGGAAAAACTGTCAATTTATATAGTGTCTGGGATTCTCAAAACACATGTTTTATGTTCTGCGAATATGTTTTATGTAAAATATATAATATAATCTTCAATTTGCATGCTCAGATTAACAAAAATATTGTTTTTTGACTTCACGATTCAACTTTCTTTTTTGCCTTGTAAAATGTAGTTGAACAGGTTATGGCCATTGGTATGCATTGTACCTGTACATTAATTGCACGTGAAACAGTGAAAATTTCAAATAGAGTGACTACTGTCCGGTATAAAAATCAGAGTGAATGTTATGTTAACTGGCAGAAAATTTACTTAGTCCATTTATAAGTAAAATACGGACAAACAGGATTTTTTTTAACAAATTTATATCTGGATTCTATCTTATGATCATAAACAAACTTCTGTCCAAGTTTGGTAGAAATCAAGGAGAGTTTAAGAAAGTAATTAAGATTTCAAAAACATTAACCACGAAGTGATTTTATTTGGACGACGCCGACAACGAAATGTAGGATCGCTACTATATCTGGCTTTTTCGACAAAAACTTTAGGGACGGTAAAATCTATTATGTATACTTTTTGTTCATCGATAAAATCCGCTTGTTGCAAATTTTATCCCCCAAAATACCCGATAGGTATTTCTATCGTTTGGTTGCTGTCCTGTTGACTTGTTTGCAACATCTTTTGAATTCTCCGGATCATAGTGGGTGCCGTTTTGCCTATTTAGACTGTCTAAACATGCTAATTAATACAAAAATCGTTTTACAATAAATAAATATGAAACATAGATAACAAGCTATAATTCATTTAACTTAATATTGTTGCATGAACCCTTTTTTTCAAACGGGTTTCTTTGACCACTAGATTACATATGTATATGTATTCTCCTGCTTACATGGTAAAGTAGAACTTCATAGTGATTGCCCTTCTGTCCAACTGTCAGTCTGTGAGTCGGGCTGTCCCTCCGTCCGGCCGTCCGTTTGTCAGTCCGATTGTCCTATTTATTGTCCTGTACACGGTTTCGATTTTGTATCTACTCTGACCCCATAAACACTAATAATAATTAAATGAAACTATATTATATTCCTTAAAATACAAATACCAAATAAATGCCAATTTTGCATATGCATTTTTTTAATAAACATTTTCTAAAGATGCATGGGTTTTAGTATTGTTTTATACGGGTGTATTCATATTGTATCCGTAACTCCTCCTTAACCATTTATCATGATTCAATGATCATATAAAGCAATTGTACAACTCCTATTTGGTTTAGGGTTAAAATATGTTTGTGTTTATTTTCTAAATTCACAGACTTAGTCTTTTCGTTTAATTCGAAGTGCATATTTTGTATCTGCAACTCTTGACTTCCTAGATTAATTTAATGAAATGTCCATTAATACATAATGCATAACTTACATGCATGATGAAATAGAACTGGCATCAGCTCAAACACTAATATCCGACCAATGCGTCGCAATATTCTCAAGTTGATTTTCATATCATAATTATCCTACCAACATGAATGTTAATATTTGTCGCTGAACGAACAACCGATTTATGTCAATGTCACGGATTTTCCTTACACAATGTTAATCATACATTTATGTCAATGTGAGTGTAAGCACTACTATATATAGGCAACCCGAAGACATTCAACAATGAGAAAAACCCATACCGTATAGTTAGTCATGAATAGGCCCGATTGATGATTACCGTGTTTAGTTATTTAAAGACAAATGAACAAATACATACCCGACCCTAATTCAAAATATGTACAACATCAATTTTGTTTAAAGCTTAGAAATGTTAGTATTATAATAGATAATAGACACACTCTAAGTTTTCCTCTTTTTTACGAACCCACAAAATGCATTGATCCCTTATTTTTTTTAACTCTGTCACTGAAAGTTTATCTTATGGGTAATTGTGTTTTTTCACGGTTGTTCATTTGCTGTCTTGTGGACGAATATCTGAAATGTTTGTGTAATTATCAATCATAATTATTAGGGCTAATTTCCGACTAAATTCAAACACTGGTTTCTTCGCATAGAAACAACTCTTCGTTAATCTGAGGATGGAACGAATACTTTATATCACGGACTATAAATATGGATGCACAAAATGAAAATCTAAGCGAAATAGTGAATCCCACAATTCAAGAAAAAAAGTGTTGTATTCCAGTAAATAACACGTGTTCTCGGCTGATTGTAAACACGTAGTAGTCCATCATGCATTGTTACTCATTTAGTTGATTGGTCAAAAACCCAGGTAAAAAATATTTGCGTCATACGTAAATAAACAATTACATGTGCGAGTACATAATTATGCTAATTTATGCATATCCATATAAGGTAGTTTTCCCGACCTGTAATATATTTGTTCACATTATCTTGTATTAGGCATTATAATATGACGTGTTTCTTTCGCTTTATAAATAAACCCATGCTCTAAATCCAAAATGTTATGGGCACATGCGTATATTGACAACTGCATAATAATGAATTTTATCAAATTGGCATGCATTTATATACTTTTATTTTATTAACTTAAAACAATTCCAAACTCTTAAATGATACACATGTTGTTACAAATTCATTTATTAGGTCTTTCCACTTTTCTGTGGAAAGACCTATTGTTTTTCTTCTGATTATTTTTTTTTTTTTTTCTTCCGCCTAATTTTGTTCTTGCGATAAACATTTGTTTCGCAATATGTCGCTTAGATATTTGGTATATGATATCGAACAGTTTATGCACTTTTGAAATTTACCCTGCGTAAACGAATACTTTTCTTTGTAGGAGTTATCTCCCCAAACACTGTTTTCCTTGTTAGCGCATCTCCTTCGCAACCGTAAAAGATTATGACAAATTTATTTTACAAAATTGCTCGTTATATCCTTCGCATGATTTGTCCTATTTTGACCGAAGCGATATGACCGCTCCATATGAGAGTTATTTCCCCTTATGCATCTGATATAAGTGATATGAATTTCTATCTTATAAATCATAAGTGATAGAGACCTAGGATCTTTTGATTTGAGGTCCTTGGTCCCAAAAAATGAAAATTAGGTCAAGGTCAAAGGTCAAGGTCATATTCTAATATTTGAATTTGGCTTATTTTCACTTATATCCAAAGACTGTATAAGATATCAACAAATTATTTTTACTAAATTGTTAGTTGCGACATGTCGTAAGATGTAAATTTTGATTGCAAGCGTACGTTGAATGTAAAAGGGAGTTTTCTCCCCTCTTGTATTTAAAAATACGCGTTTGGTGATATAACTCATTAACTAAATATAATTAAGGCCTATGGTCTTTTGATTTGAGGTCCTTGGTTTATGACCTTGAAATTGATCTCAAGGTCATAGCTTAATTTGACGTTCTAGATTTTGACCTTTGCTTTTATTCTATATGTATACATGATAAAGATATACAACTTTTAGAAAAAGGTATCAAACCATTTAACCTTGAAAAAAACAACCGGAAGTGACTTTTTGTAAACCGGAAAGAGCTATTTTTTGTACTTTATTAATATAAAAGTATATAGAACCAGCTATTTTTGGAATCAGTGTCAAGTAAATATTCAAATATAATCGGAAGTAACATTTTTCAAACCGGAAGTAACAAATTATCTCCCTTATTTAAAAAAAATGTATGGAAACAATATATTTTTGGAATCAGCTTACTAGAAGCTATCATTTGACGATTGAAATGACATTTTAAACTTAGTTTCACAACTTTTCATATCAAAATACATTGTTTTGATGGAAAGACCTTCAATTGTTCTCTGAACAATTGGTTTTTAATTATGACTGTAATGGGTTGCATACTGAAATTGACATATTTGACATCGATACGACAACCGTTCATGCGGGCTGTTCCAAAACTTCTCCATCTGGAAAATCACAGTGCCAGCTGTTTGATTCTTTACTAACAAACAAAGGAAGTTCATGGAAGAGCCTATACAATCGCTTTACCCTTATACAACATTGGACATAGAAATTACCTTAATTGTCCTAATCAAAATCGAAATAATTGATGCAAGCTATACTTTATTGTAGTTTTAACATGGGTAGGCATTATATTCGTGTTATTTTTGCCTTCACTATCGGTCGGGCAAAAAAATTCACGAATATAATGACTACCCATGTTTAAACTACAATAAAGTATAGCTTGCATCAATTATTTCTTAATATTATTTCTCATTTAGAAGGTTTGAACTAATGCACCTTATACTTCTTCAATTCAAAACGTAATGAGAAATATTGAAAACGATTTAAGTTTGAAGTTAAATATTATTTGAAAAGTGTTTTTATTGAAGGCAAAAAAAAAGGAAAACACATAACTTGTGTGAATGTCATTTTCCCCCAAATTATTCTAACACTTGATAGGGTACATATTTCAAGACTACAAAAATATAAAATCATTGGATACATAATTCCTAATGAAATACAAAGTATAAGTATACAAGTCATAGTTTTGTATTCTCTCTCTCTCTCTCTCTCTCTCTCTCTCTCTCTCTCTCTCTCTCTCTCTCTCTCTCTCTCTCCTCTCTCTCTCTCTCTCTCTCTCTCCTCTCTCTCTCTCTCTCTATCTCTCTCTCTCTCTCTCTCTCTCTCTCTCTCTCTCTCTCTCTCTCTCTCTCTCTCTCTCAGAGTTTTTGATTCAAAGGATGTTTAAAATAATACATTCAATCCAGCTTTTCGTTTCTATGATATTTAAAAAGAAAACATATTTCAATGATGTGCAGTTTATTAAAAATTGATATAATTTACCCTGTTACAGTTCAAGACTAAATGACAACAATCACTGCATAAAGAATTCTATTAATTCCTAAATGATTTGATTACATATTTTACTCAAACGTTGTTATTTTCATCTTACATGAACACTTAATTTATTATATCTTTTAAAAGTAGATTAAAAATGTAGTCAAGGGAAGATATTTTGTTTTGCACACTGTTATATGGATTACTCCAGCAAATTATTAACTGTACATTTTTTTGTCACAGTGATTTGTCAAATACGTATTTCATTCGAGGGATCAAGATATTGTAAATGTATATAAAAGTCAGGTCTTGGTACATGCACACAATGTTGAATATTGAATGATAAATTGTTAAACTGTTTGATCTTATGGCTATAAATTCCTGTTTTCCCATTCGTTAAGAGCATAGGAAATTGTTTCTTCAATATCAAATTCATTGCAAAAGCACGAGAGGTTGATACGGTAGATATAAGTTTTGAAAAATCGTCTGTGTATCTAAATATAATAAATCGAAACTTTCAAATGATGGCAATCTGACACTGCAAGAACAGATGACATATTCGTATTAAACAGAGATCATTTTCAAAAATATTTTAAGAAATTAGATTTTAGTTGATCAACCCAAGATGTATTGGCCTCGGGGAATACCGTATAAATTGAGTTGATGAATCATTGTATTAACCTCACAAACAGTTTTTTTTTAAGTTTTTTTAAAAGTTTCATAATATAAGAACAAATCTTTTTATGTGAAGGACTTAAAAATTAGAAGATTTTAAAATCATGAAGACAAAATGAATTGTATTGATTCGAAAAATGTACCTAAAATATCGTTTTTCAGCAATGCTCTGTAAAATACAGTACAGTGCTCTAAAACTCTCTCGGGGTTCTATATCGGACTTAACTTGGGTAACATGTTTGTAATTTATAAGATACAATACGTAGTAAAAAAAGTTATTAAACAACTATTATTATATATTAGCAATATCATATTTTTTTAAACAATTGGTACATGGACGAAATATTTGATCAAATCGGAACACGCTACTAGGCATTCTGTAATTGTGTTATTTTGATATTTTTTTACCTTCTGCGCTGAATATGTCGTATTTTACAATTTTGACGATTTCCAAAGATGGGACCTAACACAGTTATCGAAAGGCAAACGTTCTCAATTGAACAATAATATAGGCTATCTTATATACAAGGTCTTGTGAATTTCTTAGTTGATTGACATTTAGAATTTATTTATGTAACCTTTAGACAATCCTTAGAACTCATGTAAGATTGTTTTTCTTCGTAGTTTTTTTTAAATTTTATTTCTTACGACAATCCGTACAAATTTGAAAACCCACTTGTGAAAGATATATTACTAGACAACGATGTTCGTATTAAAGCCTTCATTGTTTGTGAGTGTTTGTTCCTTGCTTTGTTTTTCTCAGATTAAATGGAATGTGTCTGATATTCTGAAAAAGCAGCTTCGTGTTTATTCTTTATTTAGAGTCTGTGCATTTTATCTTCTCTTTGCCTGAAATTTAAAATATAGAAAGTAATTCTTTAATATGTTATATTTAGTTATAATCTTATTTGTTTAACATGTACTGTGTTTTTTTTTAAATTGTATGACTCTAAATGGTTTACTACAATACCAAATAATACAACTATGTGTGATATTAACATTTAAAAGATTGTCATTATACATCGCATAGTTTCAAAATAAACATAACGAAGTCGTTTGAAAACGACAATGTTCTCTTACAAGACAAGGTAATTACTACTTAAACAATTTTTCAAAAATCAAAAACATGTAATGTTATTTTCGACTGTTTAACCTTCTACAAGAGGATCAATTCTTATAATTTATTCTTTTATAACTAAAACGCACAATGTCGTTAACGGAATTGAACACTCATTAGGTGGACTACTTTATCATTAAGAAGTAAAGATTATAGGTACTCAAGTTGTTATAATTTCCTGTTATAATGTTCTTTGTCATCGTGTAATTGTGATGTGGTCAATCTTTGTACTTTTGTCTTTCGCTTCAGCTAATGTGCTTTGTCTATAGGCCTTTTTGTTTTTCTTAATTTATATATTTTTGTTTTTATTATAATTATACATGTTATGACTGCTGTACCCTTTTTTGACATTTTTTTCACACATGGTTGTTAATGTGTTGAATTTTATTTTATTCAACTGTCATACAAGTGACAGGTTAAGCTTGCCATAAAACCAAGTTTAATCCACCATTTTCTACATAAGTAAATGCTTGCAACACACCAGGAGTGTGCCAGTTGTTGTCTATTCGTTTGATGTGTTTCAGTTTTTTTATACCATTTTGAGGAAAGAGGATCGAATGATACCAGAGGAACAGTCAAAACTCATAGATCAAAAATGAACAACGCCATGGCTAAACAGGGAAGAAAAAAAAACAGAACACGAATAGTTTACATGAAAAAATATAAAAAAACTAAAGACGAAACACGAACCCCACCAAAATCTGGGGGTGATCTTAGGTGCTTAGAAAGTGTAAAAAGATTCTGCCTCACATGTGGCACCCGTCGTGTTGCTCATATTACTAAAAACCCAGTAAATAATCTTACTCGGTAGATCACATTCATGAAAAGGGAAGGGGATTATAGTTACGACGAAAGAAACATATCCGATATTTGTAAAATGGTTATTCCATAATGTTCAACCAACTCGTGGTGGCGTCCGTAAAATTAACTAAAAATTGGTACCGTTAATGTTATAACGAAAGGATGCTTTCATTTTCACCTTCTGGTACCCTTGGTTTAAGGGATGCCTTGTAAGAAGCAACTCTCTATTAAGGAAATCATGATAGGATATACAAACACGGGAATGTCGTATCAATTGGGAGATATATACTCCGTATGCAGGCGCAGCTGGAATGTTGCTACTCAGAAATAGAAGGTTCACTATTGGGAAGCTGAAATCATGTCTTTTGTCGTAAAGTTTTGTTTTCAACCGACCCTCATTGTCAATATCTAGATGTAAGTCAAGATATGAGGCCGACTTAACTGTATCTGTTGTATCCTTTATCTCTATTTGGATGGGATAGATGCGTTCAACATTGTCACCAAATTTTGAATTATTTAGTGAGAGAACATCATCTACATAGCGTAAAGTAGATTTGAAGGATATTATTAACTTCTTATCTTTCTCCCGAAGAAGATCCTGTATGAAGTCAGCCTCATAATAATAAAGAAAGAAGTCGGCAAGAAGAGACCTTCTGTTTTGAATTTTCCTCGGAGTTCGGTATTTTTGTTTTTTTTACTTTTTGCAAAGCACCTGACTTTTGGAATATTTACTTTTTATATTGTTCCTGCATTTTTAATCAGAACTGTTTGTTATTTTTTTCTTTGTTCATCTATACAAATAGCTTTATGTTTACTCCTTATAACACTATATCTACATTTTATTTTATTTCTATTTTATAGTTTTCCTTTATTTTAAACATATTTATTTATAGTGGATTGGGAAACAAGTTTTGCAACTTATATTAATCCCTTTCCATTTTGTGGGTGCGAGTGCTGCCTTGTAGCGGCATTAGCCTACTCTTTTTCGAAATCTACAAGGGTGTCTTTAACGTCCAAGAGATATGGCTCTCTCTTAACACGGGTCAGCCATTTATCGTCCCCTTCCGACGGACTATCATCGTTTCCTCAAGACCATACTCACAGATGGTGTCAAGAAGAGCCGAAAATTGAGTTCCTGAAATTTTCATCCCAAACGGGAATCGAACCAGGAACCTTTGTGTTAGTAGTCCGATGCACTAACCACTACACCACGGCTCTCCTGTAGAGACAAGTTGTACTCGAGATTTTTATCATTTCATTTAAAACAGACTCATCAGTGTTGTTCACAGCAAAACAGTTGGAAGGTCAAATGAAACATTTTTTTCTGTCGGTTAGTTTTGAGAACGTTACTAGAAATCAAACCCTGGTTGTCATTTCATTCTTTAAAATATACGTAGTCACTGTGTATTGTTCTGCTTGTATTCGATTGTAGCTTTCATTAGCATATTTTTGGCATTAACCTATTTCAGTACGACCGACCTCTAAAATATAAAAGTGCACACGAAGAAGTGTTCAGTATTTGCATCTACTTGGTCTTTAGCATTCCTATATTCTCGGATGGCAAAATAAATAAAACAAAAAACCTAGTTCATTGCTGCGGTGTTGTATTGAATTATAAGTATAAAATGTCACATGGTTGTCAATGCAACAATAATCCACTAGTGACCAAAGGATGAAGGAATGAACATATATGTCATCGTTCGGCCACCAGTAACAAAATTATTCAATATTCTATTTCCACACTTACATTAATATTACAAGTTTAATCCTTGTATAAGGGTTTCAATCAAATATATTTACAAAGTATTTGTCATCTGTGTTTAGAAAAAAGAAAATAGTTTATTTCACATCTTATATCTTTTATTTTTTATTTTAGTTTTAAGAGATAACCAAACCTATGGCAATTCCAATAAAACAATTCGGTTACTTTTTGAACTTATTTGATATTTTTTACGTTCACATGCACTTAAATAGATGTCACACTGTTGTTCCATATTCCTTCTTATTTGAATGACTCTATGTTACCGAGAGAAAAAGACGCTGATAGTTTTGTTCCATAAAATAGTATATATGCATTTTTAAGGTACATTGTACATGCATAATGTATAAATGACTGGATAATGTTGAGTTATCAAAAAGAAAAGAAAATCAATATTGAAACGATAAATAAAGGAACAACCAGGAACACGCTTCTCGTTGATTTAATTTTTAATCTCCAACGTGCAATTTAACAGACCAAAAAATATTGTCTGAATACGATTGTGTACACTTGTCTGTTAGTGTATTCACATCAATTTCTATGTTTATGTCGGGTCCTGTTTCTATCTGCTTTCTTTGGATGTCATTTTTAGGAATAATTAGATGGCTTTCCAATTGAAGAACACACACACAATGCTGAGTCATTACAACGAGTTCATGTATTGTAAATTGTTTGATGTGGACTTTTTGTAATTTTGATGCATATTCTTGTTATAGATCAAATATGAGAGGTAAAGTCGAACTGTTGAACATTATGTTGACACCTGATGCCTATTACATAAATAGATGAAGTGTTTGTCTATTTAGAAAATCTTTATATCTATTTAGTTAAATAAATTACCTGTGTTAATAGATCAATAAATCTTAAATGTTATGATACTTAATAATACAGACTTACATGTTGTTAAGTGTACTACATGTATAACAAAAAAGTGATGTTTCGAAAGGCTATCATCTAAACGTATAATTAATAACCTTTTAGTATATATTCAGTAAAAAGTCAACATTAAAGGGGTACTAGCTGTCAAATTAATAATCATTGATTTTAATCAAATTCTCATATTGATTTATGACAATATAAAACATTTATACTATCAAAAGTCTAAAATCAACAATTAACAGGTCACAGGCATGAACATACGTAGCTTCGTTTGGTGTGTGTTTTAGTGTAGACTATTAGACTAATTAACTATTAAGTTGACCTCTTAAGTCATCCGATGACCATATAAGCGATGTAAACATAAGTATAGATATAAATAGATTAATCAAACTCGTGCTGTTGGATTTTTCTAGGTCTATTTAATATCATATTATAGATGAAAAATAAATGTTTATCATCGTTTTTAGTGTCTACGATTTCTTTTTTGTGAATCGAATCCGTCAATCAAATTATTTACCTTTGTTTCACTTTCAATATTGACATTCTTTTTCCTTAAATAACTTTACATATACAATTCATGTGTTATTCATCTCAAGCTAAGGGGTTAAGTTGACGTTCACATGAATACGGATACAATGAGATCGAATTATTCACTTGCAATTGAATGATTCATTATCAATGGGTTTTTTTAGCTTAGTTTTGTGACAAAATTGAACCTTGCTGGCTGCTAAAAGCGAATTCTTATTTCATTATTTGCATTTCATAAATGATTGAGCAAAAAAAAATTATATTAATTTTTCATATATATCTCGTAGCTAGTGCCCCTTTAAATTGAAAAATCATTCGATTCATTCCTTTTAATCTTATATATACTAGCGCACAGATATTATAAAATAATTTTACAATTAATTTAACAATGAGAGGTCGATAAACTATATCTGTTTTTTTAAGGTACTTGTAATAAATCTTATATATATTAACTAAAATATTCTTTTTAGTAAACTGTCCTCCAGTTCTGCTTCGCTTTATACGTTTTATCTTGAAATAGGATGTGCCGAAAGTATCTCTCAGTTTTCTGCAGTTTTTAGATTTCTGAAATCTGCATATACATATGTACATACTTAAGATAATGAACACGAAATACTTTAAATTGTACTAGTAATGGTTTATGTAAAATGATATACGCTTGTGAAGGTGCCCACTATATACTGGTTTTGGATGATTTTGGTAATCATTTGAAATACTATGTCATGTATGTTGCTATGGAAACTACACCAAAAATTTCCAAAATATCAAAATGTTCAAAATTTAAAGAAACTCCGCAATAAACCAGTCCCACTAGACCACGATCGCACCGTGCTCACCGCGATCTAAATTAAATTTTAGTGGTGAGGTCTCGGTATGAGCGGCATGAAAATCTTAATTTTCGTTACAATCACGTTGCTTCTACGTCCTCATTACACTTCTGCAACGATCCCGCTTCGATTATACCACATTCTCACAGCGCTTATTCTACGACCTCACTACGCTTATCAAGATCTTTCTACGCTCTTCGCGTTTTCACTACGACCATACCACGATTTGTATGATTGCAGCACGATCTTACTGCGATTATAGCACGTTCTTATCACGATTATACTACGTTTACACCGCGATCTTACTACGTTTTCAGCAATAACGTCAACATTGTGTTCCATATCAATACAGTTCCATTTCTTTTCTATCTGATAAATTCGTAGATTTCTCGGAAACAATACAGTCATGCCACCAAAAACTACTAGAACATGGGCGTGCGTAACGGTAGGGATTGATGTAGAGGCAGAGGGAGCAAAACAACGAATCTTGATCTAGCAGAGATATCGGACCGACCAATTCAACCTAAATTACAACATATTGCTGGTCCATAAAGCTCAAATGACGATATTATAGTGAACGATAGCAGAGATGACACAGATGTGTCAATAGATACATTTGTATAGGAAGATGTGGTATGAGCGTCAATGAGACAACTCTCCATTCAAGTGACAATTTATAAAAGTTAACCAGCATATGCCAAGGTACGGCCTTCAACACGGAGCCTTGGCTCAAACCGTATACGTACAGCACGCAATAAAGGGCCCAAAAATTTACTAGTGTAAAACAAACGGTCTTATCTATATAAAAACGAGAAGTATGGTTGAGCCGTTAGAGCAAATGGATAATAACATTAAGACAAACAAAATCTAGGGAGCTTTTTTTTTTTTATATATTTTATGTAAAAATGACAATTGAGAATGATGGTCGTAGTGTGAACGAAGTCAGGTCGCAAGAAGAGCGTGATGAGGACGGCAAGGATGTTCTAGAATCGTACTATGGTCGTGAACAGCGTGGTATAGTCGTAGTGGAAGCGTAGTTGGGTCGCGGTGAGAACGTGATGGTCGTAGTGAGGTCGTGATAACGTCGCTGTGAGATCGTAGCGCAGTCTCTCCTAAAGCCCCAGTCCCACTAGCTATATATAGACCACGATCGCACCACGTTCACCGCGATCTAAATTAAATTCAGATCGTGGTGAGGTCGCGGTATGAGCGGCATGAAAATGTAAAGTTTTGTTGCTTTCACGATGCTACTACGTCCTCATTACGCTTCTTCAACGATCCCGCTACGATTATAACACGTTCTCACCGCGCTTATTCTGCGACCTTACTACGCTTATCAAGATCTTTATACGCTCATCACGTTCTTACTACGACCATACCACGAGTTATCCGATTGCAACACGATCTTACCACGCTTCTAATGCGATTATAGCACGTTCTTACCACGATTACACTACGTTCAAACCGCGATCTTACTACGCTCTCAGCAATAACAGCAACATCGTGTTCCATGTCAATACAGTATCATTGCTTTTCCTTCAATTCTATTTCTGATTAATACGTAGATTTCTAAAAAAAAAATACAGTCATGCCACCAAAATCTACTAGAACACGTGGGAGTGGTGTTAGGGTTGATGTAGAGGCAAATGGAGTTCTGATAGTAACGAATCTTGATCAAGTAGAGATGTCGAACCGACCAGTCCGACCTAAATTACAACCTATTGCTGGTCCATAAAGCTGAAATGATGATATTTTAGTGAACGATAGCAGATATGAAACAGATGTGTCAATAGATATAGGAAGATCTGGTATGAGTGCCAATGAGACAACTCTCAATCCAAGTAACAATTTTTAAAAGTAACAAGTATAGGCCAAGATACGGTCTTCAACATGGAGCCTTGGCTTACACCGAACAGCAAGATATAAAAGGCCCCAAAAATTACTAGTGTAAAACCATTCAAACGGGAAAACCAACGGTATTATCTATATGAAAACAAGAAGCATGGTTGAGCCGTAAGGGAAAATGGACAAGAAGTCCCAATTACATACAGATAAACAAAACCTGGAGAGAATTAATATATTTTATGGGAAATGATAATGAGAATAATGGTCGTAGTATGAACGTAGTCGGGTCGTAAGAAGAGCGTGATGAGGACGGCAAGGGCGTGCTAGAATCGTACTATGGTCGTGAACAGCGTGGTATAGTCGTAGTGGAAGCGTAGTTTTGTCACGGTGAGAACGTGATGGTCGTAGTGAGGTCGTAATAACTTCGCAATTAGATCGTAGCGCAGTTTCTCCGAATAGAATCACGCTTTAGCTACGCTCTCACTACGATGGTACAGCGACCTTTGCGATCTTACTACGATCTTAGTGCACTCTCACTACGCTTCTACTACGACCTGATTTCGCCACGACCGCACCACGATTGTTTTGAACATGTTCAAAGTTTGCCACGCTCATCACGATCTTGAAGACTTCACCACGACCGTGATACGACCTTACTACGATCTACACGATCGTACTACGATCATTAAAATTTGCATTTTTTTTCACAGATCGTAGTGCGATCGTGGCCTAGTGGGACTGGGGTATAATAGAATCACGCTTTCGCTACGCTCTCGCTACGATTGTACAGCGACCTTTGCAATCTTACTACGATCTAAGTGCGCTCTCACTACGCTTCTACTACGACCGCACCACGATTGTTTTGAACATGTTCAAAGTTGGCCATGCTCTTCACGATCTTGAAGACCTCACCACGACCGTGATACGACCCTTCTGCGATCTACACGATCGTACTACGATCATCAAAATTTGCATTTTTTTCAAAGATCGTAGTGCGATCGTGGCCTATTGGGACTGCGGTATAAAAATCATATGATTTTAAGTTCAAGCATTCTCAAATAGTTCACCGAACTCCAAAATTAAACTTTTCCACTTTTTTTCAGTTTCCATGGTGATGGCAGCCATTTTTTAGTTCCAAAGTTGCACTGCAACTGGAAATTCAGGGTTCCTTGTTATAGTGAACCATCATTTAGATTGGTTCCTTTGGCTCTGAGAAAGCGGGCGGACAAAAATTGTAAACATAATGATAATAGGGAAAAAGGAACAGAGGAAAAGCAATATGTCACCCAACATTGTCGATCGGGTTACATAAATTTTCCGCTTTCCCATGGGAACAGATAGTGCCCATCTTCTTGACGACTTGATGTTCTACTTGTGTGAGGCTACAGTCATACAGGAACTTCTTACGGAAAATAAAAGAAATTAGCAGTAATACTATCCTTAAAAGAGAGGGAAAAGATACCCGAGGGATATTCAAACTTATAGATCGAAAATAACTTACAATGCCATGGCTACAAAAAAATAAAAAGACAAACAGAAAAAAAAATAGTACACAAGACACCATCAGATAATGTCTAGTACGCTCTATCATTAATAGATATTTTCGCCATATACAGATTCTCCCACTGCATCAAGTGTGATATCGCGAGGCTCGAAAGTGGATAAATAACGTATTGTAAATTCTGCTTCTTTCATGAGTTTTAAACGATATTCAGACAGTCTAGTCTCCAGCCTGCCTTTCGAATGATCTGTAAAATAGTTGTCCTTTCTATGTGACGTCCTCCGAAACGGTATCATTGTTTCATGACGTCACAATAGGAAATTCAAGGTAAAGCAAGAAAATTTGACGTCATAATCAATTTGACAAATATGGAACGAGATCAAATGAAAAACACGTCGGTTGGATTAAAATAATCGACAGGTCAGGTAAAGGATACTTGAATATAAATTATCTAATATTGAAAACTAAGGCTGTTGAAAATCACAAGCATGTCAAGATATAATTGACAAAAAAAAATACTTACAAAGAGTACCACAATCCATTAGTTCCTGAATGATTTTACAGTAAAACATTTGTGTTCATTCTCAATATTTAAGTAAGTTGTATTTGATGATAACACATCACATATATAAAGGTTGAGAATGATCACGGATGCGGCCATTTTCATTTTTGACAAAAAACCATCTGATAAGGGACATATTATAAAAGGGGCACTAGCTACGAGATATATGAATAACCTAATATATTATTTTTTGGCTCAATCAGTAATGAAATACAAATATTGAAATAATAATTCCTTTTAAGTAGCCAATAAGGTTCAATTTTGTCAAAATGAGCAAAAAAACATTGATTAGGAATTATTCACTCGCAAGTGAACAATTCGACCTCATTGAATCCGTATTCATGTGAACCTAAATTTAACCCCTTAGCTTCAGATGGATAACACGTGAATTGTATGTGTAAAGTTATTTAAAGAAAGAGAATGTCAACATTCACACGAAACGAAGCTACATATTTTCATGTATGTGCCTTGTTAATTGTTTTATTTAGACTTTTAATAATTTGGATAAATGTTTTACATTGTTATAAATCAAATATGAGAATTTGATTAAAATCGGTGAACATGAATTTGACAGCCAGTGTCCCTTTAAGGTATAATCGATAGATTTTTCTTATTTAAGGTTGAATTCGAGCGTCTTTAATGACTAAATCAGTTCACATTTTTCGCAAAAATTAATTGATTAGACTGAAGTAGACACTTCAGTGTTTAAAAAGTGTTCAAAATCTTTTATGAGATAAATATGAAATTTGATGTTAAAATCGGCCCTTACAGGACCTACTCCTTTGTGAAAGTTTTAACCGGTGTATATGTTATAGTGAATTTATATAATCATTTATAATTATAATTTTTTTCTTTCATATTCCTTGCCAGATGAAATGATTTTGCTTTTAAACACAGAGGATAATTTTAAAGATATAACCAACACAGGGTTTCAAGATAAAGTTGAAGACTTCAAAATTAACAATAATCAACATTCCCTTTATAGCGATAACTAAAATATACGGAAGCCGTAATTAGAAAATATTTTTAGAAAATATGTTACTCCTCTAATAAGTGTTGCGGAACATATTGACTATATGTCTTTTGTTTTCTATAAATAAGCTTTCGAATGAGGTATAAAGTATATCTGTATAGGGGCTGAAGGGTCGCAGCAGTTCATTCCATTATTCAAAAATATCCCTTCCATTATTCAAAATTGGCTATTTTCATAATTTTCACGCGTATTTTGGCATTTAGGTCCTCTGTAACCCCTCTAATGGTCATTGCGGCACAATGGACATGTTATATCTATAAATATGGGATGAAGAACAGCAAAGGTACTGTGAAAATAAAAAAGGTAACGTTGAGTATTTTAATATTTATATATGTTTTGATAGTCAGGTCGTCCATACATTGAACCAAGGAATTTCTGTTAAAAGTAGTTAGGGAAACCCACTAGTTTATTCTCCGAAACTAAATAAATGAAAGAATTAAATTAAAAAAAATTAAAAGTGCTTTGGGTGCAATCAACAGTTTTTTTTTCTATGACGTCATAATTTGAGGGACCATGTATAAGTGACCCTTAGTGGTGGACTGATTAATAAAGATACCTGTATAAAACTAGATATCACTGGAATCAGAATGTTCTCTAGTTTATAATGGAATAAAAAAAAGTGTACTTTTAATAGTATAAAAAAGTTTTATCCAGAGAAACTGGGAAAAACATTGCCTAATTTAAGTTTAAAAAACCTGAAATCAGGTCATGTGCACACCCCTGAAGACATGATACCTGCACATTTTTCATAATCAAAGTTGTATGAATTTCATAGATTTTTACCTGGTCTTTCATAAAATTCATGCTTTAGGGTACGTTCGCCTGCTCCGAAAAGAGCTACAGTGGCTGCAAATAAGTTTTGAATTTTCACTGCCAAAAAAACAGACTGTTTACAGTGTTGTCTCCCCTCAAAACATGAATATTTAATCGAATTTTTTAAATTATTTTAATCATTCAACCTGTTTTAATTGAAGTTAATTAACATATCTTTACAACCAAATAAAAAAAACATAATACTTTTTCACCAATTATGTTGATAAAAAGGGACTTCCCTCCATGTCTATTTTTAGTTGGGGAATAACCCCTAGTTTTTTATACGAAACTGTTTATAGCACCCTTTGCATTTTTTTTTCTGATATTAATTTGATTATTTGTTAAATAACATCAAAATGACGAATTCAGAAATACAGTTTCGTTTTATCGAGATCTCGATATATTTAACCGAAATAACGATTTAATAATCCGAGATTACGTTTTAATAAATCGAGATAACGATATAAAAATCAGAGATCTCGATATAATAAATCGAGATAACGATATAATAATCCGAGATCTCGATATAGCAATTTCGTTTTATCGAGATAACGATATATTTTTTATCGAGATCTCGGTAAAACGGTAATGTTTTATGATCGTGATCTCGAATTAAAAAAAAATATTTTCTAATTTTTTGTGTGTCCCCTTACGGCTTTCGTAAAAATACATGTATTGTTTGTTGCTTAAAATTCAGCGTCAAATGGATACTCATTTTCTATTTGTAAATCCACAGAGCTTGTTATTTGTGGTATAGAAGATTATAGAACATATATGTCCTGATGATAAAACAGGCAGAATTAAGGATTGATAAATAGAACAAAATTTTAGAGGAAGCTGGCATTTGTTGTCATATTCTCATAGCAATTCCGCAGGAAAAAAGGAAAGGGAAACCCAAAAAACATAATCATTGGCAATTGTTCACAAATAGTCTGAGAAAGAATATTGCCTGACCACAAAACATGGTTGGTTAATTTCCTTTTTTTCGGGATACCTTTAGATGGTTTCACTTGACACTTTATTTTTCGTAGGCGTGTCGAAAAAATTTGATTCGATATGTGAAGGAAAAGGTTTTTTTTAAATGTGGATATTATGATAGAAACAGATGTGAATCATATAATCATATAAGAACCAAAGAAACTAATTTCGAATTTACCATTGGTAAAAACAAATTGGAGAAGGTTGGAAATTACAAATATTTAGGGATTACATTCAGTCATAACGGAAATTTCAAAACCAATGTCGAAAATTTGTCGAAAGGCGGTGGAAGAGCACTAGGAACAATCATATCTAAAATTCACAACAATAAAGACTTCGGATTCAATGCCTACGAAAAACTGTATTACTCGTGTGTAGTTCCAATCTTAGATTACGCCTCAAGTGTCTGGGGATACCGAAAATTTCAAACAATAGACAATATTCAAAACCGTACAATACGATATTTTCTTGGTGTTCACCGTTTTGCGCCTACTCTCGCCTTACATGGTGATGTTGGGTGGATCCCTAGCCAGTTTCGAAGATGGACAAACATGGTGAGATATTGGAACAGACTAGTCAAGTTTGAAGATGATCGCATAACGAAGATCGCTTTTAATGCAGACTATAACCGTTGCACCGACAATTGGTGTAGCGAATTGAAGGACATTTTCTGTAAACTTAATCTAGAACATTATTTTGATTCAAAAACAGCTGTTAATTTGAAAACTGTAGAAATGAACATTCAGCAACTTTATTCAAACATATGGAATGACAATATACAACAAGTACCAAAACTTCGTACCTATGTAACTTTCAAATCTGCCTTTAATCAGGAACAGTATGTAAAACTAAATTTAACCAAAGTCGAACGCTCGCATTTAGCACAATTCAGGTGTGGAATATTACCTCTGAGGATAGAAACAGGACGATATATAGGTGAAAGACCAGAAGAAAGACTTTGCAAATTTTGCACTGCAGACGTGTCAGAAACTGAAACTCATTTTTTACTAGACTGTACATTCTATTCTGATATACGAGAACATGTTTTTGGTGAACTTTTGTTAACTACTTCCTTTGTTTCTATGAACATTAATGAAAAACTTATTTTTTTAAATATTAGCCATACTCGAAAACTAGCCAAATACATTGTACAGGCATATTCTAATAGACGAAATTTTGTTTACAAATAGCTTAATATCTATATATTTTTATTTTAAAATTAATTAAAGGTTAACTTTCGTCAACAAAAAGATAATTTCATGAATAATTTGTTATTTTGAAGAACGTGATATATTGTTTTAAAATTACTTAATTTCATTTGAGGTGACTTATAGGTCCATTGGGCCGGGTGTATTAATATTTATCATATATTGTATATTTATAATCTGTACATATTTACACATGTCACTATAATAAATAATTTACTTACTTACTTACTTTTAATATATTGTGTTTAACATTTCAATATATTGTGGCCAACATTTAAAAAAAATGGGGTTATTATTTTGATATATTGTGCTTAACATTTTACAATTTATGTTTATAATGATGTTTTAATATGATTTTATAGAACAAATTATTTGATTTTTATTCATTTTCTTTATAAATAAAACTATTTCTTCATTTCAGTTATTATGTATAATCCCTAAGGTTTTTTCTAGTGATTATACATAATCCCTAAACTAGCCAGTGATTCTACATAATCCTTCAGGGATTCTACATAATCACTGATTATACAAATTCACTGTTACATATATACTTTAATTATGATGAACAAAATCATGTCTTTTGCAGGACGTCTGGTATGGCATGTTTGAGAGATGTGGTTTTGGCAGATGGATGTTCATGAAGGACCTGTAGTACAAAGTATATCACTGGATTGAGCTCTTTGTCATAGTGTATTATTTAAAAAGTGCTTTGCTTAGAGCTCAGTTCATTGTTATGCAATTCATTCTTTTGTAAAATAATGATTTGACAGACAACTCTCCAATGTATGAAGTAAAAGGGAGATAACAACATTTTATTAAGATTTGAATCAAACATTTTGGTTTTTTTCATAAGCTAAATCTAAAAAAAAGCACAAATTTACCAAACAATGTTGTGCTACTCGCAATATGATGCTTGGTTGTTTTGTTACACTTTTTTATACATCCTTACTGCATACTAACGACTCAGACCTAAGGGAAATGGTCGACCAGTATGTTTAAAAAAAAGGAACAAAATAATATTCATAAGGCCTATCTGGCCTATTTGATTTCTAAAACTATATTTCATTGTTCAATATTTATCATTTATTTTTTATTTCTTGATTTGTGTAATTTGTTACAGTAACTACTTTTTCATACGACAACAAAACGGCCTAACTGTACTGGTATCACTTTATATATTTGAAACATGCTCACAAAGGTTCTTTTGTTTATATCATTTTTAATCTGGTCATTTTTGTTTTGCTTTGAACAGACTTCTTAATATAATTAATAGAAAAAAAATAACACGGAAGTTTACTTTCTAGCTCATCTAGCCAAGAGCATCATGTCAGGCATCGTCATTATATAAAGCCATTAAAACATTTCTAATCTGAGAAACGATTTCTACATTTAAACGAAATCTTTGACGATCCACCACAAAGTAACATAAATAAAACCATATAAATAGTAAGCAAACACATTTTCTCAGATACCATCTTCTATATAAAAAAGCCATTTCATGAACAAATGAAGCTAATATGTGTCCCTCTCCTAGCTACAAAATGTATCCAAAATCAAAGAAGTGCAACAAAAGAAGTGGAACATATTCTATCATAATTATTTGGTAATCAATGCAATTAGTGTCTCTTCCATGACAGTCTTGTTTTGTCTTGTCTTGTCATTAAAAAAACCTAAACATTAAATAAACAACACTCCTCATGCTCTGATTGTCTGTCATTGTGCTACACAGTTAAAAATATAGAACCCTATAGGAAAAAACATAGATCTCCTTTTGTCATGAAACACTGTCAAACACCCAAACATACTATCCACACTGATCTGTGTCCACACTTGTATTAACATGAAAATAAAATAGCAGTACTATCAAGGGTAGATTTAGGGTCCATAGAAAGAGAGGAGTTATTGTCAAACATGCTAACATTTCTGTTGAGTAAAGTAAATTTTACAGGTCCAACAATTATTTTCTGTTTTACCTATAAATAGTGGTTACCTTTATAAATACATGTATGGTGAATCCAAATTACTAGTTTTGAACATTTGAATATTTGGGCCAGAACATTTATTTCCGTGTGTGTTAAGGCAATATCTAAGGGGCACTAGCTGTCGAATTCACGATCACCGATTCGACTCAAATTCTTATATTTGATTTGAAACATACCCAAATGTATATCCAAATTACATGTAGCCTGAAATTAACACGTACAAAAAGCATGGCTTTTGCACTCGATAATATATATATCAGAATTTCGTGTGTAATTTAATGTAGACGCCATCTTATTAACTATTGAGATGATCTCTGTAATCTGCCGATGGTCACTTGACCTGGTATAAACATAAACATCAATATAAATGGATTGGCTACCGCGTGCAATTATATTTTTCTAGGTCTTTTTGATTTCATGTTACTATAGGTTAAAATAAAACGATAATTATCGTTTTTACATGTACAGGAATGTCTTTTTAAAACCGAGTAAGTCAATGAAATTGTTCACCTTTGTTTCACTTTAATTCTATGTTGACATTCCTTTCCTACATTTGAAAACGCCTGTAACAAGTCAGGAATATGACAGTTCTTGTCCATTCGTTTTTGATGTGTTTTGTCATTTGAATTTGCCATGTGATTATGGACTTTCCGATTAGATTTTCCGCTGAGTTCAGTATTTTTTGTGATTTTACTTTTTATTTTTAATGGCTTAACTCAGTGGCGGATCCAGAATTGTTCATTTGTTTGAGCCCACTGACTGCATAAGAGGAGGCCCGCTCCGGTCAAGCTTCAGTGATTCCCTATATTATCAACCAAATTGTTCCCAGAAAAGGGGGACCGGTCCCCGGCCCCCTCTTATTCCGCCTCTGGGACTTATTCATACAGAAACAATCTATTATAATAGCTAATTGGTTAAATAGAAGGTCACATGAATACGGATCCAATGAGGTCGAATTATTTACTTGCAAGTGAATAATTTATCCGGGATTTTTCTTTGCACATTTAGACAAAATTGAATCAAATTGACTGCTTAAAGCAATTTATTATTAATTTTTCATTATTTCACTTTTATCAATAATTGAATCATGCAATCAAAATCACAATCTTTTTTTTACTTGTTGCTAGTGCCCTTTAAATGCCACTAAATCCAGTCTGAGATGTTTCAATCACTGGTTGAACATAAGTATTATTAGAAAAATAAACAAATTGCCTGATTTATGTTTCAATTTCAAAATTCCTAAAACAAGGTTAAATTCTTCGTTCACTATCTACATGTACGTGTTAAATAATATATCAATATCAGACCAGCATTTCTGTGATCGAATAGAAGTTTTTGGTATACGTCAGTGTGACATCAACTGAAACGACAAAAATCACAAAAAGATATATTGGTTCGTACAGTAAGAACGGGACCAGATGAGATAACATAATTGGTACAGATAACATGTAACTTAGAAGTAGAATATTTAAGAATAAATATTTTTTATTTAATTACAAATTTTATGACTATTATATCTTGATTTAGAGTTTTCTTATGTTTTATGGGCACGTGCCACATTCAATTCATCTTCGTTAGCCAATTGTTACGATCCACTTCCCTCCTCTCCACCCTTGGCGGATTGAGATAGATATTCGGAGTCAAAAGGTAATGATTGTCATTGGTTGCAGTCAAAACTCGCTGCATCCAATCAAAAAGCGCCTGTAACATGATCACGTATAAATGTAGAAAGTATATGTTAACAATTGCCACGTGCTTATTGTTCAACAAGTCTTTACATCCCTAAACATACAACTGTATTTAGTGACACTTTGAATATTTTTTAATCAACTAATAGAAGTTCCTGTGTATGTTTCGTGCACAAATGCATGAATGTCAACGTATATTTTTGTTTCCTGCTTTACCACTTTAGTGTGTATAATCTAGCCGCTACCGTGTTTTTAACTCCAAATTGAAGAGTCCAAGTACAACCATTGGTCAAGATTAATGTATTCGGAATGGGCGTGACTTTAATCTCCCGATAGATGGCGCAACATTGTTATCACAAATATTGGCTTTATCTAACAAGGGTGGAGAGGAGAAAAGGTGAATCGTTACCCTTGGCTCGCGAAGATGCAATCAATTGGGTTTTACCTGCGTATTAATTGAAAAAAAAAATTAAATTTATTTGACGGGCACCAGTTTATGACAAACGTGTAATCATATTGATGATGTTAATGTTATTTCAGCATGTTCTATTTTTTTGTTATGCGTTTTGAATTTGGTATATAAATGTAATGCGGGGTTCACACATTGCCGATTATTGCTCCCGTTTGAGATCAGACAGCGATACGACACGAAAAGTTAAAAAGTCGGATTAGTATCCTCAATTATCTGGAATGTCCTATTATTGTCTGAACGCAGTCGTTTTAGTTCGTAACAGATTCCTACTGGTCGGGAAGGGTCTGAATAGTTCGGCAAAGCACCTCGACAGTTATGTGCGTCCCGTAACATTCGGGGAAACTCAGCCGATTTTGTCTAGTCGGATTACAATCGTGCCTATGTCGTGACAGATTCTGCTGTATCGGATCGAATTCCTAACAATGTTCTGTGTATTCGGGACGGTGTCCTGTGGAACGGGAATGATCTGGAGAAGTCCCGACAATAACAGAATACAATACGACTGAGACCAGAAAAAGCCGTTTGCAATGCGATAGAGCGGACCGTGATAGGATTACGTTCCGACAGTACCTGATCATCCCGATTATGCCGCCAGTTTTCGAACGGATAACTTTCGTCAGCGTCGGTTCACTGTCTTGTCACTATCTGATCTCTGTCGGATTACATTCGATAGAATCGGGACGCAGTCGTGACAGACTCGGTCGAATTTTACCTGGCGAAAGATACAAATCGAATTTCCATCCACGATTCACAGGATCTTGATCAGACTTTTGACAAATTTTAATCGGTAATGGTCCTGTCAAGGACGGCAGTAAAAATCGTGAATGTGTGACCCCAGCTTAATAGGCAAACGAAAATTAAAACAAATTAGATTATATAACTCTGAATACTCTTTGGATCATAAAAAGCCTTATGCTTGTAGTATATGCCCTGATATTTTTCAGTTATTGTTTGCCTGTGAGAGAGCTTTCACATGTTTATTTTAACTTAAGTATCAAATCTTTATTGTTTATTCAATATTACGGCGTTTGGATGTATTAATACTCATCCACAACTGCTACTTTTACTTTTATAAATTATTATTTGGATGGAGAGTTGTCTCATTGGCACTTTTACCACATCTTCCTATACCTATTTACTGCAGGGTTTGTTGGTCGTGCTGTGTGAATGCAGTAGAATATGTCCCCGTGATTGTTGTGTATGCCCTTCCATTTTTGAGTTATTGATTGTTTGCCTATGAGAGAGCTTTCACATGTTTATTTTATCTAAGTATCAAATCTTTATTGTTTATTCAATATTACGGCGTTTGGATGTATTAATACTCACCCACGACTGCTACTTTTCAATTCCTATAAATTGTTATTTGGATGGAGAGTTGTCTTATTGGCACTCATACCACATCTTCCTATACCTATTATGTCTAAGCTTTATACATTGCATACATGTTTATAAATATTCTTTATCTTTCAATTTTTTTAATACTTTGATAGGTTGATTTGAGTTTATAAATTAAATCTTACTTTAGATATACAAAATTATTAGGAACGTCAGGCAATCTGTTTAAAAAATCTTAGAACTGTAATATGATTAATAAGATTTATTCCTATGAAGAATAAATCCGGTTATCGGAGGAAAGTGGGCTTACGTTTTGGAAGTTGTCCCGCTTTGCACACGTGGTGGAACTTGTTATGTATTACGAGTCACGTTAATTATTTTAACCTTGATAACTGTGACGTCATCATTCTTTCTTTACCACGATACAGCAGAGAGAAGACGCAAAAAATTGGGTTCCGTATGAATTAACTTATGTTTGTTTCAAAAGTTGGTTTTAAAGACACATGTCGTATGCACTTTTGGTCGCATGGACGTCTGCGATTTTAAAACTATCGTTGTATGAAATGTTTCATCTGCTACACAGCAAGCAATTTAAATAGAAACCAATAATGAATAAATGTATGAAGTTTATAAAATATATATATATATATAAGATATATAATTTTTCAAGGGTCGTTTCACTAATATTATTGTATTATTTTTCAGTTGTAAAAAAAAAACATCTTACGGAAATGGGAAAAACAGTGCGTATGTCACAAAGGCCCTCTTAAAGTCCTTATGCAACCAAGAAAAGGTTACGGTCCTAAGCACAGCCCATGAAGCAAACATATGTTAGTGATAGTCAGCAGTCCGACGAGGTTATTCACCAAAGGGTACAGCAGAGGGACGTACCGACACCGTTGGGAAACAGATCTAGCAATGTCGTTGGACAGCATACTTCCACGCAAGTTTCAGCTAAGATGACTCCATAACTTAGGAATGAAGTTGTTCAGATTGTCAATGCCCTTAATATTCACTCTCCAGCTACTGTTACATCTCCTGACTCAGTCAATGAAAGGCAACAGTCGAATATAGAGGTATAACACAAAGTTCTAGTATTATGCCAATAACTAGTGTAAATGATAATCTAGGTTTAAATGTTTCACAAAAAATTCAGGACAAAATAATTAATGGTGAATATGTAGATTTAGGTGTATTGCTTACAATTGAGGCACAAAGCAATCAAATTCTCTAACTGTAGATACAAATGGACAGCTGATTATCCAAACTAAACCACGTAAAAAGATTACTGATATTAACACATGGATAGATGCTTTCCTTATTTACATAAGTATTTATGTTGGTGTACATTTAGAAGATACACAAAATATTTTAACATATCTGTATTCGTTAAGTTGGGTTCAAGTCGTTTAATTGGGCTAGGTTCGAAGGACTATGATCAACAGTTTCGTATAAAGAAAGCTAGAAATCCGACTGTGTAATGGGCTACTGTTGACCAAGAACTTTGGCTGTTATATATTCATTAAGTGCAGCCAAATGCACCTAGTTATGGGGTTAATATGGTTAACACTAACAGGAAATGTTACGAGTTGCATAGGTGCATGTATGTTACCACAATGTCGATACATTCACTAATGTTAGATGTAATGGTCCCCATCCGGCCATAAATTGTAGGGTCCCTCAATATGAGGCTGGTTCACGAATGGGTAATTTATGAAAGATACGATATTTTTGTTTTTAGAACTCGTACCAATACTATTGGCCATAGTTATATTATTTAAGTTCGAATTGAGGGACAAACAAGTTATGTTTCACACAGATAAATGTTCTTTGGTTGCTATTTAAAATAATAAGTCGTCAAACTTGACACAAGTTATGCAGTTGGTTCGACTGCTAGTATTGCAAGCAATGTAATGCTTTAAATTGCATAATATACAATTAAAAGCATGCTTTATCGAAGGACGGCTCAACTCAGATACAATCTTTCGTAAACAGTAGGAAAGAATCAGAAGCATAGATCCAGTGGCAGATTCGTTACCAACACCAAATACCACTAGATTTTCTGAGGCTGATATCGATGTTGAATTAACAAACTATATATATATGTAGTGGATTTTTCAGTGTCGATGAACACTTATTCAATTTAATTCAATTCAATTCAATATTCTATTGGAAAGAGCATAATAGTCTAGAGGCGTGATTCAAATACAAAGTGAGACAATTATAATATTAAAACAACATATAAATGAAATAATTACTAACTTTATACTCTTCTTTATGTAAACTGCAAAAACAAAAACCTGAATTCATTTGTATCAGTACAATACGGACAAACGAAATTGTAGAAATATTCTTTATCTTTCAATTTTGTTAATACTTTGATGGGTTGATTTGAGTTTATAAATTAAATCTTACTTTAGATAACGTCTAACGTTTAGGAACGTCAGGCAATCTGATTAAAAAATCTTAGAACTGTAATATGATTAAAAGAAAATAGCACACGTTAATGCTGGTATTCAAAATGTGATAGAAGGTATTGTTGAATTAATAACTACAATTGACCGTCTATTAAGTACAATCGAAGAAAGAATGAATGAAATAGAAAATGTTGATAGCGTCAAGACAGAAGTTGGTGAGTTGAAAAAACAAACGAATAAGAAAAAGACGCTGAAGAAAAAAAACCAAAAAAAAAAACCAATTGTTCAACCAACAATTAAAGTTCTTTCCACGTCAATTTTCTAAATCATTGAAGAGAAGCTACTTTCGGTTTACTAAAAGTTACTATTGACGTCCAATCAGTGGGTTTTTTCATACTGATTCATTAAAAATATTTGGTTCAATATACTTTTGCCTGAAATAAAGGATATAATTACTAATTCCGGTTTCGAAAATATCACTTATGGACTCATGTGTTAGCTTTTATACTGATTCCAACAATATATAGTTAAGGTCTTTACCCTACGTGAGGAAAGACCTTATTGTTTTTCTAATGTTTTTGTTTCTTCCAACATTTTTTTGACATGCCCTCCCCCCGTTTCTATTGAAGTCATCAAGACCAAATATTGACCATAACAAGTATTAGAGATAGAATCGAACTGAAAATGGCAGCATGTACAGGAACAGATGGCATTGTTAATAAACATAAAAAAATTAGTAGGTTATTTACCCTGATAAGAAGTTATTTCCCTTGAAAATTTATACATTTTTGGAAAAAATATATTTCGAGAATCAGAAGCCTAGAGACTTGGGACCTTCACCAATATTCTTTAATTCGTGTGACTTTTAATTTGCACCGAGTGCAAAAAGAAATTACGCTGCAATTTCAAGCTTGCATATTAAGAAAACTATTAGAGTTTGCTGCACTCATACTGTGTATAAAAAGTTCCTCTCGACGAGCTCTACATTTTATACATTAAGCTAAAAAATGTCCGACTGTCTGTTCAAAAGTTACAACAACATAATTCTTAAAACTATAGTAACAAGTGTATATCTTTTAAAAGGTAACAGATATCAGCCTACTATAAACTGCAAAGATGATCAGTAATTCAAGACCTTAAATTTGAGGTCAATGTCAGGCCATGATGAAATTTAACATTGACCTTCAAAGTGTAGTATGACCTTGACCGTGTCACATTTGAAAGGTCAAGTAGTCCTGAGTTGATTGGTGGTAGTCCCATGTCTCTACCACTTCCGGTTCTCAAGTTTGTTATTGCATCATATATTTGATGATTCATTGTGACCTTGATGAACCTTGGAAGTGTCGAAATCTTTTTCTACGATGTTATCCTTCAACTGCAGATCATTTATCATTTAACAGATTTAAGATATCTGCTGTCGTTTTAGAGATAATGCAGTTGAAATTTTGCGAGCGGAGGCATGTATTTCTGAATCAACAACAGATTACCACCTAAAATGTTTTAGAAATTGAAGAGGGTAACATAGTTATATGTTTGACCAAATACCGAAAACATTCCATGAAAAAAAAACCAAAAAATCAATTTGAAATATTCATGTTTTGCATTGACTTTGTAAGTTGCATAAGTTCTATTTATACATGTATAATTGAAATTGCGTCATTTTTGGCATTTTGCAAAATGGGGTCATATGATACATCAAATTGAAGGTCTTAATGAGCTCTACTCAAAAAAGAAAATTGCAAACCCCTTTTTCATCCCAGTGGGCAGGGTGGGGTCATTTAGTGCAAAACTTCAAACTTCTCAAATTGTTAGACTGTTGCATATCAAATGAAAGTAAAAAAAGCGTACATTTCGAATATCAAATTGACGTCCCCAAAAAATGGGTTGGATGGGGTCATTGAGTGCAAAAAAAAAAATTCTTTGAAGGTAAGGTTGGTGTATATCAAACGAAAGGTCATACTGTGTACATTTCAAATATCAAATTCCTGTCCTCCAAAAATGAGTTGGATGGGGTTATAAGTTACAAAAACCAAACTTTCTACAACATGGCGTTGTCGCATATCAAATGAAAGAGCATCAAGTCTTAAATGGTACATATATTATACCTCCGATCTCGAAAATGTAGGCCGATGGAGTCATTAAGTGTAAAAAGCGAAAAGTTTCAGAAGGTAATGCTTGTCGTATATCAAACGAAAGGTCGTACAAAGTACATTACGAAAACATCACTTTTACAGGAAAGACCTTTCAATTGTTTTAGAAACAATTGAGATACTAGTTAAGGTCTTTCCCCTACGTGGGGAAAGACCTTACTGTTTTTCTAATGTTTTTTTTCCAACATTTTTTCTAAATGCCCTCCTCCCGTTTCTATTGAAGTCATCAAAACCAAATATGGACCATCGATAGACCTCATCATGAGGTATTACCAGTTGAGGCTGTGTAGGATTTCATCATCCCCTGTAGAAGTTATCTTCCTTTTATTGTTTTTTTTACATGCCCCCACCCCCTCATTGTTTTTAAAGATATCATGACTCTATCTGGACAATAGGTAGATCTCATCATGATGTATTACCATATGAGGCAGCGTTATATTTCATTATCACCTTTGAGAGTTATGTCCCCTTGAAGCAATTTCTTTTATTTGCATTTTTCTTTAAAAGTATTAGAGATAGAATCGATTTGAAAATGGCAGCATGTACAAGAACAGATGGCAATGTTTATAAACATAAACAATTTATTTGTTACTAAGCCTTATAAGGAGTTATTTCCCTTTAAAAATGATAAATAAGTTTTCAAAAATTCTATTTCGAGAATCAAAAGTCATAGAGACTTGGAACCTTCACCAATAATCTTCAATGCGTGTGACCTTCAATATGCAGCCAAGGTCAAAGGTCATAGAGTGCACAATAAAATTACGCTGCAATTTCAAGCTTACATATTAGGAATACGATAAGACTTTGCTGCATACATACAGCGTATAAAATGTTTCTCTCGACAAGCCCTACATTTTATATAATAAGCCCAAAAATGTCCAACCGTCTGTTCAAAAGTAACAACGGGATGATGCTTAAAGGTATATTATTTTGTGAATACCTTATTAAAGGTAACAGATATCAACCTACTATAAACTGCAAAGATGACCAGTAATTCAAGCCCTTCAATTTGAGGTCAATGTCAGGTCATGATGAAATTACACCTTGACCTTCACATTATACTATGACCTTGACCTTGTGATATTTGAAAGGTCAAGTGGTCCTGAGTTGAATGGATAGTCCCATGTCTCTACGACTTCCGGTTCTCAAGTTTGGTATTGCATAATGTATTTGATGATTAATTGTGACCTTGGTGAACTTTGAAATTGTCCCAATTCTTTTTTGTATTATGTTGTCCTTTAACTGTAGATCATTTACCATTTAACAGATTTGAGATATCTATTGTCGTTTTAGAGATAATGTAGTTTGAAATTTTGCGAGCAGTGGCATGTATTTCTGAATCAATAACAGCTTACAACTTAAAATGTTTAAGAAATTGAAGAGGTTGACATAGTTTTATGTTTGACCAAATACCAAAAACATTCCATGGAAAAAAACACCAAAATATCATTTTGAAATTTTCATGTTTTGCATTGACTTTGTAAGTTTCATAACTTCTATTTATATCGTTGATATTGCATCATTTTTGGCACTTTGTCAAATGGGGTCATCTGATATATCAAATTGAAGGTCTCAGTAAACTCTACTTAAAATGAAAACTTAAACCTCTTTTTCATCCAAGGGGGAAGGGTGGGATCATTTAGTGCAAAAATGCTAATTTCTCAGATGGTAAGGTTGTCGAATATCAAATGAAAGAACATAAAGCGTACATTTCAAATTTCAAATTGACGTCCCCAAAAAATTGGTTTGGTGGTGTCATTGAGTGCAAAAAATAAATTTTCTTTTAAGATAAGGTTGTTGTATATCAAATGAAAGGTCATGATATGTACATTTGAAATAACAAATTCCTGACCTCCAAAAATAAGTTGGATGGGGTTATTTAGTGCAAAAATTAAACTTTCTAGAACATGGCGTTGTCGCATATTAAATGAAAGATCATCACATCTATGTTACATATATCATACTTCCGAACTCAAAAATGTAGGCGGATGGGGTCATTAAGTGTAAAAAGCGAAAAGTTTCAGATGGTATGCTTTTCGTATTTCAAATGAAAGGTCGTACAAAGTACATTACGAAAACATCACTTTTACAGGAAAGATCTTTCAATTGATTTACAAACAATTGAGATACTAGTTTTTTCTTTTTTTCTTCCAACATTGTTTTAGAATGACCTCCCCACGTTTCTTTTGAAGTTATCAAGACCAAATGTAGACCATCGATAAACCTCATCATGAGGTAAATTAAATACCATATGACCCTGTTAAGGATTTCATCATCCCGTTTAGAAGTTATCTCCCTTTAATTGATTTTTTTCAAAATGGTCTCCTCTCGTTGTTTTTGAAGATATCATTACTTTATTTGGACGATAGGTAGATTTTATCATGGTGAATCTCCGTATGAAGCTGAATAGGATTGCATTGTCCCTTATGAGAGTTATATCCCCTTAAAACAATTTCTTTCTTGTGCATTTTTCTCAAAAAGTATAAGATAGAATCGATTTGAAAACGGCAACATGTACAAGAACAGATGGCAATGGTAATGAACATATACAATCATTTCGTTATTAATCATTATAAGAAGTTATTCCCCTTGAAAAATTGTGTACAATTTTAGAAAATTGTATTTCCAGAACCGGAAGTCGTAGAGACTTGGGACGTTCACCAATAATCTTTAATGCACGTGACCTTCAATATGCATCAAGGTCAAAGGTCACAGAGTTCACAATAAAATTACGCTGCAATTTCAAGCTTACAAATAAGGAATACGATAAGACTTTGCTGCATACATACAGCGTATAAAATGTTCCTCTCGACGAGCTCTACATTTTATATAATAAGCTCAAAAATGTCCCATCGTCTGTTCAAAAGTAACAACGGGATGATGCTTAAAGGTATAGTATTTTGTGTATATCTTTTTAAAGGTGACAGATATCAACCTACTATAAACTGCAAAGATGCCCAGTAATTCAAGTCCTTCAATTTGAGGTCAATGTCAGGTCATTATGAAATTTCACCTTGACCTTCACATTATACTATGACCTTGACCTTGTGATATTTGAAAGGTCAAGTGGTCCTGAGTTGAATGGATAGTCCATACACAACACATCACCTGAGGTAACGTTTATTAAAAAAATCTCTATACACTACAGACTACCTGATTTCAGCTTTATTTAGCCAGTCTTCATACACAACAGTTTACCTGAGGTCATCTTTATTTAACCTGTCTGTATTCACAGATAACCTGAGGTCACCCTTATTAAACAAGTCTCCAGAGACGGATTACCCGAGGTCAACTTTATAAAACAAATCTAAATACAGTGTAGTGTATAACAACTGGTTGAATTAAGGTGAAATCAGGTAATCTGTATTGTATGAAGACTGGTTAAATAGAGCCCTTATGTAATTTTTTGTTAGGTATTACAGCATAATTATATACTGTAGAATGGTATCTATATATCTTTTATTACAGGGGTACCTGAGGTCACCTGCTCACTAAAAAACAAATATAACCCATTTTAATCACATTAACTCAGTTCATCTGAAGAAAAACATTTCACAAACAATACAACGTCCATGAAGTCCTACATTTAAAAGTGAAAACAATGATTTATTACAGAATTATAAACCCTAGCATTGTATCTTTTAGTTATTCATTACAAGTGGCACCTATGGTAACCCTCCGAAAAAAAACAAACATAAATATTACCAATTAAGCTCAAATTATCTCAACAAATATATGACATACACTATGCAATGTTCATCATGTCCATGAAATCCTACATTTAAAATGAAGAAATTAGTTTATAACAGCATAATAATATACTCTAGCATTGTATCTATTATTCTTTAATTACAGGGGGTACCTTAGTTAACCCAAACAATAAAACCCGAATATAACCCATTTAACTCAAAATTAACTCAGTTCACCTTAAAGAATACATAACACAAATAATACAACGTCTATGAAGTCCTTCATTTTAAAATGAAGAAATTAATTTATTACAGAATAATTATGTACTCTAGCATTGTATCTATTACTATTTTATTACATGGATAACTGAGGTAAGTTAACCCCAACCCCCCCAAAAAAAAATTTAAAAAAAAACAACAACCAAGAAATATAACCAATCTAACTCAATTCTTATCTTAACAAATATATGACATAAGCTATGCAGTGTCCATGAAGTTCTACATTTAGAATGAAAAGAATAGTTAATTGCAGCATAAGATATATCATAGCATAGTATTTTTACTATTCTTTAATTACGGGGGTGACCTCACCCAAAAAACAACCTTAAAATTCAACCAATTCATCTCCAATGAACTCAGTTCACATGAGCACATTCATAACATAATTACATAATTATATTTGTTTTGGTATTAAATCACATTAAATGTGGTATTAAGATTGATCTACATAGGTAACTATATTTTCGTGCGAAATAATCGATGATCAATTCCCCCCGGTTACCCGAGGGCACCGACTACCAGGTAACAGAAATCAACCTACTATAAACTGCAAAGATGACCAGTAATTCAAGCCCTTCAATTTGAGGTCAATGTCAGGTCATGATGAAATTACACCTTGACCTTCACATTATACTATGACCTTGACCTTGTGATATTTGAAAGGTCAAGTGGTCCTGAGTTGAATGGATAGTCCCATGTCTCTACGACTTCCGGTTCTCAAGTTTGGTATTGCATAATGTATTTGATGATTAATTGTGACCTTGGTGAACTTTGAAATTGTCCCAATTCTTTTTTGTATTATGTTGTCCTTTAACTGTAGATCATTTACCATTTAACAGATTTGAGATATCTATTGTCGTTTTAGAGATAATGTAGTTTGAAATTTTGCGAGCAGTGGCATGTATTTCTGAATCAATAACAGCTTACAACTTAAAATGTTTAAGAAATTGAAGAGGTTGACATAGTTTTATGTTTGACCAAATACCAAAAACATTCCATGGAAAAAAACACCAAAATAAAATTTTGAAATTTTCATGTTTTGCATTGACTTTGTAAGTTTCATAACTTCTATTTATATCGTTGATATTGCATCATTTTTGGCACTTTGTCAAATGGGGTCATCTGATATATCAAATTGATGGTCTCAGTAAACTCTACTTAAAATGAAAACTTAAACCTCTTTTTCATCCAAGGGGGAAGGGTGGGATCATTTAGTGCAAAAATGCTAATTTCTCAGATGGTAAGGTTGTCGAATATCAAATGAAAGAACATAAAGCGTACATTTCAAATTTCAAATTGACGTCCCCAAAAAATTGGTTTGGTGGTGTCATTGAGTGCAAAAAATAAATTTTCTTTTAAGATAAGGTTGTTGTATATCAAATGAAAGGTCATGATATGTACATTTGAAATAACAAATTCCTGACCTCCAAAAATAAGTTGGATGGGGTTATTTAGTGCAAAAATTAAACTTTCTAGAACATGGCGTTGTCGCATATTAAATGAAAGATCATCACATCTATGTTACATATATCATACTTCCGAACTCAAAAATGTAGGCGGATGGGGTCATTAAGTGTAAAAAGCGAAAAGTTTCAGATGGTATGCTTTTCGTATTTCAAATGAAAGGTCGTACAAAGTACATTACGAAAACATCACTTTTACAGGAAAGATCTTTCAATTGATTTACAAACAATTGAGATACTAGTTTTTTCTTTTTTTCTTCCAACATTGTTTTAGAATGACCTCCCCACGTTTCTTTTGAAGTTATCAAGACCAAATGTAGACCATCGATAAACCTCATCATGAGGTAAATTAAATACCATATGACCCTGTTAAGGATTTCATCATCCCGTTTAGAAGTTATCTCCCTTTAATTGATTTTTTTCAAAATGGTCCCCTCTCGTTGTTTTTGAAGATATCATTACTTTATTTGGACGATAGGTAGATTTTATCATGGTGAATCTCCGTATGAAGCTGAATAGGATTGCATTGTCCCTTATGAGAGTTATATCCCCTTAAAACAATTTCTTTCTTGTGCATTTTTCTCAAAAAGTATAAGATAGAATCGATTTGAAAACGGCAACATGTACAAGAACAGATGGCAATGGTAATGAACATATACAATCATTTCGTTATTAATCATTATAAGAAGTTATTCCCCTTGAAAAATTGTGTACAATTTTAGAAAATTGTATTTCCAGAACCGGAAGTCGTAGAGACTTGGGACGTTCACCAATAATCTTTAATGCACGTGACCTTCAATATGCATCAAGGTCAAAGGTCACAGAGTTCACAATAAAATTACGCTGCAATTTCAAGCTTACAAATAAGGAATACGATAAGACTTTGCTGCATACATACAGCGTATAAAATGTTCCTCTCGACGAGCTCTACATTTTATATAATAAGCTCAAAAATGTCCCATCGTCTGTTCAAAAGTAACAACGGGATGATGCTTAAAGGTATAGTATTTTGTGTATATCTTTTTAAAGGTGACAGATATCAACCTACTATAAACTGCAAAGATGCCCAGTAATTCAAGTCCTTCAATTTGAGGTCAATGTCAGGTCATTATGAAATTTCACCTTGACCTTCACATTATACTATGACCTTGACCTTGTGATATTTGAAAGGTCAAGTGGTCCTGAGTTGAATGGATAGTCCATACACAACACATCACCTGAGGTAACGTTTATTAAAAAAATCTCTATACACTACAGACTACCTGATTTCAGCTTTATTTAGCCAGTCTTCATACACAACAGTTTACCTGAGGTCATCTTTATTTAACCTGTCTGTATTCACAGATAACCTGAGGTCACCCTTATTAAACAAGTCTCCAGAGACGGATTACCCGAGGTCAACTTTATAAAACAAATCTAAATACAGTGTAGTGTATAACAACTGGTTGAATTAAGGTGAAATCAGGTAATCTGTATTGTATGAAGACTGGTTAAATAGAGCCCTTATGTAATTTTTTGTTAGGTATTACAGCATAATTATATACTGTAGAATGGTATCTATATATCTTTTATTACAGGGGTACCTGAGGTCACCTGCTCACTAAAAAACAAATATAACCCATTTTAATCACATTAACTCAGTTCATCTGAAGAAAAACATTTCACAAACAATACAACGTCCATGAAGTCCTACATTTAAAAGTGAAAACAATGATTTATTACAGAATTATAAACCCTAGCATTGTATCTTTTAGTTATTCATTACAAGTGGCACCTATGGTAACCCTCCGAAAAAAAACAAACATAAATATTACCAATTAAGCTCAAATTATCTCAACAAATATATGACATACACTATGCAATGTTCATCATGTCCATGAAATCCTACATTTAAAATGAAGAAATTAGTTTATAACAGCATAATAATATACTCTAGCATTGTATCTATTATTCTTTAATTACAGGGGGTACCTTAGTTAACCCAAACAATAAAACCCGAATATAACCCATTTAACTCAAAATTAACTCAGTTCACCTTAAAGAATACATAACACAAATAATACAACGTCTATGAAGTCCTTCATTTTAAAATGAAGAAATTAATTTATTACAGAATAATTATGTACTCTAGCATTGTATCTATTACTATTTTATTACATGGATAACTGAGGTAAGTTAACCCCAACCCCCCCAAAAAAAAATTAAAAAAAAAACAACAACCAAGAAATATAACCAATCTAACTCAATTCTTATCTTAACAAATATATGACATAAGCTATGCAGTGTCCATGAAGTTCTACATTTAGAATGAAAAGAATAGTTAATTGCAGCATAAGATATATCATAGCATAGTATTTTTACTATTCTTTAATTACGGGGGTGACCTCACCCAAAAAACAACCTTAAAATTCAACCAATTCATCTCCAATGAACTCAGTTCACATGAGCACATTCATAACATAATTACATAATTATATTTGTTTTGGTATTAAATCACATTAAATGTGGTATTAAGATTGATCTACATAGGTAACTATATTTTCGTGCGAAATAATCGATGATCAATTCCCCCCGGTTACCCGAGGGCACCGACTACCTCAGGGCATACAGCAGCGGACCTATCTTCCACCTGCAAACGAATGACAGTGACCGAAGACTGGTCCCTTGCCTATTGAACATAAATCCACTGGCGGAACCAACTCACAGACTGGTAGAGCGAATACAAACGAAGACTTTCAGTATGGAATTTTATTTTCACTTTAATGAACGGATGATGTCAGTTCAAAAGGCTGACTCCGACTGAAGAATTAACTTCAGCTGACACATTTCCTCCACCAATCTGTCACCGGGGAAACAAGGTGACTTGTAGGTTGTGCAACAAGAGCCTGACTGAATGGCCTCTTGTTACTGAAAATGTGTGATGCACCTGATCACACAAACGCACTATTGCTCTGAATAGCAATGAGAACACTGAAACTGAAACTCTGGTGAAAAACTAACTCTTGAAACTCTGGAACTAGCGACGAATAAACCAATAACTCAGCATGGAATACTACTACTTTTATTACAGATGGACTGTGTTAAGGGTAAAGTCCTGAGTCCGAATCTTGCTTATCAAAATTATAAGCAAGAATTTATACACAATTAAATTGACAAGTATAGACATAACAATTTACAATTAATTTGAGTGATATTGTTCACTGACAAAGATTAAACTATTTTTAGAACTTGAAGAATAAATATTAAATGATAATCTGATTACGATAATTAAGAACATACATTATAAATAAGGTAAAATGTCACTAATTAGCTAACGAAGCGAAACATGTCACTCAATGTCCAAACTGAGAATTAAATGCATATCAAAGCATGTTGATTGCAAGTCCTGGATACGAAATGTAAATAGAAACGAAATTATAAAATATAATGAATTATAAAACACAGAGAATTAAAGTTTAAAATATCAAAATCGAGAATTTTATATCAAAGTCCAAAATAATAAATGCAGCTGCTTTTTCCCTGGTCACAATAACACAATTTTTTGCGTTTTAACGCAAACATTTGTTTTATCTTATTTCTTAATTAAGATTCAAAGGAAACAGCCGTCATTAAAGGAGAGGCTGCATATATTAAAATGTATCAACTTTGTACTCATTGTAAAGTGAAATGCTTGAATATTTTGCACATATTTTGATTATTAATAATGAGAAGAATAATAGATATAAGAAGATGTGGTATGAGTGCAAATAAGAAAATTCTCAATCTAAATCACTATTTGTAAAAGTAAACCATCACAGGTCAAATCACGGTCCTCAACACGGAGCATTGGTTCACACCGAACAGCAAGCTATAAAGGGCCTCAAAAATGATATCTATTTAATTTATATGTTACAGGAAAGGAGTAGGTTCAGTAAGACCCCTTTTTGGCCCCAAAATATAGCAGTTTTAGAAAATTGTGAAAATGTATTCTTTACGCTATATTTTGGAAAGTAAAATGCTTCTGCTACATAAATATGAGCTGTTTTTGCCACATACAATGCACAAATATCGCGTTCTAGCATCATTAAGTCATGTTAAATTACTGAAATCTTCAAAATTTTAGCATTTTGGTTAATTTTTAGACGGTTTCCGTCTAAAATGAAAGTGGCCGCATTCGTGTTCATTCATAATATTGAAATGTAAGATGTATTTGATGATAATACAAAACATATATAAAGGTTGAGGATGAACACGGATGCGGCCACTTTCATTTTTGACAAAAACCATCTGAAAAGTTAAGTTTTTTGGCATATTTGATAGATTTTTCATATTTAAGCTTGAATCAGAGCGTTTTTATTAACTAAATCAGTTAAAATCTTTCACATAAACTAATCGAATCAATTGAAATAGACACTTAAGTGTTTAAAAAGTGTCCAAAAACTTTCGTTAGATGAACCTGAAATTTGAGGCCAAAATCGGCCCTTACCGGACCTACTCCTTTGTGAAATCAGGGATTTTGTGAAATCACTGAAATTTCAGGGAATTTGTAAAATCACTGAACTAATTAGTGATTTTACAAAATCCCTGAAATAATTAATATCTTTTTTACAGATTCACTGATTAAATTCAGGGAATTTGTGATATCAATTTATTTATTTTTATTAAGAATTTCTGAGAAAAAAGCCTGCAACAATAACACTTAATAAGTTTCAGGATAATCTAGCCTTTTTTTTTAATGTTAAGTGAGCCGTTTTCATGCACTTTACCACTGAGTCTGACATCATTGACTGTAGGATAATGACTCAGGCACAGATGTCTTTAAATCAAGAACAAACATACACACAAAAAGTTACTTCAAATAATCTAGGTAAATTTAAAATGCAACACATGGAACCCGTGGGAAAATGATGAAATTTTGGAACCTGTTGTCAATGAGCAACAGAAAGAAGACAAAACAACCTTTTATCACTACCTTGTTTGAAAGAAAGTTGCAGTTTATTATAGTTTTTTCTGTAATTTATACTATGAAAAATAAAACCAATTATATCAAATTTTTAAAATCAAATATAGGAATGGAACATTAGGTTGATTGCTGTCATATTGGCATAAGAGGAGAAAAACACATACATGTATGTTAGGTATAAGAAATTGAGTGGGTTCAAAAAGAATGTGATCCAGTGGCAAATATTACATTCATATCAGAGCAAGATCATCTTACTGCTGCATGAAATTTGATATATAAAAAGCAAATAAGTGTTGTATTATTAATTTGATGCCTACAAAATAACATTTATATAATTATATAAAAAAAAATTATAAAAAAGACAACAGAAAATATAGGTAAGAATACTTTGTTTTGTATACTTGCATGTTCATGAATAGGTTCTAACCAAGCAAAAATAAAAAAAAATGTTTTACTTACTTTGGTCATATATTAGTTGCATGTATTCTATCACATAGTGATATAACTTTGAATAAGATTTTAAATTATCTCAACTCTTTAACGGGGGTATGAAGTTCTTTAATGTGGATATTTGATAAAATCGTTAAAAAACGCGATTCATCAGAGGAAGATGTTTTAAAAATATAATGCATGTCTTGAAGACATGAACAGCATAGTTCAGAAAATTCACATATCAAAAGCTATGGTATTAAAAGTACGCAAATAGAAAGTGTGCAAATGTTTCATACAAAGCTTTAGAACTTTACAAGGAACTATGAGAGGAATGCTAACTAAACAAAACGTAGAACTGCCACAGTAAACTAAAGGTAGCTTAGTCTATAATAAGCAAATATTTAAATTTTCCGAAGACAAGTTGATATGATACAGACATGCATCGAAAAGCAGAGCAATTATGTAACAGTAGATGTCACCCAAAACTTGCCATGCTAAAATAAGTAAATTCACAGTGGTCGAAATAACCGTTTATATGCTTTTTTTCCATTATACACCAGTGCTAGCTCATAGTGTTTATTAACGAATATATTTCAAAATCATTAGTGGTCAGTAGTCTTTTTTTGATAAAAAAAAAAAACACATTTCTAATAGCAAGTTTTACTTAATTGTAATCAGGGATTTTACAAAATCCCTAGCTCTATTTTCAGTGATTTTGTAAAATTCCTAACAATTTCAGTAATTTTACAAAACCACTGAAACTGTAAGTGATTTTACAAAATCTCTGATTAGTCCAGTGATTTTACAAATTCCGCCTTCAACTGTAGTTTTCGAACTACAATTAGCGAATAATTTAAGGGTCTTTCTATTTGTACTACCAACATCCCAAGTATGTGTCTTCCGAGAAAAATATAATAAAAATAATCTTTGTTCGGGTCAATGGTAGAAGCAGCTACTATATATCATCTTCTTGCTTGATCTATAATAATTTCAACGTTATCCTCAACTTTTGGAAAGAAAACGGCATTATATTCAAAATTAAGAAGTGATCTACAGACCTTGAAATAGAATGAGCATTTTTCACATGCGTCTGTTTGTCGGACACGTGGAAATGACTGTTAGCGTATACAACAAACATTCGTACAAGCAGAAACATATATGTTACTAGGTTCCAAAGTCGACAGGTTGGTATAATAGAAAACTTTTTATTTATAAAAAAAACTTCGACGCCTGTAAGATCAGAACATGCTTTACAAAAAAATTTATGTTATTCAAATGTTTTTGTTGATTTATTGCCTCCTAAAAGAAATAACTAAAAATTATCTCCAGAAAATATGTCACTACACAGAACGTGTCAAATGCTAAAGACACAAAAATGCTAAACTTTCAGTCAATGGAAAATAAAATTATATTACCTTACTTACATTGACGTTCCGTGCAAAAAACGTTCAATTTGGACGTGGTAACATTTTAGGGAGACATGGACAACTTGATGGAAATATAGAAGAATAATCTAGAGTAAGCCTAACATTGAAGGCTTCGACAAATCACAATTCAGTAGTAACATTTGTTTTCCGACTTCATTTGTTTGTCACAAATTTTAAATACCCTAATTTATCACGGTACTGAAAAATCTTAAACAATGGCTTTATGGTAACATTCATACAGAAGCCATAAGGGGACACACACAAAATTATATACTTTTTTTTAATTCAAAATTACGATAAAACATAACCGTTTTACCGAGATCTCGATAAAAAATATATCGTTATCTTGATAAAACGAAACTGTTATATCGAGTTCTCGGAATATTATATCGTTACCTTGATTTATTAAAACGAAATCTCGGATTATTAAATCGTTATCTCGGTTGAATATATCGAGATCTCGATAAAAAATATATCGTTATCTCGATAAAACGAAACTGATATCTGAATTCGTCATTTTGATGTTATCTAACAAATATTAAAATTAATATCAGAAAAAAAAATCAAAGCACTCTTTAAAATTTTTAACTTAATTCATTCATTTATTTTTAGTTTCGGAGAATAAACTTGGTTCAATGTATGGACGACCTGAATACCAAAACAAATATATAGATATTGAAATACTCTTTTTTTATTTTCACGCTACCTTTGCTGTTCGTCATCCTATATTTTTAGATATAACATGTCCATTGTGCCGCAATGACCATTAGAGGGGTTACGAAGAACCTAAATGCCAAAATACGCGTGAAAATTATGAAAATAGCCAATTTTGAATAGTGGAATGGATATTTGGAATATTATAATGGAATGGACTGCTGCGACCCTTCAGCCCCTAATTACAGATACACATTATACCTCATTCGAAAGCCTATTTATAGAGAAACAAAGGGTATATAGTCAATATGTCCCGCAACGCATATTAGAGGAGTAACGAAGGACTAGAAATAGAAATACGGATGAACATTATAAAATAGCTTATTTTGAATAATGGAATGAACTTCTGCCACAAATTAAGGAAAATTTTATACACCATTTGAAAGCTTATTAATAGAGGAACAAAATGGTTATAAATAATATGTGCCGCAATGACCATTAGAGGGGTTACCGATGACACAAATGCCAAAATACGCATGAAAATTAAGAAATAGCCAATTTGGAATAATGGAATGGATATTTGGATGAATATTGGAATAGACTGTTGCGACCTTTCAGCCCCTAATTCCAAATATTCATTTTAACTCATTCGAAAGCTTTTTAATATAACATTTTATCCCTCTTTCTATAAGCTTTCAAGTAGTGTATAAAGAGGCCTCCTCTAATAGGCGTTGTGGAAACCATTGACTATATGTTTTGTTTTCTGTAAAAAAAAAAAAAAAGCTTTCGAAGGAGGTATGTTTATCTGTAATAAGGGTCTGAAGGGTCGCAGCAGTCCATTCCATTTTTCAAAATATCCATTCCATTACTCAAAATAGATATTTCTTAATGTTCACGCGTATTTAGACATGAAGGTTCTTTGTTAATCCTCTAATATGCGTTGCGGAACATATTGACTATATGTCTGTTGTTTTCTATAAATTAGCTTTCGAATGAGGTATAAGGTATGTATGTAATTAGGGGCTAAAGGTTTGCAGCAGTCCATTCCGTTATTCAAAATATCCATTCCATTATTTGGCTATTTCTTAATTTTCACGCGTATTTTGGCATTTAGGTCCTCCGTAACCCCTCTAATGGTCATTGCGGCACATTTTATTTATACACATTTTGTTCCTCTATGATTAAGCTTTCAGATGGTGTTTAAAGTATTCCTTAATTAGGGACTGACGGGTCGCAGAAGTTCATTCCATTATTCAAAATAAGCTATTACATAAGGTTCACCCGTATTTCTATTTTTAGTCCTTCGTTACTCCTCTAATATGCGTTGCAGGACATTTTGACTATATACCTTTTGTTTCTCTATTAAGAGGTATAATGTATATCTGTAATTAGGGGCTGAAGGGTCACAGCAGTCTTTTTCATTATTCCAAATATCCATTCCATTATTCAAAATTGGCTATTTTCATAATTTTCACGCGTATTTTGGCATTTAGGTCCTCCGTAACCCCTCTAATAGTCATAGCGGCACAATGGACATGCTATATCTAAAAATATGGGATGACGAACAGCAAAGGTAACGTGAAACAAAAGATAACGTTGAGTATTTCAACATTTATATACATGTTTTGGTATTCAGGTTGTCCATACATTGAATTAATGAATATCTGTCACAGACAGTTAGGGAAATCCACTAGTTTGTTCTCCGAAACTAAATGAAATATGTTTAAAAATTTAATGAGTGCTTTGAATTTCTTTTTCTGATATTAATTTGAATATTTGTTAGATAACATCAAAATGATGAATTCTGAAAAACAGTTTCGTTTTACCGAGATCTCGATATATTTAACCGAGATAACGATTTAAAAATCCGTTTTACTTAATCGAGATAACGATATAATAAATCGAAATAACGAAATAATAATCCAAGATCTCGAGATAACGATTATCATACAATAATCCGAGATCTCGATATAACAGTTTTATATAAGCGAGATAATGATATAATAATCCGAGGTCTCGATATAATAAATCGAGATAACGATATAATAATCCAAGATCTCGATATAATAAATTGAGATAACGATATAATAATCGAGATCTCTTAAACTATATAACAGTTTCGTTTTATCGAGATCTCGGTAAAACGGTAATGTTTAATCATGATCTCGAATTAAAAAAAAATATTTTCTAATTTTGTGTGTGTCCCCTTACGGCTTCCGTAATGCGCTTATACGCTTCTGTAAAAGAAATGATACATAAACAAGTGAATAAATTAAACGCGTTTAACGAATATATTTGGCGAATTGCAAAATTTGCAATGGCAAATATTTATAACTACTTTTTGTTTTACAAACAGTTTAAATTCGGATACATCCACTGAAAAATTCACAATTCATAAGCTAAAATCATCTCTTTTGACGTTAAATGTTCTGTTTTTAACTCGAAAACTGAAGTTATCTCGTATATTATAAGGTTTTGTTTCAACCAACCCTCATTGTCTATTTCTAGATGCAAGTCAAAATATGAGTAAATGAATCTATTCATGTACTAATTTATAAAAGTTAGCAAAATTATAGTAAAAATCAAGTATAAAACATAAAAACTTTACACAGCAAAATTATAATAAAAATCAAGTATAAAGCATAGAAACTTCACACGTCTACATACATATATTTATATAGTAATGTGAGTATTTTGTTTATATTAACATCAAAATGCGATAAACACTATCTGCATTCCTTGTCGAGGATTCGAACCTCGATTTCTCATCAAAGATGGGTGTAATTGCCAATTATACTAACAAGGATTGTGTATAGATTTGATCAGTGTTATATAACTAAGGAAATCGTTCATAATATTTGTTGACAGCAGCTACTTTGAACAAGCATATTATACCATGAATGAAATATATGTAAAACACTCAATCCTGTACGCACGGTTTTTTTTTAAATTAAGGAATGACTAATATTTTTTCTGTCTATGAAGAAAAAACATAAAAAATGTGGTGCACACTGAATAACGCGCGTAGCGGGTTATTTAACAGTGTACACCACATTTTTTATGTTATTTCGAATAGACAGAAAAAATATCACAGTCATTTCTTAAAATTTATTTCTAAATTTCGATTTAAACCGCAGAAAAACATGAAAAAACGTTAATGACGTCACGGTCACATGACATGTTGTCTATGGGCTGATAACAAAATAACGTCAGCCAATCAGAAGACGCGTTACATCCAAAATTAAATTATATATGTATAATGAAACTATAACGTAAAAAATTTAGTTAATAATTATGAACAAACAAAAAAAAAAAAATCATTCAGTAATTTTTTATCACGAGCTAATTGAATTTCGAGTTTTTTTGCTAAAGTTTACCGGATCGTGCCATTGATATATAATCAACACAGAGCACGTGACAACAAATAGTGCCATGATTTTTTTTTCACAAACTCCAAGCATATTCATGAATGTAGAAAAAAACATAATTTTTTGCTGTATATTTATCAAATTAAAAAAAAATGCACTATTTACGTTTTCATGAAAATTGGCACACATTATCTTCTTGCGTAATCAAACCAAATGGCATTTTAAGAAGTGGATTCATGAACTCGTTTTCAAGTTAGATAAGTTTGAATTCGAAGTCGAAAACTGAATCTTTTCCCGATAAGTCATAGTTTGACGTCGCGAAAATAACAATTTACGTAAGCAACGTCATTACCTCCCCTGAAACTGTATCGTATGCCCTTAACCCTCTTGCTGCCGAGTTTTTTTTCTTGCTTTGTCGCGCCAAAAGCATCTTGACGTTTCTTATCTGTGACGTTGCAAAACTTGTGCCTCTCTGTAGAACTGCGCTTTCCCGCTGTCCATAGGTTTTCCCGCGTCAATGTAGCCATAATTATGAAAAGCGATGTACAATTAATTTTACGGAAGTTATTGCTCTAAGATTGTCATAAACGATGTTTAAAAATACAACTTTTAACCTTGGAATATGTGTACAAATTAATAAAAAATAAATAAAATCTCCGAGCAGCTGTTCTATGATTCTATGAACTACTTCTTGTTGTAAAGTATCAAAGTCATCAAACGTGTCAGATTAAAATTATCATGATTTCAATCCTTGTTTCGGTAGGCGGGGAAATATTTTTTATATAAAAATTATTATCCTTATTCATTTTACTTATCTTTTAATCATGTCTATTATTATTTTGTTGACCACTTATTGCTCAAAATTTTAGAGAATACGAATAAAAGAACATAGTAAAAACGAGGGAAGAAATTCTCAAAAATGAATTTCTATTGTCTAAAAGTGAACCTGAATCAATAATAATTCATTTTCATTTACTATGATAAAGTACACACTGTAATTGACATACACGAAATATCTTTAAAATCTGTTAACTGATAAATTGTTCTCTTTTAAACGTTCAGTGGCAAATATTTCATGCACGATTAAGGACGTCTGAAATTCAATATACAATATATCTATTGCTCAGTGGGTCCTACAAAGTAAAAGATCTGTGGTGAATGCCAGAAAAAAAAGAGGTTGCCACTGGGAAAGGATATCTATGATATATATATATGTCTACTACTAGGTTTTAACATCCCCCATGATTTCGAATGAAAATAAACATTTTTAAGTCAGTGCTTCCATGATGAAACAGGTTTAAAATGTATTGAAATATCGTATGGTAATACAAGTACATCGGTTAACATGTGCGTACTTTTACAACAACACAAAAAAACTTACTGAGATTTCAATAGTGGTATTTGAGCCCTAAATAAATTATCCAGTTCTTTTAAATATGGTGTGTATTGTGAATGAATATTAAAATTTCGCGTAATCAAGTATAACAGTTACCTTTTTTTATGATTATTTATCAGGGATAAGATTTTTGATTTAGATGAGATATTCTGATGATAGATGTACGAAAAAAACGTAAAACAAATTTCTCGAAAGAATGCAACATTTTACATGAAAATGACGAACTAGATAATTAGTAAACACGTTGACTAAGTTGCTATTATAGTACTAACAAGCTAATGATCCTGTATCATTTCTTGACATCCGTTTTAAGTATACTTTTATAGCATTTTATTCAGTTTGATTTATTCCCGCCAAAATCGCCCTTTTGACGCCGTCTTTTGACGTTGTCAGTGCCCCGGAGTATTGTGACGTTACAATGGACCTTTGACGTTCTACCCAATCAACAAGATTTCTGTGTAGAAGCCATAAATGTCCCTTTGGCAGCAAGAGGGTTAACCCTCTTGCTGCCGGAGGGACACATATGTCCAAACTGGCAGTGCCGGAGGGACACATATGTCCATGGATAAATTTATGCAAGCTTCTTATCAATGCTGTATCTCTTTCAATTAAAATACGGAAGAATAAACAGGGTTATGTTTTTCTCCAATTGGTCCCAAATGTAGTGGTCATTTTGTCGTGACGTCATATATCGAATGACGTTGTTGTTTGGCATGTTACGTCACAGACGTTGAGCTGTCGTATTTTCCGGCATATGAAATGCAACCTTGAAAACGGTCGGCAGCAAGAGGGTTAAGGTGGCTCGTGGGTACAAAAATTTTAGCAAAAAATTAAACCTCTATTTTTTCATTACAAATTTTATTTATTACACTATTAGTTGTTACTTTATGATATGGTACAAAAAACAACCCCAAAAAATGATTTGGTTTGGCCCCAGATGACTTTAAAAATTGAAAAAGCTCCAAATTATCTCCCTTTGGTGCAAAAATGCCATTTTTTGGCCTTAAATTTGAAATATCTTTTTTAACTCATCGGTGACCTATATTTTTTATTATTGTTTTCAAATAAGCTGTACATAAACTAAATAATTGTAAAATTTAAGCGATTTCTTATATTAGGTTATTTTTTTATTTCGACATTTCCTCTTTTTCTCCTATTAGTTCAACAGAAAAAAAGGACATTAACAAAAATGTATGCTTCTTCCAGAGGCAGATTTTAGCTAAAATGAACGGTGACCCCATTTATTTATTTCATTTTTCTTTTAAGTATATGATAAAGTTCATTCATGAAAAAATATAGCGAAATCCTATATTAGAAAAAAAAAATTATTTATACCCAGGAGCCCCCTTAAGATCGCGGCATACGGGAAAATTACGGCGAATTACGTTTACGGGAAGACAAAAGTTCAGTTGCAGTATATTTATGACAACTTTGAAAATTTACAGGATTTTCTATTATAAGAAAGTTCACGTAACTTGTTAGTATAAAAGGAAAACTTAGCCATTCAAGTATAAAAAAAAAAAAAATGATTATTCAACTTTGGATATTTAAAACTTTAAGTTTCAAATGACTTTCATATAGCGGGTACGCAGGCCTGGGGTTCAGTAACAACCAATTATCAACTTGAAGGTGCTTTTGATTGAAAATTACACCGTTTGCATGGCAATTATCATAAAAAGATTATAGTCCAAACCTACGATGGCAAAGATAACGCTGAATGTTAATGTTACAATGAGACAGGTGAGAAAGGGCGTAACACTATATCTTGATCTGTTTGGTAATAAGATATACTGAAGAACTTTAAAAACGCAATACTAGATTGTTATTTTTAATTCTTATTTTCAAATATGCATTTTATGTTGGATAAATTCGTTACTTTATTGTTAAAAAAATGTTTGTAGTTCGAAAGTTGATTACGTCATGTTTAAAGTTCAAATCATTCCGTATGCACAGACACCTGTCATGGGTTTTTTCTTTAAACAAATAGACTCACAAGACTACAGTAAATAGATATTTATACTGATTTTGATATTAATTAATTTTCTTGGTGACATGAGGTTTTCGTCCTGTATAATAAATTGCTAAATAAAACGTATATAAAATGTATGTAGGACTCAAATCTATGCCGGGTCACAAACGTCAAATAAATCAAATCTATGGCAGATCTTGAACATTGCATAAATTTCCGTGGGAAGGAGTAACATATACTGTCGCAATTGAATAACGCCATATTACACCGTCGCCGCCGCCTCCCTTAGCCATGGCAAACCCATAGATTAAAACACAATTCCAGATGAAGGTATTTTCCTTCAAAACCATTTGCTGATGGTTTATAGAAAGATGAAACCTATTAAAAGGAAGAGGGACAAAAAAGACTGTAACGGTAAAATCCCGCGATGAATAAGGTACTGCATTTTTCAGAACCAGATATTTAAGAAAAGAAGTAACAAATGTTGAGCAAATATTTTAACTTCTACTATTGGTCAAATGAAAGAAAAAACTATATCTCTATACCTTTGTAATTTGGTTTGTGAGAATAAAGATATATATATTTAAAGAATACCAATTTGATTCAAATTGTTATCAACAAAAATAAAGATGTATTAAGGATGAATAAAATATTATGTGAACATTCAAACTATTTCTTTTTATATATTTACTTTTTATAGATATAAACAGCCTTCTTTTTTGTTAAAGGCTGCCTTAATGGATGAGCAAAGCGGGTAAAATGCACAGACTAGAAAATGCTTATTTTTACGGGGCACATCATCTCAATCTACAATATAAAAAAGAAGATGTGGTATGATTGCCAATGAGACAACTGTCCATAAGAGACCAACATGACACAGACATTAACAACTACAGGTCACCGTATGGCCTTCAACAATGAGCAAAGCCCATACCGCATAGTCACCTGTAAAAGGCCCTGATATGACAATGTAAAACAATTCAAACGAGAAAACAAACGGCCTCATTTTAAATAAAAAAAATTAACAAGTCTGTATTATATGCATGATATGAATTTATCATTTAAGTATTTGTTTGGTTGCCATCACGATTTGGTTGACCAATATGGACATGTATTTCACAAATGATTACAGACAAGCTCTCGTTGTCGACATTGCCACTTTTTCAGACAAGACTTAGTCACTGGTCACATATGCCCTGCACTGTTTTCGTTTGCCCAAAATTTTCATTAGATTTGAAAACAACAAAAATCCGCCAAAGATTAGGAAATTACATAACTTGCCATAAATAAGGATGGTAAAAATCTGCCATAGATCATTTTGGGATGGGATGGCATCATATTTGCCATAGATTAGGAATCTGCCATAGATTTAGAACCCACTATAGGTGTGAGGCCTACATATATATATTTATATATTCAAGTATGATGTGTTATGTCGAATCATTGGACACACAGAGCTTCTTGAATAGCAAAACAATAATACGATATAGTTACAATATATTATAGCCTTAGAATAAAATAAACGTTGAAAAAGCCGAAATATGAAGTTAGTTAAATTGTTTGCGTAACATTAAATCAAATCGCAATGTTTGATGCATACTCATGAGTAAAATAAATATTGTTTAAACTAAGATATTTATTTTCTCAGTTCTTAATCCTTAAACATGTTATACATACAATGTACTAATGCAAATAGAAAATTCCAATGTATGTTCCTTGATAACAGTAATGATCCACTTGTTTTCAGTTTACTCCATTCATATGAACTAAACTAACAGAAGAGTTCAAACCGGTAGAAGATGAAGCAATTTTTGTTCGATCAATTAGCTATATCAAATTGTGAGAATACCTCCCGAAAAGGGCATGTATTAGATGGTGTTACAATGCTCTTTGATTCAAGAGGATTTATTCCAATTCAAATTGTTAGACGTTCTACATTAAAACCCGAAATACTGGAAAATCATTATAAATTTAAACAACTCTTGATTGTAAAAATGTTTTTCATATGCCAGAGGTTCTACAACAAACTGATATATTATGCTGAAGCAAAACAATGAATAAACGCTATTAATATTGTAAAGTCTTGAAACAAAATATTTGAAATAGAACAAATATTTCTAAATATATAAAACCAAACATTCACGGTGAAAAGAAATGTTATTGAACTTCTGACTTTATCATGTGGTAAATAAGTAGATTTACTTACTTTTGAAAAACTGATGTTAACCAAGGACAACGGCCGAAGTTAATGTCAAGTTTCTTTCAAAAATCAATTAAACAACATATTTACATAATAAAAGACAGCAATTGTGTAATCATTTTTCCGAGAGAGAAAAAGAATTTTACGACAATTATTAACCAAAATACAATTTTCTGTCAATATATAATTTTTTTTTAAAGTAAGTACGATGTTGTTTTTATACCAGGCAAAACAATCTGCCATTTTTTTTAGATACTTTTGTCTTCACATGTAAAATCACGTTTTAATATTAATAATAGAATCACAAACAATACAAATGACTTCCAAAAAAATATAAAAAAATATTGGGATTGAATAACAAACACAGTCATTTATAAGTTCGAAAATGTCCAAAAACTTAATAAGAACAACGAAAAAAAAAACAAAAACCCATGATTTTTCAATTGCTTTCAGAATCTTACTTTAAAGTACAATAGCTACAATGATAACAATTAAAATGATAAAAGTGATGGTGATAAGAGGCGTGAGTAAAGTAATGGAATAAATCAAAATGTATACAAAAGCGGAAGACAACTTAAAGCCGTCAACCAGTATCAAAGCGATATCAGAATATAACCAAGACAGTAATACCATTACATGCCAAGTGATTGGTACTTTTCCTATAAATAAACAATTTAAATTTCAAATTATACAAAATAAAAATAAAACTACGTTTTAACAGCGTTCCTTACCTTAAATTTGTATTATTGAAATCTTTGATTTGTTAAAATTGGTGCTTTCTCCATATGTATTTTCATTTGTGTAGAGAATCAATTCCTGTGTAAAAAATCGGAGAATAATAATTACAACAAAAAAAAAAAAAAAACAGGACATAAATAACTTTATCCCGAAAATTTAGGTTCCAGACATACACATCAAATAGGACACTTTACGAAGACATGTAACCAGCGGCAATTATTTAGAATATGAGTAAAACATTTTAAAGTTGCAGAAATTTCATGTTTGGCGAATTTTCATTGGTTATTCATTTAAGATCATAGTTGTCGGGTGTTTCTCATTGGATGCTTTACTGCAAAAGAATGTTACTAGGCGGGGTTCACTTCTCCTTTATTAAGAAAAGAGAAAACCTCGGGGAATTTAGTAAAGCGCTAGTTGTTATCGCACACATTGGTTAATCTTTGAAGATGACCAACACAACACCCGGAGAAGGTTAGTATTTATTCATATGCTTGATCTGGTTACTTGGTTCACTTGTTTGTCTTCAGCTTAAAATTCACACTACTTGTGAATGATTTGCCAGTTCATTTAAGAACTAATTCATATAGGACGAAAGAGTAAGTATAAAATTAGGTATGAAAAATATGAACATTTTGATTTATAATATAAGAAACTCATTTCTTTCTGAACTGTGATTTTTAAGTTTAAGAGACAGCAAACTGTTTTCAAAATATTATAAAAATTAAAATATCTCATTTAACAAAATTCAGATAATTTGAGAAAATATTCTTTTTGCTTTACATATACATGTACAGTTTTACCTAAAACTAATATTTCATAATATAGTTGACTATGTAGAGATTCATTTTTAACCGGGCAAATAAGCAAAATAAAGAAATTTACCTCATAATTGCATATTTAATAGGGGTAGCCCCGTTAGTCCGACACCACATTGGTCCGACATCCCAATAGTCTGACACCTCATTGGTCCGACACCCCAATAGTCCGACACGAAATAATTGAACAATATTTTAATTAAAAAGTAAAATAACAAAAATACCGAGCTCCAAGGAAAGTCCGTAGTCAAATGGTAAAATCTAAAGCTCATACTCAGCAAACGAATGGATAACGACTGTCATATTCCTGACTTGGTACAAGCATTTCCTAACGATGTGTGAATAAAACAAACGGACAAAACAGGTAAAAATGTCAAAAATAGGGGTACAGCAGTCATTAATGAGTTATAATCTTAATCACTACAACAAACAAATATGTAACAAGGAACCACAACAAGAGGCTACAAGGAGCCTGTGTCGCTCACCTGATATTTTTATTTACAATTATGCATGAAATAATGCAATCATTATACTTTTGCTTTAGTTTTAGAGATATAAGTCAAAAAATGCATTTTCCCCCTATGTTCTACTTTTAGCCATGTTTGCCATGTTGGTTTTCATCGAACATATTTTTAAAACTAGATACCATAATGCTGATTGTGCCGGCTAAGTTTGGTTAAATTTGTCTCGGTATTTTCAGAGGAGAAGATTTTTGAAAGATTGGTCCAAGGACACAGTTATCGTCCTTTGGTTTTCGTTGTCTACGAATATAGTCCCTAGTGTAAACAGTGTATAACTTGCATGTTTTGTTTGATACACGAATATAGTCCCTAGTGTAAACAGTGTATAACTTGCATGTTTTGTTTGATACACTTTTATTTCTTGATATTAAATGCATGAAATATTAAGTAGGGGGATGTAATTACATGTCAACAAAATTTGGGTGCTGAATCTTAATGTTAAGTAGTGATTTGGTCCAGTTCAAAAAGGTAAAATTTTATCACATCTGAAGCTGTCAAACTGAATTTTACACCCCCTTAACACAGAACTGTCAATATTTTGAGTTAGAGCTGGTAGAAGTTTCTATAATTTTGAAATTATTTGTCTCACTGTAAGTACACTACACTGTAAAAATCTTTAAGAGAAAGAGCAGGTGCGATTTTTTTAATTTGAATTTATTGTCTAAAAGAAATGCACTACGAAATAACTGTGTTCTCGGGCCAGATTACAAAAATTTCCCAAAAAATGTTAAAAATTTACTAAAAAGGACAATAAACTCCTAAAGGGGTCAATGGACCATTTTGGTCATTGGACTTATTTATACATTGTAGATCATACTTTGCTGAACATTATTACTGCTTACAGTTTATCCCTATCTAGCCTAATACTCAAGATAATAACCAAAAAACAATAAAATGTCCTTGCAATTACCAATTCAGGGGTAGACACCAGACAACGGGTTGTACGATTTGTTCAAAATTTCAGGGTAGATAGATCTGGACCTGATTAACAATTTGACACCATGACCGATTAGATCTTAATGCTTTGGTTTTAGAAATATAACCAAAAATCTACATTTCACCCTTGATTTTTATTTTTAGCCATTGCAGTCATCTTTGTTGATAGGTTAGGTCATCGGACACATAATTTAAACTAGATACCTTAATGACGATTATCCCATTAGATTAAATTAATCCTCCTGAGGAGTCCTGAGAGTCGTCATTCTAGTAATAACACAATTCATTAAGTACTTGCAATGTTATTATTTTGCTTAATGTCCAGTGGCAGATATTACATCTATGTTTAGGACGAGAACACTTTAACACGAAATTCATACTGTCCTGTAATAGATGCCATCCGTGGTGAAAAAATGAACTTGGTATGCCAGTGAACAATAAAGTATATTGAATAGGAACAGAAACTTGCCTTGCAAATGGCTCAGACAAAAATCCATCGACGGTCCCCCACAAAGTTGTTGCAATGGTTTTTAACCTGCAGATGCGTACGTGGTACTCTCTCTACACAAAACATCGGATATAATCGAACCAATCTGACTTTTGTTAAAAATCACACCTCGACCAATCAAACGGACGTCCAACTTTATCAAGGTTGGTTGGTAGATATGTATTGGTGAAAATAATGGGATATATTTACCCAGTAGCAAACTTTTTGTCAAACAAATATACTTTTTGAAGTTTTGCCGAATAACTAACTTGGCGATACGCAACTTTGCGTTTCTCCAAAAGCAGGGAAATAAGAAAGTTATCAATAGAATTAAAATATAGTCATATGTAGTATAACGTAATCAGAGATCTACATTTTAATTAGATTGGAAAGTTATGGCTACAAGTATGCTTTACTGCTGAAACGATTGTATGTGAGATGCTTGGTTCGGTGTACAGAACTGTTTTGAGAAGAACGTTTAAGTTTAGTATGTCTTTAAACAACAATGTGACTGTGTACTTATTGAAGAGTACATTATTTAAAGTTAAAACATTTGAATAAATTATTTGAATAAAAAAAAAAATATTGTTTAAACTAAAGAACTCTTAAGACAGTGGTGATTAAAATAGAATTTGTAAATTTGGTGCGTTCTCCTTAAGGAATCAAAAATAAATGTGCTGGTAAATATAAAAAGAAATAATTAAAATAAGTAGTTTAGTTTAAACATATTTCATTTACTCAAAATAAAATGGATTGGACGCAAGTAAGCCATACTCATGAAGTCCGCTCCGACTTGCAATAATTTACAATACAATATTAATATGAGCATGCAATATCAAAATAAACAATATTTTACGAGTCTATAAATTGAGAAAAAAATGAAAAACAGATGTGCTTTTAAACACATTTTAATCTTGGAGATGAATTTTCTGTCAAATTTAATACATGAACAACGCCTATTCAAGACAGAATCATTATAGTTTTATCAATGTTGAAATCGAAGAAAAAACAGTGAATCACTTTTGCGCCAATAAATCATTACGTTAGCGCACATTCGTTTTGCTGATAAACACATTTATGCTGAGTTCACACGTTATTCGAACAGATTGGATTAACATGACTTATTCCGTTTAACTTTTGTTTGTGAATAGGGCTATAATGGATAAATTGGTATTATTGAATTCGATTGTTTGATGATACCACACCGACTAGTTTCACTTTAATAATATAATGATGTCTGTCCGCCTTGCATAAGTTTTATGGTGTCTGTCTGTCCTGCATAAGTTTTATTTTGTTTGAAAAGTTAAGATTGTCTCATGTGATGTCAATTAGTTTTTATGTATAGTCATATCTATATAACGAAAGTCCTAACTGATGTTAGTAAAATTTGATAAAAAAAAATAAGTAACGAATAAGTATTAGGGTAACAGTGGAGCGCTGAAACAGGCACATACGCGCTAATAGGGTTATTTCACCCTAAACAACACATAGTTACCACCAAAGACACAAAAATATTCCTTTTTAAAAGTACAACGTATAACACACGTTTTATCAGCGAATAAGAAACGAATAAGTAACAGGGTATCAGTCAAGCGCTGAAACGGGTACGTTCGCGCTAATATGGTTATTTCACCTGTTAGAACACATAGTTACTACCAGAGCGAAAAATATATCTTTTTTAAGTGCAACGTACATGTATAACACACGTTTTATTAGCTAATAAGAAACGAATAAGTAACAGGGTATCAGTGCAGCGCTGAAACGGGTACACACGTGCTAATATGGTTATTTCACCTCTAAGAACACATAGTTACCACAAGAGACACGAAGGTCTCTTTTTTAAAAGTGCAACGTTTAACACACGTTTTACAAGCGAATACGTAACGAATAAGTAACAGGGTATCAGTCCAGCGCTGAAACAGGTACATATGGGCTTATATGATTATTTCACCTCTAAGTACACATAGTTACCATCAGAGACACGAACATCTCATTTTTAAAAGTACAACGTATAACACACGTTTTATAAGCGAATAAGTTACGAATAAGTAACAGGGTATCAGTCCAGCGCTGAAACGGGTACAAACGCGATAATATGGTTATTTCACCTCTGAGAACACATAGTTACCACCAGAGACACGAAAATCTTTTTTTTTTTAAGTACAACGTATTACACACGTTTTATGAGCGAATAAGGAACGAATAAGTAACAGGGTATCAGTCCAGCGCTGAAACGGGTACGTTCCCGCTAATATGGTTATTTCACCTCTTATAACACATAGTTACCACCAGAGACAAGAAAATATATTTTTTTAAGTGCAACGTATAACACACGTTTTATTTGCGAATAAGAAACGAATAAGTAACAGGGTATCAGTCTAGCGCTGAAACGGATACATACGTGCTAATATGGTTATTTTACCTCTAAGAACACATAGTTACCACCAGAGACACGAAAATTTCTTCTTTAAAAGTGCAACGTTTAACAAACGTTTAATAAGCGAATACGTTACGAATAAGTAACAGGGTATCAGTCCAGCGCTGAAACGGGTACAAACGCGATAATATGGTTATTTCACCTGTTAGAACACATAGTTACTACCAGAGCGAAAAATATATCTTTTTTAAGTGCAACGTACATGTATAACACACGTTTTATTAGCTAATAAGAAACGAATAAGTAACAGGGTATCAGTGCAGCGCTGAAACGGGTACACACGTGCTAATATGGTTATTTCACCTCTAAGAACACATAGTTACCACAAGAGACACGAAGGTCTCTTTTTTAAAAGTGCAACGTTTAACACACGTTTTACAAGCGAATACGTAACGAATAAGTAACAGGGTATCAGTCCAGCGCTGAAACAGGTACATATGGGCTTATATGGTTATTTCACCTCTAAGTACACATAGTTACCATCAGAGACACGAAAATCTCATTTTTAAAAGTACAACGTATAACACACGTTTTATAAGCGAATAAGTTACGAATAAGTAACAGGGTATCAGTCCAGCGCTGAAACGGGTACAAACGCGATAATATGGTTATTTCACCTCTGAGAACACATAGTTACCACCAGAGACACGAAAATCTTTTTTTTTTAAGTACAACGTATTACACACGTTTTATGAGCGAATAAGGAACGAATAAGTAACAGGGTATCAGTCCAGCGCTGAAACGGGTACGTTCCCGCTAATATGGTTATTTCACCTCTTATAACACATAGTTACCACCAGAGACAAGAAAATATATTTTTTTAAGTGCAACGTATAACACACGTTTTATTTGCGAATAAGAAACGAATAAGTAACAGGGTATCAGTCTAGCGCTGAAACGGATACATACGTGCTAATATGGTTATTTTACCTCTAAGAACACATAGTTACCACCAGAGACACGAACATTTCTTCTTTAAAAGTGCAACGTTTAACAAACGTTTAATAAGCGAATACGTTACGAATAAGTAACAGGGTATCAGTCCAGCGCTGAAACGGGTACAAACGCGATAATATGGTTATTTCACCTCTGAGAACACATAGTTACCACCAGAGACACAAAAATCTCTTTTTTTTTTAAGTACAACGTATTACACACGTTTTATGAGCGAATAAGGAACGAATAAGTAACAGGGTATCAGTCCAGCGCTGAAACGGGTACGTTCCCGCTAAAATGGTTATTTCACCTCTTAGAACACATAGTTACCACCAGAGACAAGAAAATATATTTTTTTAAGTGCAACGTATAACACACGTTTTATTTGCGAATAAGAAACGAATAAGTAACAGGGTAGCAGTCAGCGCTGAAATGGGTACATACGTGTTAATATGGTTATTTCACCTCTAAGAACACATATTTACCACCAGAGACAAGAAAATATATTTTTTTAAGTGCAACGTATAACACACGTTTTATTTGCGAATGAGAAACGAATAAATAACAGGGTATCAGTCTAGCGCTGAAACGGATACATACATGCTAATATGGTTATTTTACCTCTAAGAACACATAGTTACCACCAGAGACACGAAAATTTCTTCTTTAAAAGTGCAACGTTTAACAAACGTTTAACAAGCGAATACGTAACGAATAAGTAACAGGGTATCAGTCCAGCGCTGAAACAGGTACATATGCGCTTATATGGTTATTTCACCTCTAAGTACACATACAGTGGAGATCACTTCTAACCTCTCATTAGAACTGTCAGAATATTCTGTCATAGAACTGTCAGAATATTCTGTCATAGAACAGTTCTACCTAGAACAGTTCTATCCTAGAACTGTTCTAAGTAGAACTGTCAGAATCAGTTCTAGGTAGAACTGTCAGGATCAGTTCTAGGGTAGAACTGTCAGGATCAGTTCTAGGTAGAACTGTCCAAATCACTTCTAACCGTAGAACTGTCAGCAGAACTGACTTAATCAGTCAGGACTGTAGAACAGTTCTAAATGACGTCACTTCAGTAAGGGCACTTTAGAATTTAGAAGAAATAAATCACTTCCAATTACTTTGCTATATATTAAATAACAGATTTCCTATATTTTCTTACTGATCAAACGACTTTTATTACGTTACATGTACAAATATCGAAGTGAATAGAAGGTGATCCAACTCATCGGAGATATTTTTATAAGATTGCATACGGAAACATCATTGTTTATTTCTTCGTTCCCCGTTTTCAACAGTCTCCTCCTAAATAAAACTCTACATTTAATTCATAGAATTTTAATCGTAATTTACCTTGTTTGCCTTGGATTTATATTCATTTATAATTCTGTTTTGACAAATGTTCAAACGAAAATTGTACAGTGGATGAATTATGGGATATTAATGAAAAAGTGTTGTGTAACGTAAAAAAACTATATATACATTTGCACCATCTCGTCTTAGCCAAACTTACCCATAACGATTATATAATTAAATGATATCTGGGAGTCTGGAACTCAGAAAAATATACTGGATCTGAACATGAATGAAACATTTGCCCCTGGACGTTCGGCTACAAACAAAATCATGCATTTGTTTTTGCCTTCTTCAAATTATATTAACAGTATACTATTCCAAGAAGAGAACTTCCCATACATGTACTTTTTATTCTATTTTTAAAATAAAGTATATGAATCAGTCATGTGAGTGTTGGATGATGCCATTAAATAGTTTTGTTTAAAAAAAAAACCCATCACAAACTACTGACTTAAACATGTTAAAAAGTCACTTTACCATGTTTAATGACGGTTCATTATTATGGATACAGAGAGGAAATAACGGCGCGCTAAATTCTTAGATATGGTATAAATACACCTTGTCGCAATTTGTCTGCCATTACTGGATATCACATAGGTTCCCGTAAAATTTTGACGTCATAAAACAAAATATCTGACGCCACAATGGAAAAGTCATTGTTGTATGCTTCAAAAGTTCAAGCCAGGATTAGCAATAAGGTGTATTGTGTTTCAAAATTGGTGTCATTTTTATCATACGATCCGTCCTCACATAGAAATATCATTGGTTTACCATGTTTACAATGAGGCCATATACATGTATATTTACATGATAAAGTGTAAATAAGTCCAGTTTTGGTTGATGCGGTCAAATAATTTTGTTAAAACAACTCTCACTCAATTTGATATATCGAAACTACTAAAATTTGTTTACAATTCAATATTTTGAATAAAAAGAGGACTTGCTGATATTCTAAATTGATGTGGAAATTTTTTTGTCGCCAATGTGTTCCAATATTCATTGATATTGCTGTCATTTGAATTATACAATCCATCGTTACCGGTATATGTATTACTATAAGTGATTTAGTATGCGGCTATATATATATTAAGATTTTCATAACAAAGTGTAATTATAGTCAGTTTTGGTTGATGCTGTCACATATGGTCAGTTATGGTTGATGCTGTCAAATATGGTCAGTTTTGGTTGATGCGACAAATAATTTTGTTATATTCATGAGTCAGTCTGAGATATTAAACTACTGAAATTAGTTTACGATTCAAAATTTTGATGAAAAAGAGGACATGCTGGCACTATAAACTGATGTGAGCATAATTTTATTTTCCAATATTGCTTTCATTTTTATTAAACAATCCATCCTGATATAAAAATAAACATGATTTATTTTGCGGCTATTAAGATTCACATCATGTTCATAATAAAGTGCAAATATGGTCAGTTTTGGTTGATGCGGACAAATTATTTTGTTATACCAGTCAGTCTGAGGTATGAAAACTACTGATATTTGTTTATGATGCAATATTTTGAATAAAAAGAGGACATTCTGGCATTCTGAATTGATGCAAATGAAATTAGGTAGCATTGTGTTCCCATATTTCTATCATTTGTATTTTCATGATTTTACAATCCATCCTTACATAAAAATATTACAGATTTACTATGCGACTATAAGAGTTACATAAAAAAGAGCAAATATGGTCAGTTTTTGTTGATGCGGTCAAATATGGTCAGTTTTGGTTGATGCTGTCAAATATGGTCAGTTTTGATTGATGCAGACAAATAATTTTGTTACATGATTACATGTTACTGTCAGTCTGAGGTATGAAAACTACTGACATGACTGATATTTGTTTCTGATGCGATATTTTGAATAAAAATTGGAAATGCTGGCACTCTCAATTCCAATATTGTAGTTATTTATATACTACAGTCCCTCTTGACCTAAAATTATAACTGAATTACTGTGCAGCTATTTAGATTTACATAAAAATAAGCAAATAAGGTAAGATTCGGTTGATGCGGTCAAAAGAATTTATTATACGACTCAGTCTGAAGTATGAAAACTACTGATATTTGTTTATGATTCAATATTTTGAATAAAAAGAGGACATGCTCATTGGCTGATCAAAGGGGGGGGGGGGGTTAGGAGTTGAAACCCCCTTTTTTTTGACGATCAATGCTTTTGAATTTGAACATATAGTTGGAACCCCCCCCTTTTTTTAATGGCTGGATCCGCCCCTGTATGCTGGCACTATAAATTGATGCGAACAAAATTGTTTTCCAATATTGCTGTAACTTGTATAGTACAGTCCCTCTTGACCTAAAATTAAAACTGAAGTACTGTGCAGCTATATAGATTTGCAGAAAGACTGAAGAGCAAATAATGTCAGTTTAGATTGATGTGGTCAAAAGATTTTTGTTAAACAGGTCCGTCCGAGGTATGAAAACTACTCGTAAACAAATATTACATTTGGTTAATGAGGATAATTTTGTTATGTGATAACGAGCCATTCTGACTCCCAGAATAAAAAATGTAAAACAATTCAAATAATAACCCCCCCCCCCCCCCATAATACTAATTAACGGCCTAACTTATGTACAAAAAATGAAAGAAAAACAAATATTTTATAGTACACATCAACAAAAGAAAATCACTAAATTACGGGCTCCTGACTTGGAACAGGCACTGACATACATGCAGAATATGGCGGGGATAAACATGTTCTCTTGCCGATTATAAATCTGAAATAAAACCGGCAAAATAGCAAAACTCTATTTAATATTAATCGCTATTTTGCCGAAGCCTTTATATTAAGACAAATATTTCTTAAAACTTATAAATCAATTCTAGCCGTAGAATTTATAAATCAATTTTAGCCGTAGAATTTATAAATTAATTCTGGCTGTAGAATTTATAAATCAATTATAGCCGTAAAATTTGAAATCAATTCTAACCGTAGAACTGTTCTAGAAGTAGAACTGACCAAATATTTGGTCAGTTCTAGCTAGAACTGTCTAAAACTGTTCTAGGGTAGAACTGTCAGGATCAGTTCTAGCTAGAACTGTCCAAATCAGTTCTAGGTAGAACTGACCAAATCAGTTCTAGCTAGAACAGTTCTAACCTAGAACTGACTAAAAGGTGTCAGGCTGACAGTTCTACATACTGTTCTAGAACAGTTCTCCTGACAGATTCTGACAGAATTTATGAGTGGTTAGAACTGATCTCCACTGTAGTTATCATCAGAGACACGAGAAAATCTCCTTTTTAAAAGTGCAACGTTTAACACAAGTTATATAAGCGAATACGTTACGAATAAGTAACAGGGTATCAGTCTAGCGCTGAAACGGGTATAGTCGCGCTAATATGGTTATTACACCTCTTAGAACACATAGTTACCACCAGAGACAAGACAATATATCTTTTTTTTTAGTGCAACGTATAACACACGTTTTTTTAGCTAATAACAAACGAATAAGTAACAGGGTATCAGTCCAGCGCTGAAATGGGTACATACAATGTACGTGTTTATATGGTTATTTCACCTCTAAGAACACATATTTACCACCATAGACACGAAAATCTTTTTTTTAAAGTGCAACGTTTAACACACGTTTTATAAGCGAATACGTGACGAATAAGTCATAGGGTATCAGTCTAGCGCTGAAACAGGTACATATGCGCTTATATGGTTATTTCACCTCTAAGTACAGATATTTACCACCAGAAACACGAAAATCTCATTTTTAAAAGTACAACGTATAACACACGTTTTATAAGCGAATAAGGAACGAATAAGTAACAGGGTATCAGTCAAGCGCTGAAACGGGTACGTTCGCGCTAATATGGTTATTTCACCTGTTAGAACACATAGTTACTACCAGAGACAAGAAAGTATATTTTGTTTAAGTGCAACGTATAACACACGTTTTATTAGCGAATAGGAAACGAATAAGTAACAGGGTATCGGTCCAGCGCTGAAACGGATACATATGCGCTTATTTGGTTATTTTACCTCTAAGTACACATTGTTACCATCAGAGACACGAAAATCTCTTTTTTAAAACTGCAACTTTTAACCCAAGTTTTAGAAGCGAATAATTTACGAATAAGTAACAGGGTATCAGTCCAGCGATGAAACGTGTACATTCGCGCTAATATGGTTATTTCACCTCTGAGAACACATAGTTACCACCAGAGACACGAAAATCTCTTTTTTTTTTAAAGTACAACGTATTACACACGTTTTATGAGCGAATAAGGAACGAATAAGTAACAGGGTATCAGTCCAGCGCTGAAACGGGTACATACGGGTTAATATTATTAGTTACATAGTGTGCTAGTGACCTAATACGGTATATATGGGGTCAGTAAATTCCATATGGAATTTACTGACCCCATATATAACGTATTACGTCACTAGCACACTATGTAACGAATTTATCTTACCGACTATCTTAACGTGTGAAATTAAGACTAGTGATTCTCAAAATGAGCAAGTCTTCAATACTGTTAGCACTAAGAAAATACTTCCATTATTCATACAAAAACAGATGCCAACAATAACGACTTTAAATGTGTTTTATGAATTTGTTTCAATCTTAATCATCAATTTCTTCGTCTGTTGGATCTTTTAAGATTTTTTCTCAGTACCGTTTTGTTTTTTATAAAGGGACATAACACCATTACTAACCGTGTATGAAATAAGCTCCGCCCCCTTCTTACCTTATAAGGTATATAAAGGGACGTAACTCCACTACTAACCGTGTATGAGATAAGCCCCGCCTCCCTACTTACCTAATATCAAATATACACGGTTTGCACGCGGACGCTTTTAACCAATCATATTCCTGGAAATGTATAGGAGGTAAGATAAAGTTATTTCACCTCTAAGAATACATATTTACCACCATAGACACGAAAATCTCTTTTTTAAAAGTGCAACGTTTAACACACGTTTTATAAACGAATACGTAACGAATGAGTAAGAGGGTATCAGTCCAGCGCTGACACAGGTACATATACGCTTATATGGTTATTTTACCTCTAAGTACACATTGTTACCACCAGAGACACGAAAATCTCATTTTTAAAAGTACAACGTATAACACACGTTTTAAGAGCGAATAAGGAACGAATAAGTAACAGAGTATCAGTCCAGCGCTGAAACGGGTACGTTCCCGCTAATATAATTATTTCACCTCTTAGAACACATAGTTACCACCAGAGACAAGAAAATATATTTGTTTAAGTGCAACGTATAACACACGTTTTATTCGCGAATAAGAAACGAATAAGAAACAGGGTATGAGTCCAGCGCTCAAATGGGTACATATGTGTTAATATGGTTATTTCATCTTAAAGAACACATATTTACCCCCATAGACACGAAAATCTCTTTTTTAAAAGTGCAACGTTTAACACAAGTTATATAAGCGAATACGTTACGAATAAGTAACAGGGTATCAGTCCAGCGCTGAAACAGGTACATATGGGCTTATATGGTTATTTCACCTCTAAGTACACATAGTTACCACACCAGAGACACGAAAATCTCATTTTTAAAAGTACAACGTATAACACACGTTTTATAAGCGAATAAGGAACGAATAAGTAACAGGGTATCAGTCAAGTGTTGAAACGGGTACGTTCGCGCTAATATGGTTATTTCACCTGTTAGAACATATAGTTACTACCAGAGACAAGAAAGTATATTTTGTGTAAGTGCAACGTATAACACACGTTTTATTAGCGAATAGGAAACGATTAAGTAACAGGGTATCAGTCCAGCGCTGAAACGGATACATACGTGCTAATATGGCTATTTCACCTCGATAGAACACATAGTTACCACCAGAGACACGAAAATCTCATTTTTAAAAGTACAACGTATAACACACGTTTTATAAGCGAATAAGGAACGAATAAGTAACAGGGTATCAGTCAAGCGCTGAAACGGGTACGTTCGCGCTAATATGGTTATTTCACCTGTAAGAGCACATAGTTACTACCAGAGACAAGAAAATATATTTTGTTTAAGTGCAACGTATAACACACGTTTTATTAGCGAATAGGAAACGAATAAGTAACAGGGTATCAGTTCAGCGCTGAAACGGATACATACGTGCTAATATGGCTATTTCACCTCTTAGAACACATAGTTACCACCAGAGACACAAAAATCTCTTTTTTTAAAGTGCAACGTTTAACAAACGTTTTATAAGCGAATACGTAACGAATAAGTAACAGGGTATCAGTCCAGCGCTGAAACAGGTACATATGCGCTTATATGGTTATTTTACCTCTAAGTACACATTGTTACCATCAGAGACACGAAAATCTCTTTTTTAAAACTGCAACGTTTAACACAAGTTTTAGAAGCGAATAATTTACGAATAAGTAACAGGGTATCAGTCCAGCGATGAAACGTGTACATTCGCGCTAATATGGTTATTTCACCTCTGAGAACACATAGTTACCACCAGAGACACGAAAATCTCTCTTTTTTTTTTTTAAAGTACAACGTATTACACACGTTTTATGAGCGAATAAGGAACGAATAAGTAATAGGGTATCAGTCCAGCGCTGAAACGGGTACATACGGGTTAATATGGTTATTTCACCTCTAAGAATACATATTTACCACCATAGACACGAAAATCTCATTTTTAAAAGTACAACGTATAACACACGTTTTATAAGCGAATAAGGAACGAATAAGTAACAGGGTATCAGTCAAGCGCTGAAACGGGTACATATGCGCTTATATGGTTATTTTACCTCTAAGTACACATTGTTACCATCAGAGACACGAAAATCTCTTTTTTAAAACTGCAACGTTTAACACAAGTTTTAGAAGCGAATAATTTACGAATAAGTCACAGGGTATCAGTCCAGCGATGAAACGTGTACATTCGCGCTAATATGGTTATTTCACCTCTGAGAACACATAGTTACCACCAGAGACACGAAAATCTCTTTTTTTTTTTAAAGTACAACGTATTACACACGTTTTATGAGCGAATAAGGAACGAATAAGTAACAGGGTATCAGTCCAGCGCTGAAACGGTTACATACGGGTTAATATGGTTATTTCACCTCTAAGAATACATATTTACCACCATAGACACGAAAATCTCTTTTTTAAAAGTGCAACGTTTAACACACGTTTTATTAGTGAATAGGAAACGAATAAGTAACAGGGTATCAGTCCAGCGCTAAAACGGATACATACGTGCTAATATGGCTATTTCACCTCATAGAACACATAGTTACCACAAGAGACACGAAAATCTCAGTTTTAAAAGTACAACGTATAACACACGTTTTATAAGCGAATAAGGAACGAATAAGTAACAGGGTATCAGTCAAGAGCTGAAACGGGTACGTTCGCGCTAATATGGTTATGTCACCTGTTAGAACACATAGTTACAACCAGAGACAAGAAAATATATTTTGTTTAAGTGCAACGTATAACACACGTTTTATTAGCGATAGGAAACGAATAAGTAACAGGGTATCAGTCCAGCGCTGAAACGGGTACATACGGGTTAATATGGTTATTTCACCTCTAAGAATACATATTTACCACCATAGATACGAAAATCTCTTTTTTGAAAGCGCAACGTTTAAGACACGTTTTATAAGCGAATACGTAACGAATAAGAAAGAGGGTATCAGTCCAGCGCTGAAACAGGTACATAATTATGCGCTTATATGGTTATTTTACCTCTAAGTACACATTGTTACCATCAGAGACACGAAAATCTCTTTTTTAAAACTGCAACGTTTAACACAAGTTTTAGAAGCGAATAATTTACGAATAAGTAACAGGGTATCAGTCCAGCGATGAAACGTGTACATTCGTGCTAATATGGTTATTTCACCTCTGAGAACACATAGTTACCACCAGAGACACGAAAATCTCTCTTTTTTTTTTAAGTACAACGTATTACACACGTTTTATGAGGGAATAAGGAACGAATACGTAACAGGGTATCAGTCCAGTGCTGAAACGGGTACTTACGGGTTAATATGGTTATTTCACCTCTAAGAATACATATTTACCACCATAGACACAAAAATCTCTTTTTTAAAAGTGCAACGTTTAACACACGTTTTATAAGCGAATACGTAACGAATAAGTAAGAGGGTATCAGTCCAGCGCTGAAACAGGTACATAATTATGCGCTTATATGGTTATTTTACCTCTAAGTACACATTGTTACCACCAGAGACACGAAAATCTCATTTTTAAAAGTGCAACGTATAACACACGTTTTATTCGCGAATAAGAAACGAATAAGTAACAGGGTATCAGTCCAGCGCTGAAATGGGTACATACGTGTTAATATGGTTATTTCATCTCTCAGAACACATATTTACCACCATAGACAAGAAAATCTTTTTTTTAAAAGTGCAACGTTTAACACACGTTTTATAAGCGAATACGTAACGAATAAGTCATCAGGGTATCAGTCCAGCGCTGAAACAGGTACATATGGGCTTATATGATTATTTCACCTCTAAGTACACATAGTTACCACCAGGGACACGAAAATCTCATTTTTAAAAGTACAACGTATAACACACGTTTTATAAGCGAATAAGGAACGAATAAGTAACAGGGTATCAGTCAAGTGTTGAAACGGGTACGTTCGCGCTAATATGGTTATTTCGCCTGTTAGAACACATAGTTACTACCAGAGACAAGAAAATATATTTTGTTTAAGTGCAACGTATAACACACGTTTTATTAGCGAATAGGAAACGAATAAGTAACAGGGTATAAGTCCAGCGCTGAAACAGGTACATATGCGCTTATATGGTTATTTTACCTCTAAGTACACATTGTTACCATCAGAGACACGAAAATCTCTTTTTTAAAACTGCAACGTTTAGCACAAGTTTTAGAAGCGAATAATTTACGAATAAGTAACAGGGTATAAGTCCAGCGATGAAACGTGTACATTCGCGCTAATATGGTTATTTCACCTCTGAGAACACATAGTTACAACCAGAGACACGAAAATCTCTTTTTTTTTAAAGTACAACGTATTACACACGTTTTATGAGGGAATAAGGAACGAATAAGTAACAGGGTATCAGTCCAGCGCTGAAACGGATACATACGTGCTAATATAGCTATTTCACCTCTGAGAACACATAGTTACCACCAGAGACACGAAAATCTCTTTTTTAAAAGTGCAACGTTTAACACACGTTTTATAAGCGAATACGTAATGAATAAGTAACAGGGTATCAGTCCAGCGCTGAAACAGGTTCATATGCGCTTATATGGTTATTTTACCTCTAAGTACACATTGTTACCATCAGAGACACGAAAATCTCTTTTTTAAAACTGCAACGTTTAACACAAGTTTTAGAAGTGAATAATTTACGAATAAGTAACAGGGTATCAGTCCAGCGATGAAACGTGTACATTCGCGCTAATATGGTTATTTCACCTCTGAGAACACATAGTTACCACCAGAGACACGAAAATCTCTTTTTTTTTTAAAGTACAACGTATTACACACGTTTTATGAGCGAATAAGGAACGAATAAGTAACAGGGTATCAGTCCAGCGCTGAAACGGGTACATACGGGTTAATATAGTTATTTCACCTCTAAGAATACATATTTACCACCATAGACACAAAAATCTCTTTTTTAAAAGTGCAACGTTTAACACACGTTTTATAAGCGAATACGTAACGAATAAGTAAGAGGGTATCAGTCTAGCGCTGAAACAGGTACATATGGGGTTATATGGTTATTTTACCTCTAAGTACACATTGTTACCACCAGAGACACGAAAATCTCATTTTTAAAAGTACAACGTATAACACACGTTTTAAGAGCAAATAAGGAACGAATAAGTAACAGGATATGGTTATTTCACCTCTTAGAACACATAGTTACCACCAGAGACACGAAAATCTCTTTTTTTTTTAAAGTGCAACGTATAACACACGTTTTATTCGCGAATAAGAAACGAATAAGTAACAGGGTATCAGTCCAGCGCTGAAACGGATACATACGTGCTAATATGGCTATTTCACCTCTTAGAACACATAGTTATCATCAGAGACACGAAAATCTCTTTTTTAAAAGTGCAACGTTTAACACACGTTTTATAAGCGAATACGTAACGAATAAGTAACAGGGTATCAGTCCAGCGCTGAAACAGGTACATGTACATATGCGCTTATATGGTTATTTTACCTCTAAGTACACATTGTTACCATCAGAGACACGAACAACTCTTTTTTAAAATGCAACGTTTAACACAAGTTTTAGAAGCGAATAATTTACGAATAAGTAACAGGGTATCAGTCCAGCGATGAAACGTGTACATTCGCGCTAATATGGTTTTTTCACCTCTGAGAACACATAGTTACCACCAGGACACGAAAATCTCTTTTTTTTTTTAAAGTACAACGTATTACACACGTTTTATGAGGGAATAAGGAACGAATAAGTAACAGGGTATCAGTCCAGCGCTGAAACGGATACATACGTGCTAATATGGCTATTTCACCTCTTAGAACACATAGTTATCATCAGAGACACGAAAATCTTTTTTTTAAAAGTGCAACGTTTAACACACGTTTTATAAGCGAATACGTAACGAATAAGTCATCAGGGTATCAGTCCAGCGCTGAAACAGGTACATATGGGCTTATATGATTATTTCACCTCTAAGTACACATAGTTACCACCAGGGACACGAAAATCTCATTTTTAAAAGTACAACGTATAACACACGTTTTATAAGCGAATAAGGAACGAATAAGTAACAGGGTATCAGTCAAGTGTTGAAACGGGTACGTTCGCGCTAATATGGTTATTTCGCCTGTTAGAACACATAGTTACTACCAGAGACAAGAAAATATATTTTGTTTAAGTGCAACGTATAACACACGTTTTATTAGCGAATAGGAAACGAATAAGTAACAGGGTATAAGTCCAGCGCTGAAACAGGTACATATGCGCTTATATGGTTATTTTACCTCTAAGTACACATTGTTACCATCAGAGACACGAAAATCTCTTTTTTAAAACTGCAACGTTTAGCACAAGTTTTAGAAGCGAATAATTTACGAATAAGTAACAGGGTATAAGTCCAGCGATGAAACGTGTACATTCGCGCTAATATGGTTATTTCACCTCTGAGAACACATAGTTACAACCAGAGACACGAAAATCTCTTTTTTTTTTAAAGTACAACGTATTACACACGTTTTATGAGGGAATAAGGAACGAATAAGTAACAGGGTATCAGTCCAGCGCTGAAACGGATACATACGTGCTAATATAGCTATTTCACCTCTGAGAACACATAGTTACCACCAGAGACACGAAAATCTCTTTTTTAAAAGTGCAACGTTTAACACACGTTTTATAAGCGAATACGTAATGAATAAGTAACAGGGTATCAGTCCAGCGCTGAAACAGGTTCATATGCGCTTATATGGTTATTTTACCTCTAAGTACACATTGTTACCATCAGAGACACGAAAATCTCTTTTTTAAAACTGCAACGTTTAACACAAGTTTTAGAAGTGAATAATTTACGAATAAGTAACAGGGTATCAGTCCAGCGATGAAACGTGTACATTCGCGCTAATATGGTTATTTCACCTCTGAGAACACATAGTTACCACCAGAGACACGAAAATCTCTTTTTTTTTTAAAGTACAACGTATTACACACGTTTTATGAGCGAATAAGGAACGAATAAGTAACAGGGTATCAGTCCAGCGCTGAAACGGGTACATACGGGTTAATATAGTTATTTCACCTCTAAGAATACATATTTACCACCATAGACACAAAAATCTCTTTTTTAAAAGTGCAACGTTTAACACACGTTTTATAAGCGAATACGTAACGAATAAGTAAGAGGGTATCAGTCTAGCGCTGAAACAGGTACATATGGGGTTATATGGTTATTTTACCTCTAAGTACACATTGTTACCACCAGAGACACGAAAATCTCATTTTTAAAAGTACAACGTATAACACACGTTTTAAGAGCAAATAAGGAACGAATAAGTAACAGGATATGGTTATTTCACCTCTTAGAACACATAGTTACCACCAGAGACACGAAAATCTCTTTTTTTTTTTAAAGTGCAACGTATAACACACGTTTTATTCGCGAATAAGAAACGAATAAGTAACAGGGTATCAGTCCAGCGCTGAAACGGATACATACGTGCTAATATGGCTATTTCACCTCTTAGAACACATAGTTATCATCAGAGACACGAAAATCTCTTTTTTAAAAGTGCAACGTTTAACACACGTTTTATAAGCGAATACGTAACGAATAAGTAACAGGGTATCAGTCCAGCGCTGAAACAGGTACATGTACATATGCGCTTATATGGTTATTTTACCTCTGAGAACACATAGTTACCACCAGAGACACGAAAATCTCATTTTTTTTTAAAGTACAAAACGTATTACACACGTTTTATGAGCGAATAAGGAACGAATAAGTAACAGGGTATCAGTCCAGCGCTGAAACGGATACATACGTGCTAATATGGCTATTTCACCTCTTAGAACACATAGTTACCACCAGAGACACGAAAATCTAATTTTTAAAAGTACAACGTATAACACACGTTTTATAAGCGAATAAGGAACGAATAAGTAACAGGGTATCAGTCAAGCGCTGAAACGGGTACGTTCGCGCTAATATGGTTATTTCATATGTTAGAACACATAGTTACTAGCAGAGACAAGAAAATATATCTCACGTTTTATTAGCGAATAAGGAACGAATAAGTAACAGGGTATAAGTCCAGCGCTGAAACGGGTACATACGGGTTTATATGGTTATTTCACTTCTAAGAATACATATTTACCACCATAGACACGAACATCTCTTTTTTAAAAGTGCAACGTTTAACACACGTTTTATTAGCGAATAAGTTACGAATAAGTAAGAGGGTATCAGTCCAGCGCTGAAACAGGTACATAATTATGCGCTTATATGGTTATTTTACCTCTAAGTACACATTGTTACCACCAGAGACACGAAAATCTCATTTTGAAAAGCACAACGTATAACACACGCTTTATAAGCGAAAAAGGAACGAATAAGTAACAGGGTATCAGTCAATTGTTGAAACGGGTACGTTCGCGCTAATATGGTTATTTCACCTGTTAGAACACATAACTACTACCAGAGACAGGAAAATATATTTTGTTTAAGTGCAACGTATAACACACGTTTTATTAGCGAAAAAGGAACGAATAAGTAACAGGGTATCAGTCAATTGTTGAAACGGGTACGTTCGCGCTAATATGGTTATTTCACCTGTTAGAACACATAACTACTACCAGAGACAGGAAAATATATTTTGTTTAAGTGCAACGTATAACACACGTTTTATTAGCGAAAAAGGAACGAATAAGTAACAGGGTATCAGTCCAGCGCTGAAACGGATACATACGTGCTAATATGGCTATTTCACCTCTTAGAACACATAGTTACCACCAGAGACACGAAAATCTCTTTTTTAAAAGTGCAACGTTTAACACACGTTTTATACGCGAATATTTAACGAATAAGTAACAGGGTATCAGTCCAGCGCTGAAACGGATACATACGTGCTAATATGGCTATTTCACCTCTTAGAACAAATAGTTACCACCAGAGACACGAAAATCTCATTTTTAAAAGTACAACGTATAACACACGTTTTATAAGCGAAAAAGGAACGAATAAGTAACAGGGTATCAGTCCAGCGCTGAAACAGATACATACGTGCTAATATGGCTATTTCTCCTCTTAGAACACATAGTTACCACCAGAGACACGAAAATCTCTTTTTTAAAAGTGCAACGTTTAACACACGTTTTATAAGCGAATACTTAACGAATAAGTAACAGGGTATCAGTCAAGCGCTGAAACAGGTACATATGCGCTTATATGGTTATTTTACCTCTAAGTACACATTGTTACCATCAGAGACACGAACAACTCTTTTTTAAAATGCAACGTTTAACACAAGTTTTAGAAGCGAATAATTTACGAATAAGTAACAGGGTATCAGTCCAGCGATGAAACGTGTACATTCGCGCTAATATGGTTTTTTCACCTCTGAGAACACATAGTTACCACCAGGACACGAAAATCTCTTTTTTTTTTTAAAGTACAACGTATTACACACGTTTTATGAGGGAATAAGGAACGAATAAGTAACAGGGTATCAGTCCAGCGCTGAAACGGATACATACGTGCTAATATGGCTATTTCACCTCTTAGAACACATAGTTACCGCCAGAGACACGAAAATGTCTTTTTTAAAAGTGCAACGTTTAACACACGTTTTATAACCGAATACGTAACGAATAAGTAACAGGGTATCAGTCCAGCGCTGAAACAGGTACATATGCGCTTATATGGTTATTTTACCTCTAAGTACACATTGTTACCATCAGAGACACGAAAATCTCTTTTTTAAAAGTGCAACGTATAACACAAGTTTTAGAAGCGAATAATTTACGAATAAGTAACAGGGTATCAGTCCAGCGATGAAACGTGTACATTCGCGCTAATATGGTTATTTCACCACCGAGAACACATAGTTACCACCAGATACACGAAAATCTCTTTTTTTTTTTAAAGTACAACGTATTACACACGTTTTATGAGGGAATAAGGAACGAATAAATAACAGGGTATCAGTCCAGCGCTGAAACGGGTACATACGGGTTAATATGGTTATTTCACCTCTAAGAATACATATTTACCACCATAGACACGAAAATCTCTTTTTTAAAAGTGCAACGTTTAACACACGTTTTATAAGCGAATACGTAACGAATAAGTAAGAGGGAATCAGTCTAGCGCTGAAACAGGTACATATACGCTTATATGGTTATTTTACCTCTAAGTACACATTGTTACCACCAGAGACACGAAAATCTCATTTTTAAAAGTGCAACGTATAACACACGTTTTAAGAGCGAATAAGGAACGAATAAGTAACAGGGTATCAGTCCAGCGCTGAAACGGGTACGTTCCCGCTAATATGGTTATTTCACCTCTTAGAACACATAGTTACCACCAGAGACAAGAAAATATATTTTTATAAGTGCAACGTATAACACATGTTTTATTCGCTAATAAGAAACGAATAAGTAACAGGGTATCAGTCCAGCGCTGAAATGGGTACATACGTGTTAATATGGTCATTTCATCTCTAAGAACACATATTTACCCCCATAGACACGAAAATCTCTTTTTTTTAAAAGTGCAACGTTTAACATACGTTTTATAAGCGAATACGCAACGAATAAGTCACAGGGTATCAGTCCAGCGCTGAAACAGGTACATATGGGCTTATATGGTTATTTCACCTCTAAGTACACATTGTTACCACCAGAGACACGAAAATCTCATTTTTAAAAGTACAACGTATAACACACGTTTTATAAGCGAATACGGAACGAATAAGTAACAGGGTATCAGTCAAGTGTTGAAACGGGTACGTTCGCGCTAATATAGTTATTTCACCTGTTAGAACACATAGTTACTACCAGAGACAAGAAAATATAGTTTGTGTAAGTGCAACGTATAACACATGTTTTATTAGCGAATAGGAAACGAATAAGTAACAGGGTATCAGTCTAGCGCTGAAACGGATACATACGTGCTAATATGATTATTTTACCTCTAAGAACACATAGTTAACACGAGAGACACGAAAATCTCTTTTTTAAAAGTGCAACGTTTAACACACGTTTTATAAGCGAATACGTAACGAATAAATAACAGGGTATCAGTCCAGCGCTGAAACAGGTACATATGCGCTTATATGGTTATTACACCTCTAAGTACACATAGTTACCATCAGAGACACGAAAATCTCCTTTTTAAAAGTGCAACGTTTAACACACGTTATATAAGCGAATAAGTTACGAATAAGTAACAGGGTATCAGTCCAGCGCTGAAACGGGTATGGTCGTGCTAATATGGTTATTCCACCTCTTAGAACACATAGTTACCACCAGAAACAAGAAAATATATCTTTTTTAAGTGCAGCGTATAACACACGTTTTATTAGCTAATAAAAAACGAATAAGTAACAGGGTATCAGTCCAGCGCTGAAACGGGTACATACAATGTACGTATTAATATGGATATTTCACCTCTAAAAACACATATTTACCACCATAGACACGAAAATCTCTTTTTTAAAAGTGCAACGTTTAACACACGTTTTAAAAGCGAATACGTAACGAATAAGTCATAGGGTATCAGTCTAGCGAGGAAACAGGTACATGTGCGCTTATATGGTTATTTCACCTCTAAGTACACATATTTACCACCAGAGACACGAAAATCTCTTTTTTAAAAGTACAACGTATAACACACGTTTTATAAGCGAATAAGGCACGAATAAGTAATAGGGTATCAGTCAAGCACTGAAACGGGTACGTTCGCGCTAATATGGTTATTTCACCTGTTAGAACACATAGTTACTACCAGAGACAAGAACATATATTTTGTTTAAGTGCAACGTATAACACACGTTTTATTAGCGAATATGAAACGAATAAGTAACAGGGTATCTATCCAGCGCTGAAACAGGTACATATGCGCTTATATGGTTATTTTACCTCTAAGTACACATTGTTACCATCAGAGACACAAAAATCTCTTTTTTAAAACTGCAACGTTTAACACAAGTTTTAGAATCGAATAATTTACGAATAAATAACAGGGAATCAGTCCAGCGCTGAAACGGGTACGTTCGCGCTACTATGGCTATTTTACCTCTGAGAACACATAGTTACCACCAGAGACACGAAAATCTATTTTTTTGTTAAAGTACAACGTATTACACACGTTTTATGAGCGAATAAGGAACGAATAAGTAACAGGGTATCAGTTCAGCGCTGAAACGGGTACATACGTGTTAATATGGTTATTTCACCTATAAGAACACATATTTACCACCATAGACACGAAAATCTCTTTTTTAAAAGTGCAACGTTTAACACACGTTTTATAAGTGAATACGTAACGAATAAGTAAGAGGGTATCTGTCCAGCGCTGAAACAGGTACATATGCGCTTATATGGTTATTTCACCTCTAAGTACACATAGTTACCACCAGAGACACGAAAATCTCATTTTTAAAAGTACAACGTATAACACTCGTTTTATAAGCGAATAAGGAACGAATAATTAACAGGGTATTAGTCAAGCGCTGAAACGGGTACGTTCGCGCTTATATGGTTATTTCACCTTAGTACACATAGTTACCATCAGAGACACGAAAATCTCTTTTTTAAAAGTGTAACGTTCAACACAAGTTATATAAGCGAATACGTTACGAATAAGTGACAGGGTATCAGTCCAGCGCTGAAACGGATACGGTCGTGCTAATATGGTTATTTCATCTCTTAGAACACACACAGTGGAGATCACTTCTAACCTCTCATTAGAACTGTCAGAATATCTGTCATGGAACTGTTCTAACCTGTCCTAGAACAGTTCTACCTAGAACAGTTTTACCCTAGAACTGTTCTAAGCAGAACTGTCAGAATCAGTTCTAGGTGGAACTGACTAAATCAGTTCTAGGTAGAACTGTCAGGATCAGTTCTAGGGTAGAACTGTTTAAATCAGTTCTAGGTAGAACTGTCCAAATCAGTTCTAACCGTAGAACTGTCAGCAGAACTGACTAAATCAGTCAGGACTGTAGAACAGTTCTAAATGACGTCACTGTACAGTACTTGCAACCTTAGGCGTTACTATTTCAGCGATCAGTCAGCGGTCATCGATCAGTCACCGATCAGTCAAGTTCGCGTCAAACTCACGTCAGCAATCCGTCAGACTTATAGTAAAAGTAATTGACTGATCGGACTGATCGGACGGATAGTACCGATCGACCTTGATGACGGATTGAACTTTAATACGTCACATGATAAACTAATACAAATTACGGAATCTTAGTTTCGTTTAATCTAATTAAAATGGCGATTATTGAAAATCGAACGTTCAATTATACATTTTATTAATTAATCATTTAGCAAAGTTTTATGAATTGAAATGAAAAGAAATGTACAGATAAAACCTAAATTAAAATATCATCATTAAAGAATGGTCTTTTTCGTTTTATTTAGGTTATATATTTTCAAAACCGGCGAGTTCTAAAACGGTGTCTACATCGCGGTTTTTATTTTATTATTTTCCAAACATTCTCGGGAAAAACAAAATGAAAGAATCAGTTATTAAAAACTGTAGTCTATTTTTTTTCAATATTTTAAATTTTTGTATCCTTATCATCATAAAATTCTTAAAAAAAACTTATCATAATCACGGACTTTCTATATTCTCGTCACAATCGAAGCATTTAAAATAACAAATTACAAAAATAACTGCTGTATTTTTTAACAAGAAATAGAAATAATTTTAAACAATGCAAACAACATTACATTATATTTTTCTGAGAGTCTTTTTTTAATAAAAAAGATAACTACTCCTAAACAATAAAAAGTACATCATTATATCTCAATTCTAATTAGCAGACTTGTCTCAAGATGGTAAAATAACTGATTTCAAATAAAATAGTATCATCTTTAACAAAAAGAAGAATAATTTTGCTTATTCTAAACAATGCGAATAAAATTTTAGTATGATTTCTCTGACATTCCTTTAATTTTATGAACCAAAAAACTATTTCAAACTATAAAAATTACAAAATCCAATGGCGGTCAATAATTTTCAGTAAAATGAAGAAATATTTGCATTTTAGGCAACGCGTACAAAAATTAAATATCTTTTTCCTTAAAGTAAGCATGTTTTATGAGGAACAGCCAATTCTGATGTACAAAAAGTAATGAAATCATATGACGGTTAATAATTTGTATCAAAATAAATCAATAACTGCATTCTTATTTCACAAAAATAAAAGTTTAAGTATTTTAATTCTCATTATATCTCAATTCTAATTAGAAGACTTGTCTCAAGATGGTAAAAATAACTGATTTCAAATAAAATTGTATCATTTTTGATAAAAAGAAGAATAATTTTGATTATTTTAAACAATGCGAACAAAATTTTAGTATGATTTTTCTGATAATATTTTAATTTTATGAGAAAAAAAATATTCTAAGCTATAAAAAGTACAAAATTCCAATGGCGGTCAATAATTTTCAGTAAAATGAAAAAATATTTGCATTTTAGGCAACGCGTACAAAAATTTAATATCTTTTACCTTAAAGTAAGCATGTTTTATGAAGAACAGCCAATCATAATGTACAAAAAGTACTGAAATCATGTGACGTTATTATTTGTATCAAAATAAATCAATAACTGCATTCTTATTCCACAAAAATAAAAGTTTAAGTATTTTAATTCTCATTATATCTCAATTCTAATTAGAAGACTTGTCTCAAGATGGTAAAATAACTGATTTCAAATAAAATAGTATCATCTTTAACAAAAAGAAGAATAATTTTGGTTATTCTAAACAATGCGAATAAAATTTTAGTATGATTTCTCTGACATTCCTTTAATTTTATGAACCAAAAAACTATTTCAAACTATAAAAATTACAAAATCCAATGGCGGTCAATAATTTTCAGTAAAATGAAGAAATATTTGCAATTTAGGCAACGCGTACAAAAATTAAATATCTTTTTCCTTAAAGTAAGCATGTTTTATGAGGAACAGCCAATTCTGATATACAAAAAGTAATGAAATCATATGACGGTTAATAATTTGTATCAAAATAAATCAATAACTGCATTCTTATTCCACAAAATTAAAAGTTTAAGTATTTTAATTCTCATTATATCTCAATTCTAATTAGAAGACTTGTCTCAAGATGGTAAAAATAACTGATTTCAAATAAAATAGTATCATTTTTGATAAAAAGAAGAATAATTTTGATTATTTTAAACAATGCGAACAAAATTTTAGTATGATTTTTGTGATAATATTTTAATTTTATGAGAAAAAAAATATTCTAAGCTATAAAAAGTACAAAATTCCAATGGCGGTCAATAATTTTCAGTAAAATGAAAAAATATTTGCATTTTAGGCAACGCGTACACAAATTTAATATCTTTTTCCTTAAAGTAAGCATGTTTTATGAGGAACAGCCAATTCTGATATACAAAAAGTAATGAAATCATATGACGGTTAATAATTTGTATCAAAATAAATCAATAACTGCATTCTTATTCCACAAAATTAAAAGTTTAAGTATTTTAATTCTCATTATATCTCAATTCTAATTAGAAGACTTGTCTCAAGATGGTAAAAATAACTGATTTCAAATAAAATAGTATCATTTTTGATAAAAAGAAGAATAATTTTGATTATTTTAAACAATGCGAACAAAATTTTAGTATGATTTTTCTGACAATATTTTAATTTTATGAGAAAAAAAATATTCTAAGCTATAAAAAGTACAAAATTCCAATGGCGGTCAATAATTTTCAGTAAAATGAAAAAATATTTGCATTTTAGGCAACGCGTACAAAAATTTAATATCTTTTACCTTAAAGTAAGCATGTTTTATGAAGAACAGCCAATCATAATGTACAAAAAGTACTGAAATCACGTGACGTTATTATTTGTATCAAAATAAATCAATAACTGCATTCTTATTCCACAAAAATAAAAGTTTAAGTATTTTAATTCTCATTATATCTCAATTCTAATTAGAAGACTTGTCCCAAGATGGTAAAATAACTGATTTCAAATAAAATAGTATCATCTTTAACAAAAAGAAGAATAATTTTGGTTATTCTAAACAATGCAAATAAAATTTTAGTATGATTTCTCTGACATTCCTTTGATTTTATGAACAAAAAAACTATTTCAAACTATAAAAATTACAAAATCCAATGGCGGTCAATAATTTTCAGTAAAATGAAGAAATATTTGCATTTTAGGCAACGCGTACAAAAATTAAATATCTTTTTCCTGAAAGTAAGCATGTTTTATGAGGAACAGCCAATTCTGATGTACAAAAAGTAATGAAATCATATGACGGTTAATAATTTGTATCAAAATAAATCAATAACTGCATTCTTATTCCACAAAAATAAAAGTTTAAGTATTTTAATTCTCATTATATCTCAATTCTAATTAGAAGACTTGTCTCAAGATGGTAAAAATAACTGATTTCAAATAAAATAGTATCATTTTTGATAAAAAGAAGAATAATTTTGATTATTTTAAACAATGCGAACAAAATTTTAGTATGATTTTTCTGATAATATTTTAATTTTATGAGACAAAAAATATTCTAAGCTATAAAAAGTACAAAATTCCAATGGCGGTCAATAATTTTCAGTAAAATGAAAAAATATTTGCATTTTAGGCACACGTACACAAATTTAATATCTTTTTTCTTAAAGTAAGCATGTTTTATGAAGAACAGCCAATCATAATGTACAAAAAGTACTGAAATCACGTGACGTTATTATTTGTATCAAAATAAATCAATAACTACATTCTTATTCCACAAAAACAAAAGTTTAAGTATTTTAATTCTCAATATATCTCAATTCTGATTAGAAGACTTGTCTCAAGATAGTAAAAATAGCTGATTTCAAATAAAATAGTATCATTTTTGATAAAAAGAAGAATAATTTTGATTATTTTAAACAATGCGAACAAAATTTTAGTATGTTTTTTCTGATATTATTTTAATTTTATGGAAAAAAAACTATTCTCAACTATAAAAAGTACAAAAATCCAATGGCGGTCAATAATTTTCAGTAAAATGAAACAATATTTGCATTTTAGGAAACGCGTACAAAAATTTTATATCTTTTTCCTAAAAGTAAGCATATTTGATGGTGAACACCCAATCTTGATGTACAAAAAGTACTGAAATCATATGACAGTTAATAATATGCATCAAAATAGATCAATAACTACATTCTTATTCCACAAAAATAAAAGTTTAAGTATTTTAATTCTCATTATATCTGAATTCTGATTAGAAGACTTGTCTCAAGATGGTAAAAATCACTGATTTCAAATAAAATAGTATCATTTTTGATAAAAAGAAGAATAATTTTGATTATTTTAAACAATGGGAACAAAATTTTAGTAGGATTTTTCTGACATTCTTTTAATTTATGAGAAAAAACTATTCTTAAATATAAAAAGTACAAAAATCCAATGGCGGTCAATAATTTTCAGTAAAATGAAGAAATATTTGCATTTTAGGCAACGCGTAAAAAAATTTTATATCTTTTTCCTGAAAGTTAGATTATTCTATGAAGAACAGCCAATCATGATGTACAAAAAGTACTGAAATCATATGACGGTTAATAATTTGCATCAAAATAAATCAATAACTGCATTCTTATTCCACAAAAATAAAAGTTTAAGTATTTTAATTCTCACTATATCTCAATTCTGATTAGAAGACTTGTCTCTAGATGGTAAAAATAACTGATTTCAAATAAAATAGTATCATTTTTAATAAAAAGAAGAATAATTTTGGTTATTTTTAACAATGCGAACAAAATTTTAGTATGATTTCTCTGCCATTCTTTTAATTTTATGAACAAAAAAACTATTTCAAACTATAAAAATTACAAAATCCAATGGCGGTCAATAATTTTCAGTAAAATGAAGAAATATTTGCATTTTAGGCAACGCATACAAAAATTTAATATCTTTTTCCTGAAAGTAAAATTATTTTATGAAGAACAGCCAATCATTATGTACAAAAAGTACTGAAATCATATGACAGTTAATAATATGCATCAAAATAAATCAATAACTGCATTCTTATTCCACAAAATTAAAAGTTTAAATATTTTAATTCTCATTATATCTCAATTCTGATTAGAAGACTTGTCTCAAGATGGTAAAAATAACTGATTGCAAATAAAATAGTACAATATTTGATAAAAGAAGATTAATTTTGGTAATTCTAAACAATGGGAACAAACTTTTAATATCATTTCTTTGACATTCTTTTAATTTCATGAAAAAACAACCTATTCGAAACTATTAAAAGTTCAAAAATCCAATGGCGGTCAACAATAACCATTTTCGTAGAAATAAGTTCATGTTAACTGAGTCATATAATACAATTATGTATTATATGTCTCTGCATGATGTTTATAATATTTAATACGAAAATATTAATCAACACAAACAATTTAACGCTCTAAGCATCTTATTCTGTTAAACCATTTTTACTTTTTTATTGCAACTAATTTTATTACAAATAATAACGTGTAAATTAAGGTGTCTTCGTAGAGGTCCGCGTTCATCGACTGTAAACACTGTGGAGTTCGGTTTACATAAGAATTTTAAATATATACGTATCCGTCCGATCCGTGCATAAATTTAATTTACTGATCGATCGGTGACAGTTGTCAGGGTAACTCTTACATAGGTTATTTGACTTATCTGACGGATCCTATGGGTCACCGATCACCGATCACTCATCGATCAGTCAAACATCCGTCACCGATCATTCACCGATCAGTCAAGTTCACGTCAAACAGTAACGCCTAAGGTTGCAAGTACTGTAGTAAGGGCACTTTAGAATTTAGAAGAAATCAATCACTTCCAATTACTTTGCTATTAATATAATAGCAGATTTTCTATATTTTTTACTGATCAAACGTTACATGTACAAATATCGAAGTGATTAGAAGGTTATCCAACTCATCGGAGAAATATTTTTATAAGATTACATAGGAAACATCATTGTTTACGTTTCTTCGTTCTCCGTTTTTAACAGTCTCTTCATAAATATAACTCTGCATTTAATTCATGGAATTTTAATCGTAATTTACCTTGTTTGCCTTGTATTTACATTCATTTAAGATTCTGTTTTGACAAATGTTCAAAGGAAAATTGTACAGTGGATGAATTATGGGATATCAATGAAAAAAAGTGTTGTATTATAACGTAAAAAATCTATATACATTTGCACCATCTCGTCAATTTAGCCAGACTTATCCATAACGTTTATAAATGATATCTGGGAGTCTGAAAAATATACTCATCTGAACATGAAGGAAACATTTGCCCCTGGACGTTCGGCTACAAACAAAATCATGCATTTTTCTTTGCCTTCTTCAAATTATATTAACAGTATACTATTCCAAGACGAGAACTTCCCATACTTGTAATTTTTATTTTAAAATAAAGTATATGAATCAGTCATGTGAGTGTTGGATGATGCCGTAAAATAGTTTTGTTTAAAAAAAAACAACATTACAAATCTGAGACTACTATATAGTAGTTTCAGCATAAACTAACGGACTTGAAAAGTCACGTTAGTGACGGTTCATTATTATGGATACAGAGAGGAAATAACGGCGCGCTAATTTTTTTAGATATAGTATAAATACACCTTATCGCTATTTGTCTGCCATTACTGGATATCACACAGGTTCCCGTAAAAAATTTGACGTCATATAACAAAATATCTGACGCCACAATGGAAAAGTGATTGTTGTATGCTTCAAAAGTTCAAGAGGCCGGGTCAGTCAGGATTAGCAATAAGGTGTATTGTGTTCCAAAGTTGGTGTCATTTTTATCATACGATCCGTCCTGACATAGAAATATTATTGGTTTACAATGACTGAGGCCATATATATTTACATGATAAGTGTAAATAAGTTCTGTTTTGGTTGATGTGGTCAAATAATTTTGTTAAAACGACTCAGTCTGATACATGTATATCGAAACTACTGAAATTTGTTTACAATGCAATATGTTGAATAAAAAGACAATGCAAGAGGACTTGCAGAAAATTGCTGGTACTCTACATTGATGTGGGTTTTTTTTTGTAGCCAATGTGTTACAATATTGCTGTCATTTGAATTATACAATCCATCGTGATATGTAACTATAAGTGATTTACTATGCGGCTATATATATATATATATTAAGATTTACATTATAAAGTGTAAATATGGTCAGTTTTGGTTGATGCTGTCACATATGGTCAGTTTTGGTTGATGCTGTCACATATGGTCAGTTTTGGTTGATGCTGTCAAATATGGTCAGTTTTCATGGTTTTGGTTGATGCGGACAAATAATTTTGTTATATCCATGAGTCAGTCTGAGATATCAAAACTACTGAATTTAGTTTACGATTCAAAATTTTGATTAAAAAGAGGACATGCTGGCACTATAAACTGATGCGAGCATAATTTTGTTTTCCAATATTGCTTTCATTTATATTAAACAATCCATCCTGCTATAAAAATATAAGCTCGTGCAATATAAAATTCTACTCGGAACAATATTCCCCAATATTCAAGCAATAACCCTATAATATAGATCATTTGTATTATCATGATTATACACTCCATCCTTACATACAAATATTACAGATTTACTATGCGACTATAAGAGTTACATAAAAAAAGAGCAAATATGGTCAGTTTTGGTTGATGTGGTCAAATATGTTCAGTTTTGGTTGATGCTGTCAAATATGGTCAGTTTTGATTGATGCAGACAAATAATTTTGTTACATGAGTCAGTCTGAGGTATGAAAACTACTGATATTTGTGTCTGATGCGATATTTTGAATAAAAATAGGAAATGCTGGCACCCTTGAAAAAAATTTGTGGTAATTGATTTCCAATATTGCAGTTATTTATATACTACAGTCCCTCTCGACCTAAAATTATAACTGAATTGCTGTGCAGCTATATAGATTTGCAGAAAGAAAAATCAAGTAATGGCAGTTTAGATTGATGCGGTCAAACAGGTCGTCCGAGGTATGAAAACAACTCGGAAACTGATATTATATTGGTTAATGAGTTTCAATAATTTTGTTATGTGATAACGAGCCGTCCTGACTCCCGGAATAACAAATGTAAAACAATTCAAATAATAATGCCCCCTCCCCCTTCCTCTAATACTAATGGCCTAATTTATGTACACAAAATAAAAGAAAAACAAATTGGGACTTGAAACAGGCACATACATGCAGAATATGGCGGGGTTAACAGGTTAAACATGTTCTCATGCCGATTATAAATCTGAAAAAAAGAACCGGCAAAATAGCAAATTAAACTCTATATAATGTAAATCGCTTTTTTATCCAAGCCTTTATATTAAGGCAAAGAGTTCTTCAAACTTATAAATCAACTCTAGCCGTAGAATTTATAAATCAATTTTAGCCGTAAAATTTATAAATCAATTTTAGCCGTAAAATTTATAAATCAATTTTAGCCGTAAAATTTATAAATCAATTTTAGCCGTAAAATTTATAAATCAATTTTAGCCGTAGAATTTATAAATCATTTCTGGCCGTAGAATTTATTAAAAATCAATTCTAGCCGTACAATTAGAAATCAATTCTAACCGTAGAACTGTTCTAGAAGTAGAACTGACCAAATATTTGGTCAGTTCTAGCTAGAACTGTCTAAAACTGTTCTAGGGTAGAACTGTCTGGATCAGTTCTAGCTAGAACTGTCCAAATCAGTTCTAGCTAGAACTGTCCAAATCAGTTCTAGGTAGAACTGACCAAATCAGTTCTAGCTAGAACAGTTCTAACCTAGAACTGACTAAAAGGTGTCAGGCTGACAGTTCTACGTACTGTTCTAGAACAGTTCTCCTGACAGATTTAATGAGAGGTTAGAAGTGATCTCCACTGTAACTTCAACATATTAAGAAGTATTACCAGAGATAAGTATATAAAGAATTAAAAATCGAATAAGTGGCCTTGATACTGACCAATCGACTCAATGAACTTTAATGCATAGTGGGCTACTATGAGTTTACTATCACTTAAAAACACGTGGAATTAGTGAGAAAAGTGTTAATTGATATAGTATCTGGGACTCTCATAATTTATTTCATTGTTATGCATTGTACCTATGCATAAATTTCCAATGAAGTGACCACTGTCCAGTATGAAAATACTTTGAGCTCTTTTAAACCTGTTTACAATATTATGTAATGCCATTCCAAAAACATTTCTGCTTCGAAAAACACGAAGAACTGGCACTGAAACATTACTATCTGTACTGGATGGGTAAACTTTTTATCAGGATCTGTACGAAAAGTAATAAACATCATAATATTAAGTTTGCAAAAGAAAGTGTTATAAAAGCGGATACGGTAAATAGCTTAACATATTTTGTATAGTTTTGTCCATCGAAAGTCCTTCTGTGTCTAATTGTATCTAATTGTATCGCAAAATATACATCAGAGGTATTTTTATTGTTCGGCTGTCCTATTGACTTATGTACAATTAATTCAAAATATACATCAGAGGTATTTTTATCGTTCGGCTGTCCTATTGACTTATGTACAATTAATTCAATCATTAAAAACATCTGAACATAGTGGGTGCCATATTGACCATTAAGGTTTTCTAAAATGTGCTTTGTATATAAATATAAAAAAAATGAGGTATGAGTGCCAAATGAGACATCTTTTCATCCAAGACACAGTAATCATAAGTTCAACGCTGAAAAGTAAGCTATAAAGGGACTAACATTTACTTATTTAAAACAATTTAAACCAACAAAAAAAAAAAAAAAAACCCAACAACGGCCTAATTTATGTACAAAAGGAGAAGAAAAATTATCCAATAAATAAAAGCAATATGATAAGGTTACATCCAACGCTGCAATTTTCAGAAAACATATCAACGTTCACATCCTTGTCACACATAAACATGAATAACATCATCAATAGTTTATTAAGTTTGGCAAATGTCCGTGTCCGTTTAAGATTATGAAACATTCTATATATCCATTAGAAAGAAAGAAAAAAAAAAATTGAAAAGACGAACAAAATGAAACTCCATTTGTAGAATAATTGAAACAGTTTGCAATAGAAAAAAATCAAAACTGATAAAGATTTTGTTAACTTTGTCAGACAATAATTAAAACAAAATGTCTTGTGTGCAGTTTTGATGAAATAGGATAGATTATATAAGCTTTATGCATGTTCTGTACTTGTCAAATACTTAATATGAAAATATAACTAAGTATTCTACAGTAAATATCTCGTAATGGAAAATCGATCTTTCTGAAAGATTTTTGTAAACAAAAATTAGAATATGTGGTATGATTGCCAATGGAACAACTATCCACACAAGTGCAATTTAGATAACATTAATGGTCAATATGGCACCCACTATGTTCAGATGTTTTTAATGATTGATCAGTGAGTTCATGGGAACTTTAACTTTCAATTAGATTTGAACTTTTTGGTTCACCGACTTATTTCCTGTCTTTTTATTGAACAAAATATTTACGTTAGCATCAATATCTTTTTTCAAACATTTCCAGTTAAATATTATTCATATCAGTACCTTAAGGGATTAGACATTTAACTTCAAAAGAGGGGTATGGTTTTCTCCTATAATAAATATTTTGATCCCAAATTTTATGAGAAAAAAAATATTATGGTCAAGCAGATGACAAATAAATGTTTTGCATGATTCCTGATTTTGCGAATACCGTTAATAGTGCTAATTTAAACAAAAACATTTGGGTGATGGCGTTGAAAAGTAAATAGTTAATATACTAAAAAAAGAACATACCGCCCCCTTTCTGAAGCAAAATATTCGGTCAATAAATGTTTTCTTCAATATATGGACATGAATAGTATTTTGGACAATGCTGAAAGTAAAGAAATGAGGATACTGACGTGTATATTTCTATAAAAAAAAGACAGGAAATAAGTAAATAAAAATCAAATCAAATATCAAAAGATAAAATCCCTATCAACTCACCAATGCACGATTGATCCTATCAACAAAAAGTGTTCATGTAATTCACGTACAAATAAGCAGCAAATCAAGAAAAAAATCATTCAACTTATGTCATCAATTTTGGGCGGTACGCTGCGATTGGATCATATACTAGCACGTGTTTAATCCCGATCAACACTTGCAGATCTAGAGACGAGCATGAATTAAAAAAAAACCAAAGTATATGCCTGAATATATATAGTATTAAGACAAAATCTATTTTTTCGTAAACATTTCATTCACTAATGAAGTAGGAAATTCATTCTTTTGATACATTTATCATGTTTATATTGTTATCGAATTTATTCATTGGCGGATCCAGGTCCAAATCCAGGACAACACAGGGGGAGGGGGTCCAACTTTATGTCCCCATTTAAATGCATTGATCGTCCAAAAAAAGGGTTGTTCCAACCCCTGCGACCCGCACCACTGAATATTAAATGCATGTTTTTGGCAATAAACGCGCGATTTTTACGATTTTTTTTATGAGGGGGTGGGATGGCACATCCTACATTTTTTCATAAAAAATAAAGATCACAGCCTATTTATTTTAAAATGAATTAGAACTCCCCCTCTCCGCTTTCCGTTTCATTCATGAAAATCAAACGTTATCTTACTTACCACTAAAATATTTCTTTGATATATTACTTTTTTACGAAGTTGCATTTTAAAAAGTCTAAAATGCGTACAACATTTATCTTGAAATGGTTCTTTTTTTTTATCAAATTATTAGATTCCTGATTTTTTTTCTTGAAAATCTCGGTTGAAGGGAAATGAAAACAAAAATATGTGTTTATACTATAAATTATATTTACTGCTTTATGGCTATCTATGTTTCTCAAATGTTTAGTCTTGCTAAAAGTATTATTACTTTCTTGAAACGTCGTACAAGTCAGATAAAAAACAAAAGTAACAAAAGAAACAGGCCGGTTACAACCAGCCGAATAGTTTTTCTGCACTTGTAGTCGGGTAAAGGTCCGAGGCGATAACGGTTGTTACATCCCAGCTCCTTTGTTCTAACAGGGGTGATCTGAGCCGGATCACCCCTACCATATCACCCCAGTTTGAGTTTCTTTGTTATGCATGCTTTCCTTTGTTCTGTAACATTTTGGCGGGAATGTCAAATCCACTATAAAACTTATAATTAAATATACAATTATACGGAAAAGACTATCTATTAAAATTAACGTAGAAAAAAATCCAGTGTATATGCTGGGATTCGAACTCAAGACCTTTAGCAACAACACAACCACTACACCAGGACGACTGGATACGTACTATCAGTAATTTAACATACTTAAAGAAAGCAAGATATTTTTATAAGTGGGACGAGTTGGCAGACCTTTGTTCAGTGGAGTTTAAACCCTTTTCGTTAATAAGTGAGTTGTCAGTGATTGTTCAGTTTGATTTTACACTTTTTCAAAAGTGGGGCGAGTCGGTAAACAAGAGTGGGGCGATTTTTTTCATAAAGTGGCGATATAGGTTTGGACGATTGGCCAGTGGGGCGAGTTGACCTTATGATGATATATACTCATCGTGTTCGGGGGTCAAAAAGGGTATAAATCATATAGTAATGTAAAAAGTATATTATAATGGTTGTGTGGCGTTCTAAACTAGATTTTATGAATTGTAAATGGTTTTTCGTCTAATCTAAAACAGCTGGGATGTAAAATAGTTATCCCACTCGGAATTGCTGTGTCAGTTTTAGATCACCCTCTGGCCTCCGGCCTTCGGGGTGATCTTACACTGACACACCGCGTCATCGTGGGATAACTATTAATTACCGGCCTATTTCTTTGTTACCTTTGTATTTTATCTAATACGTGGAGTAGTAAAAAACCCAGGTAAAAACAATTGCGTCACACGTCAATAAACAATTACATGTGCGAGGACATACGTATGCTAATTCATGCATTCCCAAATAAGGTAGTGTTCCTGACCTGTTAAACGTTCTTACAGGTTCTAGTAAGGTTTAAAGATGAATCATCATCCTAGACTGGAACACATAAACAGATTAAGAATATAATCAAACGAACGATATAAATTGAGGACCGGCGTAATAGAATAGAAATGCAAAGTGAACGTAATTAATGTATACTTGATGGTATGAGTAACACGCTTTATCTTGTCAAATTAAAACGCTCAACTTGATTTTTGTAACATCAAGAGAAAATGGAAGACTCATCGGTTTGAGACATTTTCAAGAAGTTTGTGTATCTGTCCAATATGTAGTAATTACAAACGCCATAGTAGATACGGTAGTACTAGTTTTTAAAAGTTCAACTTCATCAGGAATCCTCACAGACAAGTCTTATAAAGCCAAAAGACACTCTTTAATTTATCGTATTATAAAAAGAACGTACATGTGTAGAGTAATATGGATAAGGTCTTTAAACATCAACTTAAACTATCGGTTAATCGGTTAATCGGTCGAACGTTTACCCGAGTAATCGGTTAATCAAAAATGTCGTAAAGTTTTGTTTTCAACCGACATTCATTGTCAATTTCTACATTCAAGTCAAGATAAATGAGGCCGACTTAAATGTATCTGTTGTATCCTTTATATCTAGTTAAATGGGATAGATGCGTGCAACATAGTCACCAAATTTTTAATTATTTAGTGAAAGAACATCATCTATATAGCGGAAGTTAGAGCTAATGGATATTGCTAACTTTTTATCTTTCTTCTAGAAAAGTTCCTGTATGAAGTCTTATAATAATAAAGAAACAAGTCGGCAAGAAGATGGGCACAATTGTTTCCCATTGAATGCCGACAGTCTGTTGAAAACACATTCTCTGAACGTAACAAATATGTTGTCAATCAAGAAATCAAGCATCTTGATAATGTCATGTTTCGTTTGAATCAGATTGATCCTTTACAAAGTAGGATTTATTCCTCCCTAAGACAAGATACATGTATTTACGTTGGCCATTCTTTTTTATGAAACAAAGCAATACCAACTCTTTCAGTTTGTCTTTTAGTTTGAATGTTGAATACTTGTTTTAAGTTCAGAAAAGTCAAATGTTTTAATACTATTGCAAGGTGAAAGAGAGTAAAATTGTATGTACTCTAAAATATCTTAGGAGTTTTTAAGTATCCACATCTGATTCACGCCCCCTCTAGAATAGGCAGTTTCCCAATAACTTTGAAACCAGAGGGAAAATATGATACAAGCCCAAACGAAAAAATGGATCTCAATATAAATTTAGTACTAAACAGAAAACAATTAACGTGTGGCCACGATGTTATGCCACAAACATAAGGTGTCAATATTTATTTTGTACACCAGATCCGGATTTCGACAATAAATGTCTCTTCAGTGATGTTAGGGATCGAAACGGTATTTGGAAGGCCATATAAAATGTACTCTCATTTTTAGATAGACTCTTGAATTTTAAGAGTCAATATAGGATGAACGGATCATATAAACCAGAGGGTAAATATGATACAAGCCCAAACGAAAAAATATGAACGAGTCTAAATTGAAAACTACGTTCAAACCTATGATTACGTTGGATAAAAATCGCAATTTTTATACGTGTGCATGTAAACAAATTTCGTTGTAGAAGGGTCTAAATACAGCACAAACAACATTGTCCAAAAGACCAAAAAAGAGAAAAAGTATATTTAAACAAAACGCATTTGACTAACAGGTCGAACAACTGATGTTCTTTAACCCTGCTGACTGCCATTGGCGATTGCCAAATAAAATTGATCACAAGATGTAACAAAATGGATCTTAATATAAATTTAATACTAAACAGAACACAATTAACTTGTGGCCGCGATATTTTGCCACACACATAAGGTGTCAATATTTTTTTGTACACCAGATCCGGATTTCGACAATAAATGTCTCTTCAGTAATATTAGGGATCGAAACGGTTTTTGGAAGGCCATATAAAATGTACCCTCGTTTTTAGATAGACTCTTGAATTTTAAGAGTCAAAATAGGATGAACGGATCATATAAACCTGAGGGAAAATATGATACAAGCCCAAACGAAAAAATATAAACGAGTCTAAATGAAAACTACGTTCAAACCTATGATTGCGTTGGATAAAAACCGCAATTTTTATACGTGTGCATGTAAAACAAATTTCGTTGTAGAAGGGTCTAAATACAGCACAAACAACATTGTCCAAAAAACCAAAAAAGTGAAAAAGAATATTTAAACAAAACGCATTTGACCAACAGGTCGAACAACTGATGTTCTTTAACCCTGCTGACTGACATTGGCAACACATATATGGTGATCATATATCATATATGGTTCTTCCCAATAACATCTTCATGCCTTATATATCATGTACTGTAGTACGCCGCTAGATTAAAACTGACGTGGAAAGGTAACACATGCCCACCGAAAGCTCTTTTTTTGAGAGCCCAGGTGGTCGTGTGGTCTAGCGGGACGGCTGCAGTGCAGGAGATTTGGTGTCACGATATCACAGATATATATATATATATAACTCGTCTAAACATCAACCCAACAATGTTAGATCTGTAAATTTGCTTTCGCAAATTTTTGGTTCTTCCCTCGCCGGGATTCGAACCCATGCTACTGTGATATCGTGACAATAAATCGCCTGCACTGAAGCCGTCCCGCTAGACCACACGACCACCTGGGCTCTCAAAAAAAGAGCTTTCGGTGGGCATGTGTTACCTTTCCACGTCAGTTTTAATCTAGCGGCGTACTACAGTACATGATATATAAGGCATGAAGATGTTATTGTTACAGAACAGCTAAATTATCTATAGTAAAGGATCCTACAAATTAATGTAATATACAGTCACAGAAAATAATTATATTCATAAGTACGTCTGAGTCAGTGACAACTCTACAACAGATGTATCCATCGGATCGCCATCAATGATGGTGATACATGGCTGTGTACATAATGTATATACAACTCGTCTAAACATCAACCCAACAATGTTAGATCTGTAAATTTGCTTTCGCAAATTTTTGGTTCTTCCCTCGCCGGGATTCGAACCCATGCTACTGTGATATCGTGACACCAAATCGCCTGCACTGCAGCCGTCCCGCTAGACCACACGACCACCTGGGCTCTCAAAAAAAGAGCTTTCGGTGGGCATGTGTTACCTTTCCACGTCAGTTTTAATCTAGCGGCGTACTACAGTACATGATATATAAGGCATGAAGATGTTATTGTTACAGATCAGCTAAATTATCTATAGTAAAGGATCCTACAAATTAATGTAATATACAGTCACAGAAAATAATTATATTCATAAGTACGTCTGAGTCAGTGACAACTCTACAACAGATGTATCCATCGGATCGCCATCAATGATGGTGATACATGGCTGTGTACATAATGTATATACAACTCGTCTAAACATCAACCCAACAATGTTAGATCTGTAAATTTGCTTTCGCAAATTTTTGGTTCTTCCCTCGCCGGGATTCGAACCCATGCTACTGTGATATCGTGACACCAAATCGCCTGCACTGCAGCCGTCCCGCTAGACCACACGACCACCTGGGCTCTCAAAAAAAGAGCTTTCGGTGGGCATGTGTTACCTTTCCACGTCAGTTTTAATCTAGCGGCGTACTACAGTACATGATATATAAGGCATGAAGATGTTATTGTTACAGATCAGCTAAATTATCTATAGTAAAGGATCCTACAAATTAATGTAATATACAGTCACAGAAAATAATTATATTCATAAGTACGTCTGAGTCAGTGACAACTCTACAACAGATGTATCCATCGGATCGCCATCAATGATGGTGATACATGGCTGTGTACATAATGTATATACAACTCGTCTAAACATCAACCCAACAATGTTAGATCTGTAAATTTGCTTTCGCAAATTTTTGGTTCTTCCCTCGCCGGGATTCGAACCCATGCTACTGTGATATCGTGACACCAAATCGCCTGCACTGCAGCCGTCCCGCTAGACCACAGACCACCTGGGCTCTCAAAAAAAGAGCTTTGGGTGGGCATGTGTTACCTTTCTACGTCAGTTTTAATCTAGCGGCGTACTACAGTACATGATATATAAGGCATGAAGATGTTATTGTTACAGATCAGCTAAATTATCTATAGTAAAGGATCCTACAAATTAATGTAATATACAGTCACAGAAAATAATTATATTCATAAGTACGTCTGAGTCAGTGACAACTCTACAACAGATGTATCCATCGGATCGCCATCAATGATGGTGATACATGGCTGTGTACATAATGTATATACAACTCGTCTAAACATCAACCCAACAATGTTAGATCTGTAAATTTGCTTTCGCAAATTTTTGGTTCTTCCCTCGCCGGGATTCGAACCCATGCTACTGTGATATCGTGACACCAAATCGCCTGCACTGCAGCCGTCCCGCTCGACCACACGACCACCTGGGCTTTCAAAAAAAGAGCTTTCGGTGGGCATGTGTTACCTTTCCACGTCAGTTTTAATCTAGCGGCGTACTACAGTACATGATATATAAGGCATGAAGATGTTATTGTTACAGATCAGCTAAATTATCTATAGTAAAGGATCCTACAAATTAATGTAATATACAGTCACAGAAAATAATTATATTCATAAGTACGTCTGAGTCAGTGACAACTCTACAACAGATGTATCCATCGGATCGCCATCAATGATGGTGATACATGGCTGTGTACATAATGTATATACAACTCGTCTAAACATCAACCCAACAATGTTAGATCTGTAAATTTGCTTTCGCAAATTTTTGGTTCTTCCCTCGCCGGGATTCGAACCCATGCTACTGTGATATCGTGACACCAAATCGCCTGCACTGCAGCCGTCCCGCTAGACCACACGACCACCTGGGCTCTCAAAAAAAAGAGCTTTCGGTGGGCATGTGTTACCTTTCCACGTCAGTTTTAATCTAGCGGCGTACTACAGTACATGATATATAAGGCATGAAGATGTTATTGTTACAGATCAGCTAAATTATCTATAGTAAAGGATCCTACAAATTAATGTAATATACAGTCACAGAAAATAATCATATTCATAAGTACGTCTGAGTCAGTGACAACTCTACAACAGATGTATCCATCGGATCGCCATCAATGATGGTGATACATGGCTGTGTACATAATGTATATACAACTCGTCTAAACATCAACCCAACAATGTTAGATCTGTAAATTTGCTTTCGCAAATTTTTGGTTCTTCCCTCGCCGGGATTCGAACCCATGCTACTGTGATATCGTGACACCAAATCGCCTGCACTGCAGCCGTCCCGCTAGACCACACGACCACCTGGGCTCTCAAAAAAAAGAGCTTTCGGTGGGCATGTGTTACCTTTCCACGTCAGTTTTAATCTAGCGGCGTACTACAGTACATGATATATAAGGCATGAAGATGTTATTGTTACAGATCAGCTAAATTATCTATAGTAAAGGATCCTACAAATTAATGTAATATACAGTCACAGAAAATAATTATATTCATAAGTACGTCTGAGTCAGTGACAACTCTACAACAGATGTATCCATCGGATCGCCATCAATGATGGTGATACATGGCTGTGTACATAATGTATATACAACTCGTCTAAACATCAACCCAACAATGTTAGATCTGTAAATTTGCTTTCGCAAATTTTTGGTTCTTCCCTCGCCGGGATTCGAACCCATGCTACTGTGATATCGTGACACCAAATCGCCTGCACTGCAGCCGTCCCGCTAGACCACAGACCACCTGGGCTCTCAAAAAAAGAGCTTTGGGTGGGCATGTGTTACCTTTCTACGTCAGTTTTAATCTAGCGGCGTACTACAGTACATGATATATAAGGCATGAAGATGTTATTGTTACAGATCAGCTAAATTATCTATAGTAAAGGATCCTACAAATTAATGTAATATACAGTCACAGAAAATAATTATATTCATAAGTACGTCTGAGTCAGTGACAACTCTACAACAGATGTATCCATCGGATCGCCATCAATGATGGTGATACATGGCTGTGTACATAATGTATATACAACTCGTCTAGACATCAACCCAACAATGTTAGATCTGTAAATTTGCTTTCGCAAATTTTTTGTTCTTCCCTCGCCGGGATTCGAACCCATGCTACTGAGATATCGTGACACCAAATCGCCTGCACTGTAACTGGCGCGCTAGGCCACACGACAACCTGGGCTTCATAAAAATGAAGCTTTCGGTGGCCGGGTGTTCCCTTTCTACGTCAGTTTTAATCTAGCGTCGTTCTACAGTACATGTTATATAGGGCATGAATATGTTATTTTTACAGATCAGCTAAATCAGTGTATGTAAAGTGCGGATCCTAAAATACCATTTTCACTGTATATGCCATGTATTTCTGATGTAGAATGGTAAATAAACAGACGAAAAAATTATGATTTTTGAAGAAAATGAAGAAAATTGTTCACATGTATTATATTTAGTAATAAATAATACAAGTTATACAAAGTGAGAGATGGGAACGGGTTTTTATCGCGCCGAGAGCCATCCATACGTGAAATATATACCGAAATAGGTGAATATTTATGACGTTTTACGAACAAATCGTGCAGGTGATTAAATACTAGCAGGAAAGATGTAGTTGCAAAAAAATATTCATTACAACACAATTATTAATATTGTATAATGCAGAATAGCTTTTGTTATTCAGTTTGCCCATAGTGTATTGAATTCCACTATGATGCTATCTTGATGCGAGTCATGTTTACTGTTGAATAATGATACTTTACTTTCATTTTCACTGTAGAGCGATTCATTAATATTGTATATGCGGTGCATTTTCACTGTATGAATTTTATTAATTTTTATGCATTGAATTCCAAATTCATCCGACTTGCACAAACAATAATTAAAGTAAGAAACGGATTTGATAGTGCTGACTTTGAGATGAAAAGTTTGATTTAACACTCCAATAAATTCAATAGAATTAATATTTATTTCAAATAAAACACATCGTTGTCATAATATAACAATATGTGGATCATTTCAGAGTTGAAAGTGTTTTTAGATTAATGCAAAATATTTTCAAATGCATGCTAATTTGATAAAAATTCATGTTTCTGCAGTAGTCATTATACGCATGTGCAAACAAATTTTATCATTGGATTTCGAGTATGGGTCTTTTTTTACCAATCAGAAGAAGCATGTCATAGATTTTTTTTATAATTCATCAGAAACTTTATTTAAAGTGTAGTTATATTTATCCAATGTATTGAAACTTCATCACTGAATACGTACATCTCGCATGTCTATCGACATAAAATGGGATAAAAAGGGATAAAAACAACATTACTTTCTAATTTTTTTTTATAAATCACTTCTTGACCAATTTCAAAGAGGTTATGAAGTAAGATTTTTTATTTTGGGTCCGGTTTTAAATTGGCCCACAGGGTCCAAAATAAAATTTGAGGTTCTTTGGTAGGCTGAATCCATACATGAGTGTGTGTATTATTATTATTTTTTTAATTTTTGGCCCATTTAACAAGTGTGTAGGGTCCACACTGTCAAGAAATAAATTCTTTTGGATTTCAAAAACAGTTAAATATTTGGAATACTGAATCTTACCGTGTTTTTAAATTTGGTATTTTGGTATTTTGGGCCAAGTTATCGAAATGGTCCACATTGAGGCCCAAAGGGTTCGAAATTCAACATTTTTCTGTATTTCATCAAAAATGAAGTCTGGCTTGAATGTTGTGTACATACTTACCCCAAACTGTTCAGGGTTCGACTTCTGCGGTAGTATCAAGGGTGCCCTGCAACACGTACATCATGTTCCAATGCAACTTTATCAGTATACGTTTTTGACAGATAAAGTTTGCCCTACACAACTTGACTTGCATTTCAAGCTTTAATGACTTTGGATAATTATATGTCACATTGTCGTTTCATTTTGTACAGTAAAGAACATGCAGCAACAATCGAGCTTAAAACTATCTTTCCTTCAGAATATGGATTTTGAAGCATTTGGGGACTCAACATTAGGGGAGGCAAGTGAAGATGAATCACAGTTAAAAGAACTAAAAATAAGGAGGGGTCTTCATACCAATGCACGTATTGTCCTTTCAAGACAAAATGGGTAGCTAGTTTTCGCAGGCATAAGAAGATCCACACTAATGGGTTAAACAAATGTGACCAGTGTGAATTAAAATTATAAGACTTCTCAATAAGCATAATAACTGATAGCATGGAGAAAGCCTGATTTGTACTCATTGTTCCAAACACTTCAAAAGAAGAACTGGGCAGTGGCGGATCCAGAACTTTTTGTAAGGCGGGCCTGATGGCTGACCTAAAAACGGTGGTGGGGGGGAGGGGGGGGCTCAAGTCATGCTTCAGTGATTCCCTATATAATCAACCAAGTTTTTCCAAGGCCCCCCTGGATACGCATAAGCTGGTATAGCTTACCATATGAAGAAAGCAACAGGAAATTTTACTAACATCTGCTCGTTTTATAGTAAAACATTAAAATGCTTCGCTGACCGCAGAGATCGAACCCTGAACAGTTGGAGCAAATTATGACATAATAATAAAGCTTGATACTATCTGAATTTGGATTGTGATCAGGTTTCTGACACAAGGTAAATGTGGTCGAAGATCTTAAATCGTATGCGCAATACTGTGCAACTGAAGGTTTCTTCCCGCCCATAACATTTTGTTTTCCTTCTAGGATAAATAACCATCAAACCAAATCCCAGTCTTTTCTTTCTGGTAATGAATCGTGTAGTACAATTTTGGAGAGGTCCATACACTTGAACACAAGATATTGTCTGGAAACTAGAAAAATGTTTGTTTTGCCATTTCTTTTTTTGCCCCTAATTTCTGCAAGTTCGAACATCGGTTTACTGCTGATGCCTTTATTTGTCTACCAACCTGGTATATTCAACCGAAAAAGGTTACATGTAAATACATATGGATTAACTATAAATCTAAAAATGCTATTTGTTACTGTACGCCTTCAACAACAGGCAAAAACCCTCATGTATGGTAGGGAAAAAAAGTAATAGAATTTATAAGCAACTATGATTGAACCCCATTTTTATACAAAAAAAACAACAGACGTTATTTAACTAAAACTGCTTCTTTGCATTACTTTGCGCATTTAAAAAAAACGAAAACAAAAAAGTGGATGCTGAAACATAACTGATTTGAAACCAGATTTTTTACATATAAACAACACTTTTTATAGTTTTTATACTGTGAATCCTCAAGATAAAAATGTGTGCCGTTAAAGTTGATACTATTACACCTGATGATATTCATTCATTTCTTTAAGATGCTGTTAAAACTAATTTAGAGCAACAAGAAAACAATGGTTAGTATACTTTATAATGATTATAATGTTTATAAACAACAGTTACAATGATTGAAACCCAATCTTATACAAAAAATAACCGACGTTAATAACTTAAACACATGTTCACTGGCATTACGTTGCGCATGTAATACCTTCATCCCCCAACAAATCCGGAAAAAAGATAACTTACGCCCTAGAACATGAACCATAACTGATAATATCTGTTTTGAAACAAAGTTTTATACAAAAAAGTGATGTAAACAACACTTGTTATTTTTTTAATACTGTGAATCCTCATGGTAAACACTGTGTGCAGTTAAGGTTTGAGGATCAGATTCACTAATAGTAAACAATTCATTTCTTGAAGGAGGTATTAAAAGCGAGGAAATAGAAGACAATAGTTGGTATACTTTATACTGTTTTTGTTATTCGATATACTTTTCAAAGAAGATACACTAGTACATGTAATTACATATGTATTAACAATTAATCGAAATTATCATTTCAATAATTACAGGACAAATACCTTTACAACTATTTGTGACTCTACGCCTATAAGAACAAGCAAAATATATACTGTATACTAGTAGAAATAAAACTCACAACGTTTAAAAACAACAGATTTTTATACAAAAAGTATACATGTAAACAACACTTGTTATTGTTTTTATAATGTGAATCATCAAGGTAAACACTGTGTGCAGTTACGTTTGGAAGATCAGATTCACTTATACTAAACAATTCATTTCTTTAAGGTGATAATGAAAGCGAGGAAACAGAAGTCAATGGTTGGTATACTTTATACTGTTTTTGTTATTCGATATACTTTTTAAAGAATATGCACCAGTAAACCTATGTTTAATTTGTAAGAATTCCATGTGTTATTTTCAAATCGGTTTAAATATTATAATAAACGTATATTTGACCAGACTGTTAATATAGAGTTTCATTATAAAAAGTCATAATACGGTTTTTTTAAAAACTTATGTCTCATCAGATTCCAAAATTGTTTTTGAAGCTTTAAGACAACATAGCATATTGCAAACATTAAATATTGATCAAATTGTTCCAAATTTGTATCCATCATGCTACTCATTGCATGAAGTTTATCTAATTCGATGATGACGTCTATTATTTCAAAACTATGAGTTTTAGCAAAACGTAGTTCAATAGGTATTAGTACACCGATATCAGTATTTGTAAATAAATGTATGAAACCAAAGTGATGTTGTTCATCTCTGAATGAAAACTCTGGTAAAAATTGTAAAAAAATAAATTTGAATATGCTATAATAAGTTATATAAACAATCAAATATCTATTATAGTTTTGAACTCGAGTGGTAAGTTTTTATTATCTTTGCTAAATTGAGATGTTCGTATTTTAAATCACATTTAAGTTCGTGTTTAAGTTACTTTAGTTTTCTCAGCTGTAACTCTTTTGTGAACTAATGTACTGCAAAAATATGTAAGATAAAACGAACCAATTATTGTAAATATTTTCGAAAATATCGACACGTGAATATAAAAAGAGAAGATGTGGTATGATTGCCAATTAGACAACTCTCCACAATTGAAAGTTACGTTTGATTTTGTTTGTCTTTAAAGCTTTATTTTCTTGAATATTTCTTTTTTATTTGCAACATGTTAAGCTATTTGGTATACGATAATAAACAGTTACTGCTCTTTTGAAAACCACAATTTTCAACCAAGCATGATTTGATATGTGCATTATCTCCCCATATACATATATATTGATATTATAAAGAGATCTAATGTTAAAAATCCCTCAAGGAAAAAAAAGTCACCTTATTTCGATTGGGCTACTTTTAGGTCCTTTGTGAACATTATAGGTCTTAACTAGTTTTGAATCCTATTCATCATCGGCTTTCACATGTTCGATTTATGATAAATCCAGAAAAATGCTTTCGGCCCATGCAATTGATAACTTGTGTAAAAACAGATAACTTACGTCCAAGAACATGAATCATAACTGATAATATATGTTTTGAAACAAAGTTTTATACATGTAAACAACACTTGTTATTGTTTTAATACTGTGAATCCCCAAGGTAAACACTGTGTGCAGTTAAGGTTGGAAGATCAGATTCACTTATACTAAACATTACATTTCTTGAAGGTGGTATTATTAAAATCGAGGACACAGAAGACAATGGTTGGTATACTTTATACTGTTTGTTTTATTCGATATACTTTTTAAAGAAGATACACCAGTACATGTAATTACATATGTATTAACAATTAATCGAAATTATCATTTCAATAATTACAGGACAAATACCTATACAACTATTTGTGACTCTACGCCTATAAGAACAAGAAAAACATCTACTGTATACTAGTAGAAATAAAACTCACAACGATTATAAACAACAGTTACAATGATTGAAACCCATTTTTATACAAAAAGTAACCGACGTTAATAACTTAAAAACATGTTCACTGGCATTACGTTGCGCATGCAATACCTCCACCCCCCAACAAATCCGGAAAAAAACCAGATAACTTACGCCCAAGAACACGAACCATAACTGATAATATCTGTTTTGAAACAAAGTTTTATACATGTAAACAACACTTGTTATTGTTTTTATAATGTGAATCATCAAGGTAAACGCTGTGTGCAGTTACGTTTGGAAGATCAGATTCACTTATACTAAACAATTCATTTCTTTAAGGTGATAATGAAAGCGAGGAAACAGAAGTCAATGGTTGGTATACTTTATACTGTTTTTGTTATTCGATATACTTTTTAAAGAATATGCACCAGTAAACCTATGTTTAATTTGTAAGAATTCCATGTGTTATTTTCAAATCGGTTTAAATATTATAATAAACGTATATTTGACCAAACTGTTAATATAGAGTTTCATTATAAAAATTCATAATACGGTTTTTTTAAAAACTTATGTCTCATCAGATTCCAAAATTGTTTTTGAAGCTTTAAGACAACATAGCATATTGCAAACATTAAATATTGATCAAATTGTTCCAAATTTGTATCCATCATGCTACTCATTGCATGAAGTTTATCTAATTCGATGATGACGTCTATTATTTCAAAACTATGAGTTTTAGCAAAACGTAGTTCAATAGGTATTAGTACACAGATATCAGTATTTGTAAATAAATGTATGAAACCAAAGTGATGTTGTTCATCTCTGAATGAAAACTCTGGTAAAAATTGTAAAAAAATAAATTTGAATATGCTATAATAAGTTATATAAACAATCAAATATCTATTATAGTTTTGAACTCGAGTGGTAAGTTTTTATTATCTTTGCTAAATTGAGATGTTCGTATTTTAAATCACATTTAAGTTCGTGTTTAAGTTACTTTAGTTTTCTCAGCTGTAACTCTTTTGTGAACTAATGTACTGCAAAAATATGTAAGATAAAACGAACCAATTATTGTAAATATTTTCGAAAATATCGACACGTGAATATAAAAAGAGAAGATGTGGTATGATTGCCAATTAGACAACTCTCCACAATTGAAAGTTACGTTTGATTTTGTTTGTCTTTAAAGCTTTATTTTCTTGAATATTTCTTTTTTATTTGCAACATGTTCATGATGTTAAGCTATTTGGTATACGATAATAAACAGTTACTGCTCTTTTGAAAACCACAATTTTCAACCAAGCATGATTTGATATGTGCATTATCTCCCCATATACATATATATTGATATTATAAAGAGATCTAATGTTAAAAATCCCTCAAGGAAAAAAAAGTCACCTTATTTCGATTGGGCTACTTTTAGGTCCTTTGTGAACATTATAGGTCTTAACTAGTTTTGAATCCTATTCATCATCGGCTTTCACATGTTCGATTTATGATAAATCCAGAAAAATGCTTTCGGCCCATGCAATTGATAACTTGTGTAAAAACAGATAACTTACGTCCAAGAACATGAATCATAACTGATAATATATGTTTTGAAACAAAGTTTTATACATGTAAACAACACTTGTTATTGTTTTAATACTGTGAATCCCCAAGGTAAACACTGTGTGCAGTTAAGGTTGGAAGATCAGATTCACTTATACTAAACATTACATTTCTTGAAGGTGGTATTATTAAAATCGAGGACACAGAAGACAATGGTTGGTATACTTTATACTGTTTGTTGTATTCGATATACTTTTTAAAGAAGATACACCAGTACATGTAATTACATATGTATTAACAATTAATCGAAATTATCATTTCAATAATTACAGGACAAATACCTATACAACTATTTGTGACTCTACGCCTATAAGAACAAGAAAAACATCTACTGTATACTAGTAGAAATAAAACTCACAACGATTATAAACAACAGTTACAATGATTGAAACCCATTTTTATACAAAAAGTAACCGACGTTAATAACTTAAAAACATGTTCACTGGCATTACGTTGCGCATGCAATACCTCCACCCCCCAACAAATCCGGAAAAAAACCAGATAACTTACGCCCAAGAACACGAACCATAACTGATAATATCTGTTTTGAAACAAAGTTTTATACATGTAAACAACACTTGTTATTGTTTTTATAATGTGAATCATCAAGGTAAACGCTGTGTGCAGTTACGTTTGGAAGATCAGATTCACTTATACTAAACAATTCATTTCTTTAAGGTGATAATGAAAGCGAGGAAACAGAAGTCAATGGTTGGTATACTTTATACTGTTTTTGTTATTCGATATACTTTTTAAAGAATATGCACCAGTAAACCTATGTTTAATTTGTAAGAATTCCATGTGTTATTTTCAAATCGGTTTAAATATTATAATAAACGTATATTTGACCAAACTGTTAATATAGAGTTTCATTATAAAAATTCATAATACGGTTTTTTTAAAAACTTATGTCTCATCAGATTCCAAAATTGTTTTTGAAGCTTTAAGACAACATAGCATATTGCAAACATTAAATATTGATCAAATTGTTCCAAATTTGTATCCATCATGCTACTCATTGCATGAAGTTTATCTTATTCGATGATGACGTCTATTATTTCAAAACTATGAGTTTTAGCAAAACGTAGTGCAATAGGTGTTATTACACCGATAGCAGTATTTGTAAATAAATGTATGAAACCAAAGTGATGTTGTTCATTTCTGAATGAAAACTCTGGTAAAAATAGTAAAAAAATAAATTTGAATATGCTATAATAAGTTATATAAACAATCAAATATCTATTATAGTTTTGAACTCGAGTGGTAAGTTTTTATTATCTTTGCTAAATTGAGATGTTCGTATTTTAAATCACATTTAAGTTCGTGTTTAAGTTACTTTAGTTTTCTCAGCTGTAACTCTTTTGTGAACTAATGTACTGCAAAAATATGTAAGATAAAACGAACCAATTATTGTAAATATTTTCGAAAATATCGACACGTGAATATAAAAAGAGAAGATGTGGTATGATTGCCAATTAGACAACTCTCCACAATTGAAAGTTACGTTTGATTTTGTTTGTCTTTAAAGCTTTATTTTCTTGAATATTTCTTTTTTATTTGCAACATGTTAAGCTATTTGGTATACGATAATAAACAGTTACTGCTCTTTTGAAAACCACAATTTTCAACCAAGCATGATTTGATATGTGCATTATCTCCCCATATACATATATATTGATATTATAAAGAGATCTAATGTTAAAAATCCCTCAAGGAAAAAAAAGTCACCTTATTTCGATTGGGCTACTTTTAGGTCCTTTGTGAACATTATAGGTCTTAACTAGTTTTGAATCCTATTCATCATCGGCTTTCACATGTTCGATTTATGATAAATCCAGAAAAATGCTTTCGGCCCATGCAATTGATAACTTGTGTAAAAACAGATAACTTACGTCCAAGAACATGAATCATAACTGATAATATATGTTTTGAAACAAAGTTTTATACATGTAAACAACACTTGTTATTGTTTTAATACTGTGAATCCCCAAGGTAAACACTGTGTGCAGTTAAGGTTGGAAGATCAGATTCACTTATACTAAACATTACATTTCTTGAAGGTGGTATTATTAAAATCGAGGACACAGAAGACAATGGTTGGTATACTTTATACTGTTTGTTTTATTCGATATACTTTTTAAAGAAGATACACCAGTACATGTAATTACATATGTATTAACAATTAATCGAAATTATCATTTCAATAATTACAGGACAAATACCTATACAACTATTTGTGACTCTACGCCTATAAGAACAAGAAAAACATCTACTGTATACTAGTAGAAATAAAACTCACAACGATTATAAACAACAGTTACAATGATTGAAACCCATTTTTATACAAAAAGTAACCGACGTTAATAACTTAAAAACATGTTCACTGGCATTACGTTGCGCATGCAATACCTCCATCCCCTAACAAATCCGGAAAAAAACCCCAGATAACTTACGCCCAAGAACATGAATCATAACTGATAATATCTGTTTTGAAACAAAGATTATACATGTAAACAACACTTGTTATTGTTTTTATAATGTGAATCATCAAGGTAAACGCTGTGTGCAGTAACGTTTGGAAGATCAGATTCACTTATACTAAACAATTCATTTCTTTAAGGTGATAATGAAAGCGAGGAAACAGAAGTCAATGGTTGGTATACTTTATACTGTTTTTGTTATTCGATATACTTTTTAAAGAAGATGCACCAGTAAACCTATGTTTAATTTGTAAGAATTCTATGTGTTATTTTCAAATCGGTTTAAATATTATACTAAACGTATATTTGACCAGACAGATGATATAGAGTTTCATTATAAAAAGTCATAATACGGTTTTTTAAAAACTTATGTCTCATCAGATTCCAAAATTGTTTTTGAAGCTTTAAGACAACATAGCATATTGCAAACATTAAATATTGATCAAATTCTTCCAAATTTGTATCCATCATGCTACTCATTGCATGAAGTTTATCTAATTCGATGATGACGTCTATTATTTCAAAACTATGAGTTTTAGCAAAACGTAGTGCAATAGGTGTTATTACACCGATAGCAGTATTTGTAAATAAATGTATGAAACCAAAGTGATGTTGTTCATCTCTGAATGAAAACTCTGGTAAAAATTGTAAAAAAATAAATTTGAATATGCTATAATAAGTTATATAAACAATCAAATATCTATTATAGTTTTGAACTCGAGTGGTAAGTTTTTATTATCTTTGCTAAATTGAGATGTTCGTATTTTAAATCACATTTAAGTTCGTGTTTAAGTTACTTTAGTTTTCTCAACTGTAACTCTTTTGTGAACTAATGTATTGCAAAAATTTGTAAGATAAAACGAACCAATTATTGTAAATATTTTCGAAAATATCGACACGTGAATATAAAAAGAGAAGATGTGGTATGATTGCCATTTAGACAACTCTCCACAATTGAAAGTTACGTTTGATTTTGTTTGTCTTTAAAGCTTTATTTTCTTGAATATTTCTTTTTTATTTGCAACATGTTCATGATGTTAAGCTATTTGGTATACGATAATAAACAGTTACTGCTCTTTTGAAAACCACAATTTTCAACCAAGCATGATTTGATATGTGCATTATCTCCCCATATACATATATATTGATATTATAAAGAGATCTAATGTTAAAAATCCCTCAAGGAAAAAAAAGTCACCTTATTTCGATTGGGCTACTTTTAGGTCCTTTGTGAACATTATAGGTCTTAACTAGTTTTGGATCCTATTAATCATCGGCTTTCTCATGTTCGATGTATGATAAATCCAGAAAAATGCTTTCGGCCCATGCAATTGATAACTTGTGTAAAAACAGATAACTTACGTCCAAGAACATGAATCATAACTGATAATATATGTTTTGAAACAAAGTTTTATACATGTAAACAACACTTGTTATTGTTTTAATACTGTGAATCCTCAAGGTAAACACTGTGTGCAGTTAAGGTTGGAAGATCAGTTTCACTTATACTAAACAATTCATTTCTTGAAGGTGGTATTATTAAAATCGAGGACACAGAAGACAATGGTTGGTATACTTTATACTGTTTGTTTTATTCGATATACTTTTTAAAGAAGATACACCAGTACATGTAATTACATATGTATTAACAATTAATCGAAATTATCATTTCAATAATTACAGGACAAATACCTATATAACTATTTGAGACTCTACGCCTATAAGAACAACAAAAACATCTACTGTATACTAGTAGAAATAAAACTCACAACGATTATAAACAACAGTTACAATGATTGAAATCCATTTGTATACAAAAAGTAACCGACGTTAATAACTTAAAAACATGTTCACTGGCATTACGTTGCGCATGCAATACCTCCATCCCCTAACAAATCCGGAAAAAAACCCAGATAACTTACGCCCAAGAACATGAATCATAACTGATAATATCTGTTTTGAAACAAAGGTTATACATGTAAACAACACTTGTTATTGTTTTTATAATGTGAATCATCAAGGTAAACGCTGTGTGCAGTAACGTTTGGAAGATCAGATTCACTTATACTAAACAATTCATTTCTTTAAGGTCATAATGAAAGCGAGGAAACAGAAGTCAATGGTTGGTATACTTTATACTGTTTTTGTTATTCGATATACTTTTTAAAGAAGATGCACCAGTAAACCTATGTTTAATTTGTAAGAATTCCATGTCTTATTTTCAAATCGGTTTAAATATTATAATAAACGTATATAAGGCCAGACAGATGATATAGAGTTTCATTATAAAAAGTCATAATACGGTTTTTTTAAAAACTTATGTCTCATCAGATTCCAAAATTGTTTTTGAAGCTTTAAGACAACATAGCATATTGCAAACATTAAATATTGATCAAATTGTTCCAAATTTGTATCCATCATGCTACTCATTGCATGAAGTTTATCTTATTCGATGATGACGTCTATTATTTCAAAACTATGAGTTTTAGCAAAACGTAGTGCAATAGGTGTTATTACACCGATAGCAGTATTTGTAAATAAATGTATGAAACCAAAGTGATGTTGTTCATCTCTTTTGAAAACCACCATTTTCAACCAAGCATGGTTTGATATGTGCATTATCTCCCAATATATATATATATATATATATATTTATATTATAAAGAGAACTAATGTTAAAAATCCCTCAAGGAAAAAAAAACACCTTATTTCGATTGGGCTACTTGTATGTCCTTTGTGAACATTATAGGTCTTAAATAGTTTTGGATCCTATTCATCATCGGATTTCACATGTTCGATTTATGATAAATCCAGAAAAATGCTTTCGGCCCAAGCAATTGATAACTTGTTTTAGTTATGAAACATAGTATATTTATGTAAAAGATTACATTCTATTATATAATATGTGTTAATAATAAATCTAAATTATCATTTCAATAATTACAGGACAGATACCTATACAACTATTTGTGACTCTACGCTATAAGAACAAGTAAAACATATACTCTATAGTAGAAATAAAACTCACAAAGTTTATAAACAACAGTTACAATGATGAAACCCAGTTTTATACAAAAAGTAACCGACGTTGATAACTGAAAAACATGTTCAATGGCGTTACGTTGCGTATGTAATACCACTATCCCCCACCAAAACCAGAAAACAGATAACTTACGTCCAAGAACATGAATCATAACTGATAATATATGTTTTGAAACAAAGTTTTATACATGTAAACAACACTTGTTATTGTTTTAATACTGTAAATCCTCAAGGTAAACACTGTGTGCAGTTTAGGTTGGAAGATCAGATTCACTTATACTAAACAATTCATTTCTTGAAGGTGGTATTAAAAGCGAGGAAATAGAAGAGAATGGTTGGTATACTTTATACTGTTTTTGTTATTCGATATACTTTTTAAAGAAGATACACCAGTACATGTAATTACATATGTATTAACAATAAATCGAAATTATCATTTCAATAATTACAGGACAAATACCTATACAACTATTTGTGACTCTACGCCTATTAGAACAAGCAAAACATATACTGTATACTAGTAGAAATAAAACTTACAACGTTTATAAACAACAGTTACAATGATTGAAACCCATTTTTATACAAAAAGTAACCGACGTTAATAACTTAAAAACATGTTCACTGGCATTACGTTGCGCATGTAATACCTCCATCCTCCAACAAATCCGGAAAAACAGATAACTTACGCCCAAGAACATGAACCATAACTGATAATATCTGTTTTGAAACAAAGTTTTATACGTGTAAACAACACTTGTTATTGTTTTTTAAATTTGATTTATCAAGGTAAACACTGTGTGTAGTTACGTTTGGAAGATCAGATTCGCTTATACTAAACAATTCATTTCTTTTAGGTAATATTAAAATCGAGGAAAGAAAAGACAATGGTTGGTATACATTATACTGTTTTTGTTATTCGATATACTTTTTAAAGAAGATGCACCAGTAAACCTATGTTTAATTTGTAAGAATTCCATGTGTTATTTTCAAATCGGTATAAAATATTATAATTAACGTATATTTGACCAGACAGATGATATAGAGTTTCATTATAAAAAGTCATAATACGGTTTTTTTAAAAACTTATTTCTCATCAGATTCCAAAATTGTTTTTGAAGCTTAAGACAACATAGCGTATTGCAAAAATTAAATATTGATCAAATTGTTCCAAATTTGTATCCATCATGCTACTCATTGCATGAAGTTTATCTAATTCGATGATGACGTCTATTATTTTAAAACTATGAGTTTTAGCAAAACGCAGTTCAATGGCTATTATTACACCGATAGCAGTATTTGTAAATGAATGTATGAAACTAAAGTGATGTTGTTCATCTCTGAATGAAAACTCTGGTAAAAATTGTAAAAAAATGAATTTGAATATGCTATAAGAAGTTAAATAAACAATCAAATATATCTATTATAGATTTGAAATCGAGTGGTTAGTTTTTATTATCTTTGTTAATGGGATGTTCGTTTTTTAAATCACATTTAAGTTCGTGTTTAAGTTACTTTAGTTTTCTCAGTAGTAACTCTTTTGTGAACTAATGTACTGCAAAAAATATGTAGGATAAAACGAACCAATTATTGTAAATATTTTCGAAAATATCGACACGTGAATATAAAAAGAAAATATGTGGTATGATTGCCAATTAGACAACTCTCCACAAGTGAAGGTTACGTTTGATTTTGTTTGTCTTTAAAGCTTTATTTTCTTGAATATTTCTTTTTTATTTGCAACAAGTTAAGCTATTTGGTATACGATAATAAACAGTTACTGCTCTTTTGAAAACCACCATTTTCAACCAAGCATGGTTTGATATGTGCATTATCTCCCCATATATATATATATTGATATTATAAAGAGAACTAATGTTAAAAATCCCTCAGGGAAAAAAAAAGCCACCTTATTTCGATTCGGCTACTTTTAGGTCTTTTGTGAACATTATAGGTCTTAACTAGTTTTGGATCCTATTCATCATCGGCTTTCACATGTTCGATTTATGATTAATCCAGACAAATGCTTTCGGCCCATGCAATTGATACCTTGTTTTAGTTATGAAACATAGTATATTCATGTAAAAGATTACATTCTTTTACATAATATGTGTTAATAATAAATCTAAATTATCATTTCAATAATTACAGGACAGATACCTATACAACTATTTGTGACTCTACGCCTATAAGAATAGCAAAACATAGATTCTATAGTGGAAATAAAACTCACAAAGTTTATAAACAACGGTTACAATGATTGAAACCCAGTTTTATACAAAAAGTAACCGACGTTAATAACTGAAAAACTTGTTCAATGGCGTTACGTTGCGCATGTAATACCACTATCCCCCACCCAAACCGGAAAAACAGATAACTTACGTCCAAGAACATGAATCATAACTGATAATATATTTTTTGAAACAAAGTTTTATACATGTAAACAACACTTGTTATTGTTTTAATACTGTGAATCCTCAAGGTAAACACTGTGTGCAGTTAAGGTTGGAAGATCAGATTCACTTATACTAAACAATTCATTTCTTGAAGGTGAAATTAAAAGCAAGGGAACAGACGACAACGGTTGGTATACTTTATACTGTTTTTGTTATGCGATATACTTTTTAAAGAAGATACACCAGTACATATAATTACATATGTATTAACAATAAATCGAAATTATCATTTCAATAATTACAGGACAAATACCTATACAACTATTTATGACTCTACGCCTATAAGAACAAGCAAAACATATACTGTATACTAGTAGAAATAAAACTCACAACGTTTATAAACAACAGTTACAATGATTGAAACCCATTGTTATCCAAAAAATTACCGATTTTAATAACTTAAAAACATGTTCACTGGCATTACGTTGCACATGTAATACCACTATCCACCCAAACCGGAAAAACAGATAACTTACGTCCAAGAACATGAACTATAACTGTTAATATATATTTTGAAACAAAGTTTTCCAACTTCATGTAGTTGTAGCTATAAACATATTTTATGCAACATCAATCAATATGTTACACTTTTTCTCAACTCTTGTTTATTTTTTGCTACAACAATATTTTTATTTCATGCATCCGATTTCACCTTGAGAGATGCACACGCCTGATGAAGCTAATTTGTTTAGCGAAATATTGCGTATTTCTATTTAAAATCTAATAGAACTTTTAATGTATCAATTAGCGTGTTTAAGTTATATTCTTAGACATTTATATAATTTTAATTCAGCAACTGTATCAGTTTATTTTCACAAACTGATCCACGCTTAAATAGATTGAATGTTGACTGTTGCTATTTTTAGACATTATAAATATATATATATATATATATATATATAGCACAAACAACATTTTCCAAAAGACCAAAAAAGTGAAAAAGTATATTTAAACAAAAAGGCATTTGACTAACAGGTCGAACAACTGATGTTCTTTAACCCTGCTGACTGCCATTGGCGATTGTCAAATACAATTGATCACAAGATGTAACAAAATGGATCTTAATATCAATTTAATACTAAACAGAAAACAATTAACTTGTGACCACGATCTAACATGCCACAAACATAAGGTGTCAATATTTTTTTTTGTACACCAGATCCGGATTTCGACAATAAATGTCGCTCTTGATATTTGGTTTAAGATATGGACCAGCTGTTGCGAATTTGAATCCTCGTTGTATTAATAGACAAATTGTTAACATGGTAGTCTCCTCTAATCCATACTATCTTTTTGGTTGTTAAACAGTTAACGTTATGAATCAATTTCCCCCGCCCCCCCCCCCCCCCCCCCCTCCATCATGTTTGTATATTTCTCAGGGCAATTTGTTTAATTAGATAGAAGCAATCCGGTAACGTGAACATGGTTTATTTTCTTTTTTGTGTTGATATCATTGTTATTAAGATGCGAATCAAAAACCTTAAATCAACAAAGAGTCTTGGTATGATGTCCTTGGCGGAGTAGACAGGTAATCGGTACTAATATCAATGGTAAAGTTTTGAACTGAAGTTTGCAGTTCTCTAAGATGTGTATTTTCCACAGTTGTTTGTTTGTTAGTCCTTTTTTAAGCCATGCCGTAGTCAGTTTATATAGGAATGATAAGTTCTAATGTTCCTTTGGTGTCTTGAAAAGGGAAATACTTGTTTGGATTATTTTTGCAACTGTTTGATGAATTCAGTCAAAACCAATGCTGGGACAATTAAGGAGTTATTAACCTTTCGATTTTTAAACTTCTGGTCTATTGATTAAATCTCCACAAATAACAAATCAATTTTGACATTTGCAAAAGAAATGCGACAAATACCACTGCAATATGCCGACCGGAAGAGAACAGATATTAACACATAAAGAAGCGATTTTGTTTAAATGTTTTGCAAGTTACGTAGAGTCCATATACTATTATATTTAGATGAAGCATTAAGTTACCATTCACACGCAACCAAAAAAGGTATTGTGTAAACCGGAGGCCAGGGTAGACATCTACTTCTTTTTGGCAAACAAATTAAAAGAACAGAAAAAATATTTATTCTTTAAATCAGTGTAGTGAAAGCTAATATTTAACATGGGGCGAAAAAATTAAGAACAGGAATTTAGAATTGTTTCCTCTATTTTCCATGTCTTCATGCAATTAAGCAAATCGAATAAAATGTCTTTACTTTAAGGGCATTCGATACAGTTTTGATCCCGTATTTACAGTTTGATGAACATTTCCATATAGGCTTTTTTTTTGTCTGATTAAATCAAATATGTAATTAAAAATATACCTTCATGTGCTACTTTTTGAGTTAAATGAGGTTGAAATTGGGTATATTTGCTCAAAATTCGGATTTGTGGCCGTATTTTTCCTTTCGAAAGAAAACCATAACTTTTTTTGTTTTGAAAGATAAACACAAATTGTTTTTTGTTAAATAATTTGTAATTTCTGTATTTTATAAGTATCATAAAAAAAACTTTATTCAGAAATAACTCATATTTATCACATGGTCATGAATTGAGAAAAAAAAACGTCATTTTTTGCTGTATATTTATCAAAATTAAAAAAATTGCACTATTTACAGTTTTCAAATTTGGTCCAGATAATTTCCCTGCAAAATGAAACAAACTGTCGTTTTAAAAAATAAGGGTCCATCCACTCGTTTTCAAATTAAATCAGTTTGAATGATAAAAATCAGTCGAAAAATGCATCTTTTCCCGATATGTCACAGTTTGACGTCGCGAAAATAACATTTCACGCTAGCAACGTCATTACCTCCCCTGTAACTGTATCGTATGGACTTAAAGTGAATCAGCTGGCAATAGTCCTGTAAATGCATAATTTACCAACTGAAGATCAGTTTCATGGGAAATGATAAAAAATAAAATCAAATGATATCCATTTATTTCTTTAAGGTGGTCTGGAGGGTGCAAACCAAACTAGTGGTTAGTATATTATATATTGTTCAAAGGTGCGGTTCGCTTTGTTCTTTGATTTATCTCCTTTTTCAACATACACATGTATACCTGATAAGTCCTTTTTTGTTGGTCATATTCCCTTAAAATTGTTCTTATATTAGACCAAACAGGTGATTCAAAGTTTCATTATAAAATAGTTGCTAACCATAGATTATTTAGACCCGTTTTTGAACATTCGGAGGAACTGTAAAAACGTTCATTCTTCAACTTGAAGTTCACAAACAAGGGTATTGATGCTATAAATATAAGTAATATTCTTCACCATAAAAGAGTAAAAAGCAACATTCCTTCTTACTTTAAGGATCAATCTTCTCCTATAGTATCGTATTCCTACACTAACCCTGTTGCATCTAAAAATTTTAATAAAAAATAAGTGTTGCAGAATCTAAATATTGATGACTTCAAAGCTATAATACCTGACTGTGCCTGTTCACATTCCCATTTTGTGTACAATCCTGCTGGCCATGTAACTTCTGGAGACCTAAACATAATCAATAACTACAAGCTGAGACAACTTTTGTCCAAGGGTCCGAAATACAGAACGCCACAGCCAATCAATTGAAAGCAAACTACTAATGGATTCTGTTGAGGGTTATGCAAAAGACTGGGCAAAAAGAGAAAAGGTTGAGGTTGACACTCTTTCGGAGTGGGTAAAATCAGTGAGGTCATTGATTCAGATAAGAGTAAGTAAGCTCAAAGGGTCAATGAGCACCAAAGCTCCTCCTACATATACACTAAGTACGCTTACGAAGCAGCAGATCCTGAAAAACCACAAATCGATTCTAATCTCCTTTGGTGTTATTCCAAAGGATAAAGATCAGGATCTTCCATCCTTATATTGGATTCCTAAGCTTCACAAGAATCCTTATAAGGAAAGGTATATTGCAGGTTCTTCCAAGTGTTCCACTAAACCCCTTTCTAAAGTTCTTACTGCCATACTCACTGCAGTCAAAAAAGGACTTCAGAAATATTCCGAAACGGTATATTCAAGAAGTGGTGTTAATCAGATGTGGATACTGAAAAATTCAAAAGAGTTATTAGTGAATTTACAATCTCAATCATTAAAACATTGTACCAATATTAAAACCTTTGATTTTTCAACTCTTTATACCACTATTCCACATACTATACTTAAAGCTCGACTGAAAGAACTCGTCAGCTAATGTTTCTTAAACAAAAAGGGCACTAGACGTTTTAAATATCTAGTTTTGGGCTGGAAATCAGCTTACTTTGTGAAAAATCATATAGAGTCAAGGAACAAATATACTGACGAGGATATCACTGCCATGCTGGACTTTTTAATTGACAACATATTTGTTGAATTTGGAGGTTTGGTCTTCCAACAGACTATTGGAATCCCAATGGTAACCAATTGCTCTCCTCTACTTGCAGATTTGTTGTTATATTCCTATGAAGCAGAATTTGTCCAAGGGCCTGTACAGAAAGGAGAAAAAGAAATAAGCCCAGTCTTTTAATTTTACCTTTCGGTATATTTATGATGTACTGTCTCTTAATAATAATAGATTCAGTGATCACTTACATTTAATATATCCAAGTGAACTTGAAATTAAAGATACTACCGACACAGATAAATCTGCTTCATACTTAGACCTTTTTCTCGAAATGACTACTGATGGTAGGTTGAATACCAAAATTTATGACAAACGCGATGATTTTAATTTTCCTATAGTCAACTTTCCATTTCTGTGTAGCAACATCCCAGCGGCACCAGCATATGGAGTATTTGTGTCTCAATTGATACGTTACGATAGAGCTAGCTCAAAGTACGCTGTTGAACGATGCATACTGCTTTCTTAAAAGTTGCTAAGACAGGGCTATGAATCAATCAAATTAAGGTCATCACTCAAGAAATTTTACGGTCGCCATCATGAGCTGATTGGCCATTATGACAAAAGTGTGTCAGAAATCATATCTGATATTCTTTCTCAGTCATAATAACCTTCCATCATTACCGGACTGAACAAAGAAATAACACGATGCCGTATACGGTGCAGGAAACGCTTACCCTTCCGGAGCACCTGATTTTACTCCCGTTTTTCAGTGGAGTTCGTGTTGTTTTTTAATTATTATTTATAACTGTTGATGTAATTGTCCTTTTGTTTTTGTGAGTTTTTGTTTACTCCTTGGTTTTGATTGTTATTGTCTTTCACCATTTAAAGGCTTATGAAATATTTTTGATACAATCCAGTCTTGTTTGAATTAACTTTTCAGCTTACATTTCAAACAGTGAATGTTAATTACATCATATAAGTTATGACAATATTTACATCCCTAGCTGATAATAATTTGATGCCAATAACTATATATATATTTTTTAAACGATTGTCTTTTTGCTCATTGTACCTCATGTCAACCATGAAGAACAACTGTATTGTAAAAAAATACGTGGAATGTAACACTTTTCAAATAGTTGTTTTTTTTGCTATATCAAACTTTACTTTTTATCTTTAAGTCTTCTTTTTTTTTAAATTAAAATATATTTTTTTCACGACTCAAGTAGGATCTTTTGAAAAGTCTAATTTGTTTGACTTTGTTGAGATTTTATTGTCAAATTGCCACGAAATGAAATGTTGTCTGTTAATAAGCGGAGGAAAACACATTGCCTGTAACAGAAAACGTATAGCAACCCTCATCGTGTTTACACTGCAAAATTAAGTAAATATAACAAAAATAAAAAAACAAGAAAGAAAAACAATTTGTTGAAAGGAACATCTCGTCAAGTAATATTGGAACCATACATGCTCGGAAATTAAGAAATGATCCGGGCAAAACCTATTCTAAAAGGTTACCAATTCAACATTGTAATAAGATCATATATTGTTTTAATTGGTATAACTATTGATTTTGTTATCAGTAAATTCAAAGCAAACAAAATATTACTATTATGTTATATGCATATACATATACACATTCATGTTTCTACAATCTTTCTACACCTGTATCTATGCATTGCACAAGGTCATATTTTTTCTCTGACTGTTTATGACGTTTTTACACTAAATACATTGGATGTTGGATATGTACGGATTGATGATTTAGTCTTAAAGGCATGCTTCTTTTATTGATTGTCAGTGGCTTTGAACTAGCTGTCTATTAACTGCGAGTACTCTCGAGCTCAGATCTGTTTCCAGTTTCTCTTTGTTAATGGGATGTATAAGTACCCGACCACATCCACTTGTATTTTTTTTCCATCTGATGAGTTAAGCCTTTTTCAACTAATTTTTATAGTTCGTTCTTATGTTATACTGTTATACCCATGTCCAAGGTGAGGGGCGGTTTGGATCTCGCCTACATGTTTAACCCCGCCACATAATGTATGTATGTGCCGATCCCAAATCAGGAGCCTGTAATTCAGTGGTTGTCGTTTGTTTATATATGTTACATGTTTGTTTTTCGATCATTTTTTATTATATAAATAAGACCATTAGTTTTCTCGCTTGAATTGTTTTTCATTGCCATGTCGGGGCCTTTTATAGCTGACTATGCTGTATGGGCTTTGCTCATTGTTGAAGGCCGTAGGGTGACCTGTGGTTGTAAATTTCTGTGTCATTTTTGTCTCTTGTGATGAGTTGTCCCATTGGCAATTATACCACGTCTTTTTTTTTTTTTAATATATATGCTACTTTTGATTTGAAGAAAATATTTAGGACGACAATACATGTTATCATTAAAAACCAACTACATTTATGTAGTTGGTCTATATTTAAATATTATAACTTAATGTTAATGCTATGATAACGCAACCAATAAATTATCTTATGGAGTTCTACACTTGAAAGCTATTTGCCGATTAAATTGTTCAAATTGATGTTTTGTTTTACTAGGGAAAGATCTTTATATAAACAAATAAAATCCAACAACTCCTGTATTTGTTTTTCTATCTTTGAAGGCAATATACAAGTACTTGAAACAAGTTTTGTGTAAAACATGTAAGATTTGGATGCACTTTTAACTGAATCTTTGTTTTGATATGCATGCACTTGCTTTTCGAGCTTTGTAACAGACATTGGTGGCTTTGGAATGTTTTCTGCACTTTCATCGGGGTTATTTTGACAGATCCTCCATTTCCGTGTATAATCTATGTACGTAGGGCTTTTACTCTCAAGTTATAATTAATTGAAACGTCTGCATGTACGTATTCTAAAAAAAGGCAAACATTCCTTTCCTTATCTGAATTGAGACGTATCAACAACTAGTTTCTTTTTAAGAATGATGTGCTGATGCTGTTAACATTTTTGTTTTAATTATCCAAAACATACACGGATATCTGATTTTTATCATGAATTTATAAAAAAAAACATGCTCAAATATACTCTGATTGAATATAGTTATCAAAGGTACCAGGATTATAATTTAGTACGCCAGACGCGCGTTCCATCTACATAAGACTCATCAGTGACGCTCATATCAAAATATTTATAAAGCCAAACAAATAAAAAGTTGAAGAGCATTGAGGATCCAAAATTCCAAAAAGTTGTGCCAAATATGGCTAAGGTAATCTATGCCTGGGATAAGAAAATCCTTAGTTTTTCGAAAAATTAAAAGTTTTGTAAACAGTGTCTTCTTTGTAGTACTTTTTATATCGTATTGTTATATCATTGATCCTGCTGGAATGCAAAGCTAAATGAACCAGTATATACCCCACAGATATTGGATTTAATGAAATAAGGATCTCATTATCACAATTCATGGTAGTTATATGTTTACCTTAAACGCTGAGCAACTATATTTTATCAGTGCTTGTTGAAGTCTTCCGGGACACAATAAAATACACTAATCAGCATTCCATACTATGCATTAAAAATTTACTTATTTATTTCAGGGTCATAAGAATACACCAAAGACATTATTCACAACCTGCAAGATATATCGCTATAATTATATTAATGAAAGTCAATATGCAAATTACTCTCAGTTGCTTCCCACTTTATTGTATTACTTTTTATTCGTAATTTTTTTAGTAAACGGAATATTTATTTATCAAATTTCACGGAAAACAGTTAATGCATAAATTAACGTATGTTCTAACAAATGTGTTTCAAATAAATCGAATTATAATGCGTATTTTATATTTAAGGTGAATGTGTAATAAAAAGTATGTTTTTGACCCTCGACGTCAACAAGAATGACATTTTTTCTAACTTCCAAATTTCATTGATGAACGACTGATTTATATTATATGGATAGATAACTGCAGAAACGTTATATATGAGGTCACACACATTAAAAACCGGAGAATAATTAAACGTCATTTAAAAAGCACATGTCAATGGCGCAATAAAAAACTAGAAAAAAAAGAAGAAAAAACAACACGACAAAATTACAGTCTGCAAAACGATACCTTTAAAAGAAAAGTCCGATATCTTACACTTTATGTATTCTTAGGTTCTCCGAAAACGCCAACGGATGATGACTTGTCTTTTTGCTTTGAATTATTACACATATATGACACACACACATGGCACAGTTGAGGATAAAAGCAAGGGATTGAGGTAACGACAATTGAAACATACTTGCGGTAATCTGTTGGACAGGAATTCGATAACAGTCAGGCAACTAATTTTATTATCCATACAACTTGTAAACAGGGTTACGTTCTCAATTCTAAAAGCTTATCTATAAGCTGAAAACGGTAAACGGACAGAAAGTCACAGGACAAAAAGTCACAGGACATAAAGTCACAAATTTGGTAAGACAAAAGTCACAGGACAAAAAGTCATAAATAATATGTTGACAATTGTTTGAATATATAAGAGAAATATCTTGAAATATTTACTTTGTAATACATATATTCATATTAAAGTTTAGAAAATGTGTCATTATACTTGGAAAATGAAGATTTATATAATTTTAATCATGCAAAAGAAAGATTTCTTGGCACCATGAAGCCATTTAAGTGCCAAGCCACTTTGACATTTTGTTTTTTTTAACAATTATTTGATTTACTTTCAATTGATATGTTTTTGATAAATTTTGTTGATAAAGATTTTTTACAATAGTTCAAGAGAAATACAGAAATATTTTTGTAGAAATAAGCGTTTTTTGTTCAAAGAAAATAATCAGAAAAAATGAATTTTGACTTTTTGATCTGTGACTTTTTGTCCGTAACTTTTTGTCCGTGACTTTTTGTCCTGTGACTTTCTGTCCTACATTTCCTGAAAACATATCATGATAAACCTTCTCATTAGAATCATATCAACTGAAAAATATATGTACTCCATGTACATATTTACTAGTACTAAAATTGAGCTATCTTCTTAACACGCTTATCGGAATGCGGTCAAATATTAATTGATAGTTAACAATTAGGAAACAAAAAATAATATCTTTTGCTTTCAATTTTTTAAAATTCAAATTAGTCAAATTATTCATTTTGAGATAAATTGTTAAGATATAATACAAAAATATCTGTTACTATGGTATACTTTATTTTAAGTCCCTTGTTATTTATCCGTTTAGAAAAGTCGCCAGTATTAAAATGTTCAATTTACAGAACATTACTCTACTTTAGAGAGGAAAGTGTTGTACAGAGGTGGTTCCAATACAAATGACATCTTTTGCTTTTGTAAAACACATCCTACAAAGCAAATAAATTTATTGTCAAACAACACAAAACTTGATGAAGTCGGTTGCAGATGTTGAATTAAACATACCATTGATTGTTTATATTTTCCTTAGTAAGCCTAATAAGAGTATAATATGTTAAGTTTCGAGTATATTGTCAGTGTAACTATTCTACCACGCGTTTATTAGGTCTGTTACACTAAATTATTCGTTGATTTTATTCAGCGGAAACTTTGTATTTCCCATGGAAATCAAACAGATGTTCAGCAAAATTCTCGTCTCTAAATATTAACATAAAAAAATAGATTTTGAGTGATCATAAACCAACGAAGATTTGTATTTCTTATTGATAAATGCCTCAATGACTCTATATCAAAAATGAAGATGTGGTATGATTGCCAATGGGACAACTCTCTACAAGAGATCAAATGACACAGAAGTTAACAACTATAGTTCACCGTATGGCCTTCAACAATCAACAAAGCCCACACCGCATAGTCAGCTATAGCAGACCCCGTAATCGTATATATTTTCTTTGTATTAGATCAACCGTCTTTTCAATCACTTCGATTGAAGGAAATTACAAAGTAAAAATTAACTTCTTGAACCCTTGTAAATCGTAGTCAAGACACTCATTAATTAAAGATAGAGGTAATCAACACTGACACCAGATAGGACCATCAAAGTGTTAATTAGGCCATAAACATGTCACTAAAGGGCATATGATACAGTTTCTCGATATAATGACATTTTTATGATTTTGAAATATGTTGAGCGCCTTCGCGAGTTTAAAAAAAACTCAAAATAAAACATGTTCACCGTGCTTGTTTTCGAGAAAATTGAGGCTGAAAATTGGGGATTTGTGCAATTTTGTAAAAACAAAAGTCAGGCAATGTTATAATTTCTTTTTTAGCAGATATTCTTCGCCGTAAATTATTAAGATCGGGTTCAATATGAAGCTGTGATAAGTGACAATAAGGGAAAACAATCACTACACGAATAACTATATAATTCTTTAAGCCTAGCTTGACATTGCGGACCAGATGCTCAAAGTGGTATTTTTATGCCCCACCTAGGGTAGAAGAAGGGCATTATTTTTTCTGGTCCGTTCGTCCGTTCATTCGTCCGTGTGTGCGTCTGTCCCGCTTTAGGTTAACATTTTTGGTCAAGGTAGTTTTTGATGAAGCTGAAGTCCAAACAACTTGAAACTTAGTACTCATGTTCCTTATGTTATGATCTTTCTAACCTTAGAGCCAAATTATACTTTTGACCCCAAATTCATGGTCCACCGAACATAGAAAATGAAAGTGCGACATTCAGGTTAAAGGTTGTTTTAGAAATCAACTTGAAACTTAGTACACATGTTCCCTATGGTGTGATCTTTCAAATGTTATTGCCAAATTAGATTTTTTATCGAATTTTACGGTCCATTGAACATGGAAAATGATAGTGGGAGTAGGGCATCCGTTTACTTTGGACACATTCTTGTTTAAACCTAAAAATATGTAAATAAAGTGTTTCTGAAAATGTCATTTTCATCATTTCTCTGCATAAACTGCATTAATGTTGTCATTCTTCCTCCCAATCTCAAATAAAAAATATAGGTCACCGTGCTGGATTCCATGATAAACGCGATTTATCTTAAAATTGCGTCCCCCTTTGTAACCTCAACGTTAGCGCTGAAGTGCACGACGTCGCTGGCAGACAATTTCGACGTAATCTCTGCAAATCACTGGCGAACAATTTTTCATATGGATAAATATTGCTTGTAAAGTTCTACCTATAAATTGGTTATATTGTTTTCGGAAATAAAATCATGTGAATCATAAGTACCTCTCCCTGTTTGTGGTCCAAGTGAGAAACATCTCATGAAAAGTTATTACGGACTGTAAATAATTTTTACGGCTTTTGAAATTAAAGACTTGGTAATTTAGAACTTGACATACAGGTACATGTACTGTACACACTCGATATTATTTTATACTGTATGTTGACCTCTAGATGTTGTTCTTTGTTTTGTTTTGTTTTGTGGACTGCTGTTTCATTACAATATTCCTTAGAATCCTTTTATTCACGTTTTTATCACTTTTTAGAATTTTACATTAATCTCAGGTTATAATAAGTATCTCCGGACTTTTTTCACTTTATTGACACTACTTTAACAATATTATACTGTAATTTCTATATAATACTTGATACTGTATTCGGTGCCAAAAATGTAAATTTAATGACGAGCTAAAACCATTGTACGATCTTATGTTATTTACAGCTTTTTAAACTGACCTCAGCATTGTACGTTCTTAAAAAAATAAAATGTCTTGTAAAGTATTTTTTTAAATACTCTTATCAATCTAAGTGAAGCATTACTTGATTTGATGATCTTGGAAACAATGTAGACTTCTTCGGCTTCCATTACTTGGTCGGGTAGAAAATCCATCAGCTTGACAAGTCAAATTTTAACACTGATTAACGGACATGTCAAGCCGTTTACTAGTACTTTGTGGTAATAAGATATCCGTGGTCATTAGTTTTCAAGATGGTGTCTTGTCGAGAATTTAGAGTCGATTTAAAAAATCGAATAACTCACTTATCTAAACGAATAAAGCTTCAATATTTTGAGAATATGCTTATTTATTTAGGATGAACGTAATATCAAATTATTTTTTTGCGAATTTTCCGGTTAACAGAATGTAATATTTTCGAATTTTGGATCCTCAATGCTCTTCAACATTGTACTTGTTTGGCTTTATAAATATTTTGATATGATCGTCACTGATGAGTCTTAAATAGACGAAATGCGCGTCTGGCGTTGTAAATTATAATCCTGGTACCTTTGATAACTAATAAGAATAACTTCGAACATGTAACATTTTAAAGCTGCCATTTTGATGTTGAAATCATTTTTAGTAAATTTTATTAGTCTTACTCTTATGACAGATAGATTTTGGACCTCTAACATAGCGCTCAAAATTTCCAAGACAGTACCGGTTGATCCACACTTGGTTTTGTCATATACTTTAAGGCTAGAGCTTACGGGTTATGGTCAAGAACGTGGCTTAAGCGGTTTTTTTTTTAAATTTAATATTACTTTGTTAGAACTTTTCTTAAGTCATGGTATCTATAATTCTATGTGAGTTTGAACTAAGGAAAAAATGTGTTGTTTAATATTGATAACGAAGGAGTAGTGTACATTCTTAACAAGAAAACATCAAAATCATCGGATGTCATGGTTTTAGTCAGCCGTTAAGTTCTTAAACATTACATCATTTACATAATAACATATTAATTAAAGCAGATCATGTTCCAGGTGAAGTCAATATTATAGCTGATGCTATTTCTCGTTGTAAGTAGCCACGCTTCTGGAACCTAGCACTAAACGCACCAACACAAATTCAAAACCAAGTATTGATTCTGTAATGGAGCAATCAGCTAGATTTTTATTCAGTTTACCGAAAATACATGAACAAGTTATTAAAGAGTGAGATCGGTTCTTGCTTCATAATGCAAACTTCTATATACACTGGAAGAAAAATGGTCAGTTCCTATCGAACAGTTAGTACAGTTCATCGCGTATTTACATTTGAAGCATTCATCACCAGCTACAGTTCGATGGCATATATTGGCATTTCCTTTTGTAACAAAGCACATACATGTAATTTTGAGGATACTACATTGTACTTAGAATTTTGTTGTATTGTACATGTTGTAATTTCTTTGAAGTTTACACAGAAATTACAAATATATCACATTATCATTACTGCAACATATTACAGACGCTCTCAATAGTATTTGTACATCTGCTTATGAATCTGTATTATTTGAATATTCATTTATTTCGCTATATGTTACGTATGCGCCAGCTAACATAAAATCTGATTCTAGTACGGATCACTGCAATTGTCGCATTTAGTATTGTCAGATCGTCAACTAAAAATTAGCATGAAGAAAAATAAAACGGATCAGAGAGGTCATTCGCGAGAGACAACGCGATCATTTGCCCTGTATCAACCTTGAAAAATATTCATTTGCAGATAGAGGCGTGCAAATGTCATGTATGTGGTATTACATTTTTTTTTAAAGACACAGCTATTAAAAAGAGTGGAAGGTGGTCGTTATGTGCATTTGAGCACTTCATTAGAATTCCTTGGTGAAAATAATTTAAATTTTCTTTAAAATGTACATATAGGACAGAAGTTAACTAATGCTTACCACAATAAAGCAAAATAAAACAAAAAACAAAAAACGATTAGTTGGTCATGATGTACAGTCAGCTGTCAGAATAATGGCATCGTCTCATATCAATTGGCCGATCTGGAAATTTTAATTTGTATAGATTAGGAGTACAAATGAAATGGATAAATTAATCATGAATAAACTGTAAAGATATGAATTTACTTTCGAAGGTGAAATAAACATGATAAACAAGTGATCAGCCACTTATTATATCTTGATACATTTAGGTGGAAATGAATCAGAGCTAATGAAGTCAACACAATTAATCCGAAAAATCAAATGCTCAATTTTAAGAATGCTGTGGATTCATTATTATTCGTTGGATAACAATTTTTGTGGGTTTCATGGGTACAGGTGAACTTCGAATTCAAATGTTCAACAAATAAAGAATTATTTTGGCTTGGTATGCAGTGATTGTCAAAACCACGAAAATTGATATCCACGAAAACGTAAGTTTTCCTCAGTCCACGGAAATACGTTCCCGAGAAACTAAATGAATCCACAATAAAAGTTTTCCCACCTGACATTAAAATCGTATGGTCAGATATTTTACCAAGGACCTACTGGCATGGAATGATAATGCCAGAGCTATAGAAAGAGTAAACGGTGCTGTAAGATCGTTTAAGAAGAAAGAAGGTCAATACATTTTTATGTATCCAGGTATCAAAGCCTCTCAGTCTAATTCATTTAGACATGCTGGTACACATATGTCACAAGTCGGTATTGGTGTCCTCTTGAATATCATTCAAGCTGCTATTTACACATCCGAACTCGATGTTGCTAAGGTTTTTCCATAAAAAAAGATCGCAGATAATGTTTGGCGGTGAATAAGGAATCATGAGACCCCAATTCATTTGACGCGAGACAACACGGGGAATAAGAACTGTCCCACTCTGGCACATATCTCTATCCTACCGGCTCTTAAGTGAAATGTATCAAACTATATTCTAGGGGTCACTCTTATCATCGAGAGGAATACCTTCCAACTTTTGGTATCAGAAGGGATGGGTCATTTCCTCATTACGCGTTGTTTGCATATAAAAAATAGGATAGAATATTTTTCTGCACAGGTTTGTGTAAACAGAGAGGGTATATCCAGCCAGTCCACTGTTTCACGTAGGAAGGTTCCTTTGAAACTTATATTATCATATGGTCCCCGATATGCTCTGTTCAATCCTTTGGCGATCGGGTGTTTTGTCTCCCTGAAACTGATACTTATATCATTTTATCTGTGGCCTATTGTATATCCACGCATACATATGTGTGTACATATTATACTTGTTGTAGTATTAGTAATACATATACCGTATTCTTTCTGTACTTTGCACCGTTTGTCCGTTTATTAATAACATATCATTTATCAGATAATTGAATTTGATGAGGCCACTGGTGTATATTGTTTTTGTTTGCATTATATCAAAATATAATTATTTTATGATTTATATATCAAACGTGTCTGCTTACACTGGCTTACATTAAAGAACGTCTTTTCTGTTTAAAATGATTACTATTACGTTGATTTTATTCTCAAGAGTGTAAGTTAAACCAAAGGTAGTAAAGCGGTGTTCAAAAGTCATAAACCAATTGAGAAAAAAAAAATCCGGGTTACAAACCAAAACCGAGGGAAACACATCAACTATAGGAGGAAAACAAAGGAACAACAAGCATACCGAAGTGCAACAAACACAAACATAGAAACAAACTTTGTTATAAAAACTGCCATATTTCTGACTTCCAATTGGTACACGATATTGAAAGAAAACATGGTGTGTTGAACCTGGTTCAAACACCTTCCGCTTTATGACAATGTTGATTATTATAGCTAGAACACTACGTGACAGACATACAACACAAACGCACGCAAGAACATTCATAACAGAGAAACGCAAAAACTAAAAATATTATACTCGACACAACATGCAAACCACAGAATAATAATTAAAATATTCTATCAACGAAAAACACCGCAGGTATCAAAAACAGTTACGCGCGTACGTAACTAACATGTAATCCTGAGCTTTATACAACTATTTTTAATATTTGTCTATACAATTAGCCATGACGATAATGGTATGGAAGGCAATTGTATAATAATTTGAACTACAAACGATAAGAAATAACAGATCAGCCAACCGAAACCATAACAAAAACATCAATAAATCCATGAATGATGGATGTACAAAACACTTAGTCAAGTCCTGGTCTCAGTGACTTATTTTAATTTATATTTATTTGTGTTGTCATTGTGCCCAGGTCGCCCTCCAATACCTTCAATGGTGCAAGCTCCCGGGTAGATTATCCGGGGACGATAGGAACAATGCCATAGAGCGCTCAAGTATGCAAAATGTATAACAAATGGTAATAGTTATCAAAGGTACCAGGATTATAATTCAATACGTCATGGTAAAACTTGATAAAATAAACAAGTTACATAACTGAAATGCGTGTAGGTTGCACTTTGTAAATATAGCTGTTTCTCAAAACACGCCTCTTTTGGGGAGATCTTAGAATATTCATAAAAAATTAAGTTTGTTTACATACTGGTTCCCAGTTTTGCTCTCTGTGTTCCATCTCACAGAGACATAACTTGGGAATGTTACCAGTAAATAAACATGTGCATATTGTTTACATTGAAATCTGTGGTAACCTTTCATTCGAGGTGGGGGTAGTTAAAAAAATTAGTGTAAGTTTAAACTCTGAGAAGTTCAGGGCATATAAACGTTGAAAATATGCCGCACAGCCCTATATTTTGACCTTTGAAAAAAATTGTGGTGCATATGAACTTTCAATTCTAGGATAAGATTTTTTTCAAAACTTCATAGTAAAAGTGGCACATTTTTAGCCCAAAAATGAGTTCCTATGGGAAATTGCATTGTCAATGTTTACAGAAATGCAACATGTACACTGTATGAAAACTCATCTTAACAGAAGGAACTCCCTTGCAGTCGGAGCTCTAGTAATTATGTTTACATCAGTAACGCTATATTACGGAACGTGATGTTTCTATTTTAAAATGTAGACAAACGATTTTTAACCTTTAAACTCGTTAAATCACAGATTTTTGACCTCATATATTTTATATGAGGCCATTATTTGCACTGAATGCTGATGGTGAATTATGACACTTAAAATTATGTGTACCTTTTGTTGTCCAGATAAAATTTACTGATTGTGTTTTTACTTCCAAGTTACTACAAGTAGCTATGATGTTTTAAGGTAACAGAGGTTTAATTTTCCGAGTACTGGTAACTTGTTGTATATCAAATTTGTATTACCGTTAACAAATACGGTTACAATTATAACAACTGAATCACAAAATAATTTATTTCAATAATTAAACAAATAAATAGAAATTCTCTATTTTAATTTTAATAGCCTGTATTTTTCTACTGGTATTATATACTTATTTAACATGTTTAGTTTGACCATAGGACACATTGTATGATATATAAATATTTATTCATCCCATAAACAATATTTAATCAAAGTTCCTAGATATCCATGTCACAGATACAACACCACCGTGTATTTATGATGAGATACACTAATGTGACGCAAGGAATTGCAAATATGGCAAGAGTAGCTCATCTTACACATGGTGTGCTATTCGCAATATCCACAACATCTGATGAGGATATATGTTATGCACATGCAGAACAAACAGCCACGCAATCTTAATCATTGAATGCACAACAACTTCCTTTTGCCAATCTTCTTCTTCTTCCTGTAAACGGTAAAGACTACGATGCCGGAGTATGGAATATCCCGGAATTGTGGCGGTATTACCATAACCTTTCCCCCTTGAATACATAGGCTGTAATAAAACAAAACAATATATTCATATTGCCGATAACCCAGACAGCTTGAAGGACACCGGATTTTAATAAGTTGAATATACAAATCATAAGCATCAATACATAAATAAATCAATACAATTATAGATGATAATTGAATGCTGATATATGACATATATGTTGTATATTTAGTTAAATACCAAATAATAACAAAGGCTCTTTCATCGACGATCCCGCCGGCCAGGAAAACCCAACCAAAACGAGTTAACTCGGGTCAAACGACATTAAATACCAAATATGTAGTGGAAAAAAGTTGGAAGCCTGCGTCCAAACACTATGCTCGGAAGACCGTCTCCAGAGGTATACTTGGACAGTATATAAAAAAAAAAAAATATATATATATATTATTATTCGTAACAAAACACCACTAATCATGAGCAGAAACCTGAATTAAAACTAAAAATGTTACGTATCTGAAATATGTAAAAATAAACTTGACACTACGACTGTTGGGTAGAAAGTGAAGGCTTTCAAAATATTTTCCCGCACATGAAAATTTTCACGTGACTAAATTAGAAAATTCATACGCATCGTTAATACAAATTTTTCCAGCTATTCGTTGAAACGCGGGAAAATGTAACTATGTACATGCAAATGGAGGTAGAAAATTGTTATAACAAAATAATTAAACAAAAAAATGGACGAAAGATACCAAAGGGACAGTCAAACTCATAAATCTAAAACAAACTGACAACGCCATGGCTAAAAATAAAAAAGACAAACAGAAAAACAATAGTACACATGACACAACATAGAAAACTAAAGAATAAACAACACGAACCCCAACAAAAACTAGGGGTTCGTGTAGTGTCTTGAAATATGTAGTGTAGTGTCTTGAAATATATGGTGTCTTGAAATATGAAATTTATTTGTATGAGGCTTAGAAACGTGCCAAATACAAATAAATTTCATATTTCAAGACACGTATATTGTTTTCATACTCAAATCGATAAAAAAAAAAAAAAAAAAAAAAAAAAAAAAAATTATGTAACAAGTATTGTTTAAAAAAAAGAGTTTGGAATTTCCCTTTTGTGGTATCATTTTGGGGTATTTTCCTATGACCGTAGTCCAGGCGTTAAGATATTGAAATTTTAATGATTTAAACAGGGAAAATGAACTAGTAGAAAGCCTAGTGTTTTATTAGCCTTTGAAGTTATATTATTCATGTTTGGTCCCCAGTCAAGATAATTGCTTATTGTAACTCCTAGATATTTACTGTCTCTGACAGATTCAAGTACATGATTATGTAATTTATATTGAAATAAGTTGGGTTTTGTTTTTTTAGAAATATTTATGACTTTCCGGATTAAATTTCATTTGCCATTCAGAGACCCATTTTTCAAGGTTTTATAGGTCTTTTTGGAGTGCTTGAAACTCATTTATATAATTTATTAGATGTTTTATACAGTAAACAGTCGTCAGCAAAAAGACGAACCTTACAGGGGACATGATTAGGTAGGTCGTTTATGAATAACAAAAATAAAGTTGAGAATAATACTGTGCCCTGAGGAACCCCAGAGTCAACAGCTAATTTTGAAGATTGCACACCGTTAAATAGGACTTGCTATTGCCTGTTTAACAAAAAAACTTGTATCCAAAGTAAATTATTTTTATGTATACCATAAACTGAATCTATTTTAAAAGAGTAAATTCTATTTTATTCCTTTTTAAAATCTTGTTCCATGTTTACCATAAATTGAATGCAGATTTCATAAAGAAACACACATTTGTTACAATAATCTTATAATTGATAAAATTTACATTTAATGTTTTGGAAATTTCCCAAAATATATGAAAGTTTTAAAATATATGTAGTAAAGTTGTATGTGACAACTATTTATTCGGGAAATGTCCCGAAATCATTTTCAACATTATCATTTATAACATATATGTTGGCAGAACATTTTAACAAACAGATCTGAAACACATTGAGAGAAATGTCCCGACAAAAATAAACTAAGTACAAAATGTATAACACAGATGTCTTCAAATATTTCGGGATCTATCCCGAAAAATCAAATGTATATGCCTCGCGACCTCACGACTAATAATTTCTTTTTACATTTCGGGAAAATTCCCGGAAATATAAATCTTATATAAGGCAAACACTTGTTACATACCTTTTTTTTTTACCCATTTCGAAAAAAAATCCCGAAATAAATTGTACAAGCAAAAATTATGCATTTTGATTTCTTAAACAAATCCCGAAAAAAATCAAAATCTTCAAGATTTTACAAAACAGAATTTTGATACATTTAAAAAAGTTTTTACATAAATTTGTTTCCAACATTTGTTAAAATTTTGATTCATAAAAAATATGTTTTTAACTGACAAAATATACATATAATTAAGGTTGCTCTCTACTGCATCGCTTTTGTCATGCTTCAGAAATTCCCAAAATATACTATCAACCAAATTTGGCCCACAAAAAGGGGGACCTAGGCCTCCTCTAAATCTTATCTATAAGTGGTTGATTTTAAACTGGCATAAGCATAAGCTTTAACATGTAAACTGCAAAAGATTATAAGTTATAAAACTATGATTAAGAGTTCAGGATGATTAAAATCCCCAAGCACATGTATTGTCCAAAAGCTTATTCAACTGCATATAACATATCCATGACCTACTTTTAGTGGTTCTCCTAAAACTGAACTTATCACAAAAATTTCAGTGTAAAGTAAGGAAATTTTCAAAGTCAATATTCCATTACTGAGAGGCTGGTGATGAGGGCGGTGCTCTATGGGATTAAGATATGTGTCCATAACACATTATACCCTGCTTCCACAATCAGATTTCCATGTTCAGTAACTTATTTGTAATTGTTTAAAAAACACTGACTTCATAATGAACACTGAAAGTACAAAGTTTCAAGTTGATTTGACCAAAACATCATAGTAAACTATTGTACACAAAACCTTAATCTACTGTACTGTTGTACATCTGGAAAACAAAATAATTGATAAAATCTAGTTTCAACTCAGTACTCCAAATGCAAATGAAATTTTAAAATAGGAAAGAAAAAAGAACTCAAACTCAAAAATATTCAATAAGGTAGCCTCATTTCATTTTCCTAATTTGCAAATTTTTTTTTGTCACAGCAAACATGGAAGAAACTTTCTTTAATTATATTTTTCTAAACTTTTTTGATATTCTCCACACATTGCCACAGCAAAATATAAAAATTAAATACATGTACTTTATAATATTACAAATACATAAAATAAAATATAACCGCAAATCATAGTATACATGTGAATAAATCTTCATAGCATGTGCAATTTTTGTAACATATTTACTAGATGGAATTATTACATATTAATATAAATTGATCTGTTTTTGTGCCGATGCCTAGTTTTCTCTTTTTTTCACTCCTGCTTTTAACATGTATAAGAGCAAAGTAAATAAACATTTAATAAGATATAACAAAACCATTCTATTCCACTGAACATGCTAAAAGTAAATATTAACTGTGAAATCAACAATTTTGATCATGTTGATAAGTTGAGACTATAACCATTTAACATTTATAACAAAACTTCTTCCCCCCGTCTGACCATTTTGATTGCCTTGTGGGACATTTCACACAATCAACATGATCATTATGTACATAACGTTTCTGAAATACTGTTTTATCAACAGGTTGCATTATCATGTTTAGTAACAAGGTAACAATGTTTACCCTTTATCATGTTTAGAAACACTAGGTTATACTTTAAATAAGGATCTTGAAATTTCTTGGTTAAATTGGTTTACAATGGTTACTTTCTCTTCAAACATTTATCAGAAATACTGTTTTATCAACAGGTTGCATTTTCATGTCCCGTTACTACGGAGCCCTGTTGGTCTCACACATATTATAAAGTGTCTTTTAAAGTCCTGCGCTGGAGATGTGTAAAGTCTAGCGCTGGAGATGTAAAGTCTAGCGCTAGAGATGTAAAGTCTAGTGCTGGATATGTAAAGTCCAGCGCTGAAGATGCAAAGTCTAGCGCTGGAGATTTAAAGTATAGCGCTGGAGATGTAAAGTCAAGCGCTGAAGATGTAAAGTTTAGCGCTGGGGATGTAAAGTCTAGCGCTGGAGATGTGTAAAATCTAGCGCTGGAGATATGCAAAGTCTAGCGCTGGAGATGTAAAGTCAAGCGCTGGAGATGTAAATTTTATTATTTTGGTGCCGATCGGAAATCCAAGATGGGCGCCACAGTCGAACATAGATTAACATAGAACCCTATGGGAAAAGCATGCGAACAACGCATACGGAGACATCGTGTGACGTTTTGATTCCAGTTTATGCATGAATGATCAGATAATGGTCCTTCATAAATTTTATGATTTTAGTGTTGATCGGAAGTCCAAGATCGCCGCAACTGTCGAACATAGTTTTACATTGAACCCTATGGGAAAAAATGCAAACTATTTCTATTGAGAAACCGTTTTCTTTTAAACCAAGTGAACGATTACATGCTCTCTAGAGCCTCTGGTTTAGAAACCATATTACAAAATGAACCCAATATATGCATGAATGATCAAATGAAGGTTCTTGATAAATGTTATGATTTTGGTGTCGACTTTAAATCCAAGAGGGTTTCCATGGTCAAATACAATTTAACATAGAACCATATAGGAAAAGAATGTACAAACAACTTAAAGAAACTTTGACATATCGATTCCAGTTTATGGATAAATGATCAGATAATAGTCCTTCATAATTTTAATGAATTCGGTGCTGATTGGACAACCAAGATGGTCGCCACAGGCCGAGACAGTTTAACAAAAAACCATAAGGGAAAACATGTTAACTGCTTTCTTTGAGCATCCGTATGGTACAATGAATTTACTTTATGCAGGAATGATCAAGTGATGGTCCTGAATTTGACAATTTTATGATATTTATGGCAACTGCAAATCCAACATGGATTCCATGGCCAAATATAGTTTAACATTGAACCCTACTACTTCTTTAACCAGGCTCGCTAGAGCCTCTGGTTTAAATGCATATATATCTCACGAAATGTGTGACCCGGGTCCACCAAATTTGGTGCCAATGTATCTTGAGGCATACGCTTGTCAGTCGGTCACATATCGGCTGACCTTGACCTCATTGTCATGGTCCAGTGACCAGGGTCCAGTTATCATGATTATGTCAGTTTCTCAGTAACAAGGTATGGTAGGCCAATTATATTTGGAGTGTGAAATTCATTGTTAGGTGTACATGTCAGTCTGACATATGTCAACTGACCTTGACCTCACAACAAAGATTTTTATGATTATGTCAGTTTCATCGGCAGTAACTAGGTATGGTAGGTCAATATTTGCTGTGTGAATTTGTCATAAGGTGAACATGTCTGTCTAACATATGTCGACTAGGTAAGTTTCACCTCATTGTCGGTGATCAGGGTCAAGTTTTCGTGGTAAGGGTAGACTCTTAGTAACTAGATATGATAGGTCCATAATATGTGGTTTTGCGAATGTGTTGTAAGGTACTGAACTTAAGGTCATTGTCATCGTCCAGTGACCAGGATCAATTGTCCGTGAATAAGTCAGTTTGTCAATAATTAGGTATGGTAGGTCAGTAATATTTGGTGTGTTAATTCCTTGTAAGGTGTACATGTCGCAGTTTGACAGGTGTCAACTGATAATGACCTCATTCTCACAATCCATTTACTTTGGTCAAGTTTTCTTATTTTGATGCATTTAATGATCCAGTTTTGGATTTCTGATAAGCTCACATCTGTGTCCACGTCCATATTAAGGCGAGACATCTTCCTGAGTCTGTAAAAGTCAAATCCCCAATTCTTTGTGTAAAATGGAGCATTAAATTCCTGTTTTATGATTTTGTCTCGCCTTGATCAAAGTCACTTAAGGCGACACAAAGGGATTGTTTTTTACTCTCCCAGTATTTTATTGATCTAATAGGCAATAACACGCGTATGTCCGCCATTCGTTTCTGTATTTCTCCTCTGAAGTCCTTTGGTGATTGGTAAATTTGGTATGGAAGATTTCTCAATGGAGAGAAGAGTATATTGCATTTGCGTCTTGATTCTTGTATTTTCTTGCCAAATATCAAACTTTATCTTTTTTTTCTTCAAACAAACCGTTTCCGTGCATGATTCTTCTTTGTAGTCCTTTGATGGATTGGTCTTATATTTGGTATGCAAGTTTGCCCTGATGAACAGAAAAGGAACTGCAGCAATTTTTTTTTGTGATCATCAGACTTTATTCAGACTTATCAGACATTGTCCATTTCAAAAACCTTTTCCGTATCTTTTGACCAATATGTCTGATATTTGTTATACAAGTTAACATGACTAGAACATTTTCAGAGTAATTGTATAATTGATGCATTTATGTAGGTTATATCAATTTTACTACTGTTGTTGGATTTAATTAAACCAACATTTTTAACCCCCTAATGATAACTATCACCCTTCCCTTCGGCTATATCTACTTGCTGAGAGCAACCGTAAAAGTTGTCTCAAAATGGCACGTGCAGAGAGTAGAACTTATCAAGCGAGAGCAGAACTTATCAAGCGATTTTCAAAACGTTTAAACAGTAATTACTGCGTCAAAATTTTGATAACATATATATTTTATTTAAAAAAATGTTCATTTACATATTTTGATTTCAATTAAAACGAAAATATTTAGAATTCCCGAATGAAACGTTCTAAAAACTAGCTGGACGTCGTTTTTATCAGTTCTGCTCAACGTTGCAAAAACAAAACGCTACCGTTTCCCTATACAAGTATGTAAAATATCTGTGGGAAATGAAAAATTAGATCATTGGTCAATTTTATTAAAATGTAAAGTCATAATATGGATGATGATACAGTTGGTGAAACCAGTATTGATATGCACAATAACATCGTGCCGCTTCCCGCACAAAAACGTTGGGAGAATTTGATCGTTGTTAGATTTTACCCAGAAATATCACCTATGAAGGGTGATAAACATATTATCTGAATTTTTAACACTGAGATATTGTAAAATATCAACCCTCTCGACAGAATATAAAGTTTTGTGACTCGTTTGCTACGCTCACTAGCCTCCAAACTTTACATTCTGGCTCACGGGATGATATTTTACTATATCTAGCTGTCTTAATCCGATAAATAAACTCATCATAGATATCAGGACTAAATTTTGTATATGCGCCAGACGCGCGTTTCGTCTACAAAAGACTCACCAGTGACGCTCGAATCCAAAAAAGTTAAAAAGGCCAAATAAAGTACGAAGTTGAAGAGCATTGAGGACCAAAATTCCTAAAAGTTTATATATACATATACCCACTGGCGAGGGACAAATTTAGTTACTATGTAGCAATGCCAAGTGTTAAGGCGGTGGTTACAATGTAAACGTTTTATTAACTTGATTATCTCAGACACCTGGGACAACCATATTGGGTATGAAATGGCTTGTCAACAAGTTGCTTTTCCAATAGCCTTGACCTAATTTTCATGGTCAAGTTGTCATGTTAAGTTTTTGGATTAGTGTTTGTAAAAAAAATCAATGTTTTGAACTGTTGTCCTTAAAAAAAAGTGATAAACATATTTCTAGCGATGACTTTGCATCTCCAGCGCTTGACTTTACATCTTCAGTGCTACACTTTATATCTTCAACGCTAGACATTATATCTTCAGCGCTGGACTTTGCATCTCCAGCGCTTGATTTTACATATCCAGCGCTTGACTTTACATCTCTAGCGCTTGACTTTACTTCTACAACGCTTAACTTAACATCTCCAGCGCTTGACTTTACATCTCCATTGCCAGACTTTACGTATCCAGCGCCAGACTTTACGTCTTCAAAGCTTGATTTTACATCTCCAGCGCTTGACTTTAGATCTCCAGCGCTGAACTTTACATCTCCAGCGCTAGACATTACATCTCCAGCGCTTGATTTTACATCTCCAGCGCTTGATTTTACATCTTCAGCGCTAGACTTTACATCTCCAGCGCTTGATTTTACATCTCCAGCGCTTGACTTTACATCTCCAGCGCTAGAAATTGCATCTTCAGCGCCAGACTTTACATCTCCAGCGCTTGATTTTACATCTTCAGCGCTAGACTTTACATCTCCATTGCTTGATTTTACATCTCCAGCTCTTGACTTTACATCTCCAGCGCTAGAATTTGCGTATCTCCAGCGCTAGCCTTTACATCCCTAGCGCTAGACTTTACATCTTCAGCGCTTGACTTTACATCTCCAGTGCTAGACTTTAGATCTCCAGCGCTGGACTTTAAATCTCCAGCGCTGGACTTTACATCTCCAGCGCTGGACTTACATCTCCAGCGCTAGACTTTACATCTTCAGCGCTGACCTTAACATCTCCAGCGCTAGACTTTTCATCTATAGCGCAATACTTTTCATCTCCAGCAATAGACTTTACACATCTTCAGCGCAGGACTTTAAAAGACACTTTATAATATGTTTGAAACCAACAGGGCTCTGTTAGTTACAAAGTAACAATGGTTACCCTAAAGTACACACCAGGTTACACTTTAAATAAGAATCTTGAAATTTCTTGGTTACATTGGTTACAACTTTAACAAAGGTTACAATGGTTACTCTTTCTTTAAACATTTATCAGACTAGGTCTACATTCAGTCAGGCAAGTAACCATTTTAGGGATGTACTTACTAATAGGTGATCTTAGGTGAAATCAAATAAATCAAGCATTTAAAATCGATACTATAAGCTGGTTAAGGTACAAAATTAGCTAAAAATATTAATAGGTTATGGAGCTATTTATAGAATATGTCGGGAAAAGGCTGACACTTACTTTTATCTTATATTTGCATGATAGTTATTCAGTTTTGTTATTAATCTTTCGTGGGGGACCTTTTCGAATGTTTAGAAAAATCTAAAAGTATTGCATTGACCTGATTACCATCTACCAAATATTTGGCTATGTTCTGTATGCTGATTACAAGTTGTGCTTCACAGGAACGTTTCCCCCTAAAGCCATGTTGGCAATCATTATATTAGTTAAATCTAAATGTTTTCTAATATTGATTGTTATGACGTGTTCAAATACCTTACAGCAAATAGCCGTTAAAGAAACCGGTCTGTAATTTATTGCATTATGTTTATCTCCATTTTTTAAAATTAGGACAACATTTTTCCTGTTTCCTTTTTACTGGGATCTTTCCATAACGTATGGATTTTTGAAAAAAAAAATTCAAAGAAGCGGGATAATTCGAAGTTTATTAAGGAAAAACGAAGGGATATTATCAGGCCTACTAGCTTTAAGGGGGGTTTATATTTTAAGGAGTTTAATCATGCAAATAATATAAAAAGTTATATGTGGCATGGTGGGATGGGGGCTTTTTGGTATATGTGGCATTGAAGATTTATCTTCCTAAGTAAATGCACTTTTAAATTGTTCATTTAAAATATTTGATTGTGTGTGTGGGTCATTAAAGTGAGAGGGTTAGCGCTATAGAACCAGGTTTAATCCACCATTGTCTACATTTGAAAATGCCTGTACCAAGTCAGGAATATGACAGTTCTTGTCCATTCGTTTTTGATGCGTTTTGTTATTTGATTTTGCCATGTGATTATGGACTTTCCGAATTCAGTATTTTTGTGATTTTACTTTTCACTATAAAGTAATCCATCTGTACCTCTCAAAGGTGCGACTTCTGATGTTTCAGTCTTTTCCCCTTTAATCTATTGCCAAAATGATTTTGTTTTTTTCTCAATTGAGGACTTAAAATTTCTTCCATATAATTACATTGGGCTATCCTTATTTCTCTTTGAGCTGTTGCTTTAATCTTTTTGTATTTATCTTTGTGGGTTTGGTTCACAGTTTTTTAAGCTTTTTCAAATACACGTCTTTGTTTTTTACATACATTATCAATCAAATTTTTTGTTTGCCCAAGGATTTGTATATTAAGTTTTTGTCATTTTACTGGGTATATTTTCATAAATAATATCTCAAAATAAATTTTGTTCATCCCTTTGATTAACCTCATGTCAGGTATATCGATATCCATACCGAAAGCAACGATTGCTATAACACATCTGATTTTGATATCAGTCTTATTAACTAATCTAGAATCAATTTCTTTCTATTCTTCGGAATTGCAACGTGGTACATATTCACCAAACGAATGTCACTTCAAAACCTAGGTTCCCATAGTTCATCATTAAACAGAAAACAAATCTCTGCAACTTTAGCAATAAACCTTAAACAAATGACACAGATTCAGAAAGATGTGGTATGAGTGCCAATGAGACAACTCTCCATCCAAATAACAATTTATAAAAGTAAACCATTATAGGCCAGTTACGGCCTTCTACACGGAGCCTTGGCTCACACCGAACAACAAGTCATAAAGGACCCTAAAATAACTACTGTAAAACCATTCAAACGGGAATGCCAACGGTCTTATCAATATATTTTGAAAAAACGAGAAACGAGAAACACCAATAAATTGCATTAACAAACGACAACTACTGTTCATTAGATTCCTGACTTGGGACTGGTGCAAAAATTTGCAACGGGACTAAACGTTTAAATGGTACCAAACCATCTTCCTTTATTTTGTAACGTATATCATCTAAACATTTGATTGTAAGACCAGACAAATTGTTTTTCCAATAAAGGACCCAGTATGGGAATAATCTATACAGTGCGTCTTCTATTAAACAATTGCAATATAGACAATACACACAAAAATCGCACTCAAAAAATGAAATATAAATGGATTTAATAATATATTTACATGTAGCTATATTTGTGATTGTAGATGAAATTTCTAGCTTTAAGATTGAAAAAAGGCTTAGTACTGAATGTTGATTTTTAAGAAAGGAATCAGGGAATGTATCAAGAAGACAACAACCCGATAAAACAGCAGACACGAACACAAAGGTGTCCAATGCAACGGGAAAAAAACCAAAAGGGAAGCGGACGTTAGTTGCTCTCTGAACAATAATGTTCCACTGTACTAGTTCATTGAAATGGACACCACAAACAAAGCGGAAACATGCATAAAAGATATGTTTTTTTTTCTAAACCAGAGCATTCGAGCGATTGAGCGATCAATTAATTGTATCAATCATTTTATTACGTGTTGCTTTGTCCATGTAACAGCTGGTTGGCTGATAACAATAATAAAAATAAAGTTACGTCATTGGTTGAAATTCTATTGTTTATTACGTTTAGACGTACATTTTTGAAAAAAAACCATAGCTACAGAATTAACTAAACGGTATAGTTATAGATATTTTACTATTTATAAACGAACAAAATACGCCAGCGAATGATGACCGTGGAAAAGAAATCGACAGAGTCGTTACTAAGAGACACATCATTGCTTCGTTATATTCATGAACATGCCAATAGTAATCCCTCTCCTAAATAAAAATTAAACAAACCCGTTAACGTTTATCCCTTTCACATGTCAATTGTTAAAATGCTGTAAAAATATAGATTGTAGGGAAGCGAACTAGGTGGAATGAAAACGTTAATGAAATTTAGAAATTCAAATGTTTCACTTTGTGCATTGCACTGGCTGTGGCTAACACGGCTGTGTATTTTTGTAATGTATCCGTTTTTATTATGTACCTAGTCACTACTGCAGTGTTATCATGTATATCTATCATATAGTCATGTTATAAAGTTTACTGTTTGCAAAAGTATGAATTATTCTAAATAATAAGGATGTTCTTGTCCCAGGCGGATACCCCTGACCGTTGTTGGTCACGACCTTTTGGAACGTTTGGTTCTCAGTGCTATCCAGCTTTGTACTTGTTTTGGCTTTCAAACTTTTTTCATCTGGGCGTCACTGGATGGTCTAGTATGCACGAAACGCTTGTCTGGCGTATTGATTTTATAACCTTGTACCTTTTGTTGGCTATTATTCGGTTGTTTCTCTGTCCTCTATTTTCTTCTATTTATTTGTATTGTAGTCCTGTCATGTAATGTTTTCATTTTAATGTTATAATTAATATTGCCATTAAAGCAGGAGGTTCAGCATGCCACAAAACCAGGTTCAATCCACCATTGTTTTTTTCTTTCTTAAAATGCACTGTACCAAGTCCGGAATATGGCCATTGTTATATTATAGTTCGTGTATGTGTGTGTAACATTTTAATGTTGTGTTTCTGTTGTTACGTAGTTCTCTTATATCTGATACGTTTCCCTCAGTTTTAGTTTGTAACCCATTTTAGTTTGTTTTATCTCTATCGATTTATGAAATTCGCACAGCGGTATACTATTGTTGCCTTTATTTAATGTAAACAAAGTCATTTCAGAATCGTAGAAACAACTCGACATCAAACAGTAACATGATATCATTTTCATACGATTAATTGTAGTATTGATTGTAGTATAACTAATCTCCATATTTGAATATAAAAAAATGAGGCAACTGGTAACCGAACGACGCATAGATTAAACGCGTGCGTTTCACTTGTTTAATTCATACCGGCGTTTGGTCGCAAGCTGTCTTATTTTTTTTTATTCAAATCCGGCGATTAGTTATACTTTTTATTTTAAAGATTCAGAATATCAAATCTTTTTTTATACTGATGTTTATTTCTAAATTCACTTCATTGTCGGTTTCACTAACATTATAGGCGTACAAATATGTGTATTGTACACAACTGTCAAAATAACAAATTGCGATTGTTACTACGAGATGATTGATGCAGATTTTGCAAGTATTGTTAAATGAGGAGTTGTTTTAATGCATCTAGGTTATTTATTGTTGATGTGTGACATGTTTAACCCATAAGTTTTAAGTGTCGATGCGGAAAACTTTAGTTGGAAGTCGCAAGTGAGCTAAAACAGTGTTTCGTAAAAGGAGCCATGCCGACTTATTTTGAAAGTTTGAGTTCATTGTGTATTATTGTGGTGTAAATATTGAAACGATTGAAAATTTGTATTAAAATAAATTCCTATGCCTGGTTGGCGTAATCATTTAATGTAGTTTGTTTACATCTGTATGTTGAATCTGAACATGTACATTTATGAATGTTGCTCCCTACATGTCTACTTTTTATGTTTTGTTTTCTGATAACTGCCTGATAACGTACTAAATTATAATCCTGGTACCTTTGATAACTATTTACACCACTAGGTCGATGCCACTGCTGGTGGACGTTTCGTCCCCGAGGGTATCACCAGCCCAGTATTCAACACTTCGGTGTTGACATGAATATCAATCAATTAGATAAATGTGGTAATTTTTTTTCCTGTTTACAAAAGTTTAAATTTTTCGAAAAACTAAGGATTTTCTTATCCCAGGCATAGATTACCTAAGCCGTATTTGGCACAACTTTTTGGAATTTTGGATTCTCAATGCTCTTCAACTTTGTACTTGTTTGGCTTTATAAATATTTTAATATGAACGTCACTGATGAGTCTTATGTAGACGAAACGCGCGTCTGGCGTACTAAATTATAATCCTGGTACCTTTGATAACTATTGACACTGCCATTTACCCTATAAATGCTTTATAAAATCTGTTTTTTTTTTATTTTTAATAAGATGAACATTGAGTGTCGTTAATCATTGTTAATATCTTACCAAAATGTTTTGTTTTGTTAACATTGAGGCAAGTCACCCAAATCAAAATAAAATATAAAATACACTTGTATGTTACATTACACATTGTAATTTTCTAAATGTACAATTTGTTATTGTTTGAAGTTGTGTAAAACTGTTAAACCTGTGTATCAGATATTGAAATCTTGATAAGAAAAATGGTCATAACCTGAATGTCAACTATTAATCAGAGTCAGAATCGCAGAAGGTTATAAACATAATTCGTTTGAATTTCTTCTGGAAGAGAATCAGTTTCATGTGTCTTTTCCAATTTCCAGAGTAACTAAAATGATTAATGTTCTACCATTGATGCAGTTGTTCCCTTGAAAGTAAGAGGACATTCTATTATCAGAGGTCATTTGAGTGGACACTTGTGCAATTGTTTGACTGCAAGATGGGTGTGATACTGTGCTTGTGATTGGTTCTACAATGTCATTTTCATGAGCTGTTGTACATTTGTATGTAGTGCTAGCCTATATCTAGTTTTTCCAGTAGTGTCATTGAGGATATGTGAAATCTGGTTATCATTTAGCCTTGAGTAACTTGATATTTGCAACATTTTTATTGCCACTTATTTGCATTATTTGGGCATTTTCAACACCTTTGTCTGGTAGTTTTTAAATAGGATGTTTTCTGGCATTTTAATTTGTTAGCTTTCTTTCACCTAGATTATTTGACAAGCATTCACCATTTTTTGAAGTAAGGCTATTTAGTTTATATAGTATTGAAACTTTAAACCATGCCTGGTAATATTGCCTACTGACAACATTATTAATGACAAGGAAAAAAGGTGAGTCATATTTGGTCATCTTTGTTGGTGTTTTACTGTAGAAAATGCGGAATTCATTAAAAGGACAGCGGTTTTTATCAGGAATTGCTGATGGCTTTGTTTTGGTAGGATCATTTTCTTGTCTTGTTTTGGTTTGACGTGCAGTGCGAAGACTGAGATATTCCCAACGTTGGGAGTCTACTCAATACAATATTAGTCCAATACAATATTAGTCCAATACAAATATCTCCAAAATGAAGATCCCGTTGCACTTTACCACCACGTAAACAAATTATTCAAAGGTATAGGAGCATGTGTTCCTAAACATGTTCATAAATTTTATCAATGTCTTAGTCAGTCAACCCATCTGAAGCATTCGGTATGTTTCCATTCCCCAAACTTTTTAACCGTTTTTGTTTGGCCTAAAACACTTTTCTACATTTATCAAATTCAGAACCTTTTTAAATACTGAAGGTTGAATCTTTCTGTTAAAGGTACGTATCTACACTACACCTGAAGCCTTTCTGTGTTAATGGTTCATACTGGTTTCCATTCATTTTTTCACAGCCAAGAGATAGGTGCAACATATTTGATGTAGGAGTTCTGCAGCAATCTTTCTACATCATCTGTTTCATCAGACTCCTCTAAATATTTTGTATTGATTTTCATGTCCGTAACTATTTTTCTTTTTGTATTTTCATTTGCGGTTGCTTCTAGAAAATTGTCGATTGCTTCATAACTTATGTCTTGAAATCTTGAATTTTCCGTTTATTTGTTATTTGGCTGTTGAACCTGAGCCCCTTAAACATTTTCTGTGAAATTCTAGCTATAAAATTGGAATCTGATAATATAACTGCTTCTAACTGGAAAATTATTTTCCTCAAGAATTTGGACTACTATGGCAGCTGTATAGGAATAAGACATTTTTGGAATCTTCAGAAAAAGCAGACGATTATTTTTTATAGAAAAGATGGAGGGTGAAAGGAAGCTTACTATCATACAATTTAGTATGCCGTCTTTTAATTATTAACTACATGTTTGTGATGTTTTTTCTCGCTTTAAAAGACGATCATTACTGTAAAATACTTGTTATTTACCAGAAGACGACATAATTACGTTGAATATTTTTTTTATTTAACTGCAAATGTTCATTAAATTGACCAAACAATTGCTGTGTTTATAATCTGTTTTATATTCATACCATAAGAAGCCGTGTTAATATGTATTTGCTCCAAATTGGGAGCACCACATAACAGGACCATACGACATGAACAACACAATATTTATACGTATTGCTATCGACAATATTATGATATTAGTTATTGTAATCAAACTCAAGCTAGTGAAGCACTACAAAAAAACGGTTTCTGTTTTTATCGTTCTTATTATCTATATGCCGTGGTGGATCTTACATTGCAATTTGTGTCTTTGTGTGTTAAAAAGTAGTTCCGTTAAATGGCGCGGAAAGTCTCGAAAGTGACAACAAACGAGTTATCATGTGAGATGATATGATTTTATCACAATGGGAAATTCATATAAATCTCCAGCATCTATATAATATGTCTTGTTATTAACAAAGCATGCAGACATCTTTGTCGAATGTGAAAGTTGTTGACATCTTTCAAATGAACTTCTAGCTACTATTTACTCCAAGTTTTCCATGTAAACAAATTTGGTAATGGAAATTTGTTTCATGAAATAGTCTTGTTTTCAGTGAGAGTACATGTATACATAGATCTATTCGTTGCTTCTTGTGTCATTTTGTTTTTTTATCTTTGAGATTAATCAGTTTGAAATATCTGTAATTCTTTAACCTTTTACCCTTTAATCGATAATGGATGATTGACTAATTTCAATTTTAAAATCAGAAGGTAATATCATTTTTTTTAAATCGCAGCTAATACAGTATTCGAACGTACGCACACGATTACAATGTTGAATCGATTTAAAAATATCAAACATTTGAATATGTGTACACTTCTAAGTAAGGTATTTAAAGACGCGGATTTCACAGAACTGACAGGGAAGATCTATTACATTCACTGAACCAATTGAAATATATGAAGGTCATGTTGGTGGAAGTGTTAGTGTATACTTTATCTTAAGGTAAGTATCATTATATAGTTAGGTTCTTTTTTTTTCATTTTGGATTGATGGCAGTTGTCTTATTGTAATATTGTGCCTGAACAGATTTCGTGAGTAAGACGAATTCGATTATTCATTGATCAAATTATTGTTTTCATTGTTCTAAGATAAGCACATCTGTCATAGTTTACTTCTTATACTCGTTGCTTTCATTTTTATTTTGTTGATCTGATAAAATTAACATCTGAATAGGATTGAAAATGTATTCTGTTAAGATTTAAATGTTGTTTTTACTTTTCGTCGGATTCAAACAATGTTGTGTGTGGAACAAAAATTGCACGACATGTAAGGAAAGATTTATTTAGAGATATTTTCTTTATATTTACCAAAAAATTAGTTTGAACAAATCAGGAAAAATAATAAAAAAAGCGCACCTTTAATACTACTTTTGTTTCATTGATAGACTAGTATGAACTCCTTTTGTGTCCATTTGATTGAATAACTTATCATGTGTGAACAAAAAAAAATGCAGATGAATCTATATGTATATATTTTTAAAACATTTTTTTTTTAAAAAGTTTTCCAATCGAAAGATGTAATTATAAACTAGAATTATTCGGTAAACTTTTGCTATGCTTTTATATTTTGTACATGATATAAAAAATTGAAACGTTTATCTTAAAAAATTAATCAATTATATTATTACGTTATTCCGATTTTTCAATCTTGTCATGACGGAAAAAAAGTTAAATAATACAATTTTACGATAAGATATAAACTTTTAAATAGATGCCGTCTAAAATTTAAATGCGCAGCAAGAAAAGTCACCACCAAGCCAGAAGGTGGAATTTTTAAATTTTAACTTAAGTTCATTAATTTCAATGATCATTTGTTTGAGAAAGTCTATATCATTTTTATTTGGTGGTCTATATGCAGAAATAATAACTAAGGATTTGTATCAGTTATATTAATTTGGGCAGCAATTAGTTCTACATTTTTGCTTTTATATACTTCTTGGCAAATAATACCTTTTTTAATGGCGATTAATACACCTCCACCTTCTTTTCCGACCCGGTCGTTTTGGAATACATCTTCAAATAGTGTGTTTGGAAAAATTTCAGAAGATAATACATCTTTGTTTAGCCAAGTTACATTACCAATAATAATATCTGGTTTAGATGACGTTAATAAATTTTCAATTTGAGGAACTTTATTTTTACAACTTCTAAAATTAATCTGAAGAACTCTTAATGAGTTTTGTCTATTAATATTCTTATTTTTTAATTGTTTCGTCACTGGTGGTTTTGGTGATGATGTAGTAACTGGGTCTCCAAAATTTTCATGATTATCATTTATATTAAAGCTTAAGGAAAAAGCTGAACTATCTGAAAGTACTGAATATGAGTTAGGGTTCAAAATAGAATTACCTGATGAGAGGTATGATTGAAAAATTGTTCTAGAGTGATTAGGAGTATCACATATCGGGCATATCCAAAGTGCTGATAAATTTCCAAACTTTTAATACATAGATGGACTTATATTTACACATCCAATATGACACCGTTTATCGCAATTATCACAAACAATAGCATTACTGTCCCAGGTACACTCATGCGAGCAAATAGAGCATGGATAACTGGAGTCATTCAAGTTTGATGGGCCAGGGTTGGTTTCAACCTGGTTGCTTAAAAGAATTCTAATCAAAAGATGAATCTTAAAAAAATTAACAAAGAACATCATCAATTCAAGAACATGTAAATTTGTGTTCGATTGATTTCAATTTTGACAGTTTGACATTTTATTGCAAACATAGTTTTGTCAAAAATATTGAGGATGTGGCTATATCGGCGGTTGGTCTGTTAATCGGGTTGGCTAAAGTCTTTGAATCAGGTGTTATCGAAAAAATCATTGAAGGTTCAGCATGTTTCATTGTATAACTTTTAAAATATTTTTTTATCGTCAAAATTATTCCTGTCTAACAAAACAATTCAATGTACTGAATATGGTGGTGTCATTAATATTTTTCTAGCTTCGATGTACGATCTAAAAAATTAAAAGGCGGGTTACTCATCAATAAATTTATACACATTTTACACACACAAAATGTACACAAAATGACACGTTGATTGAATTTACTTGCATGCAATATTTTGAACATCGAAAAAAGACAGGCATTATGTTTGTTAACCATAGTGATATCATTGTGTGAAAAATCTACACGAAAATCTGTATTTTGGTTACACAAATCAATTTTTTTAAAACCTAGTCTGTTAATGGGTCGGATATATAAAACCTGGTCTGTTAATTGGTTATAAATGTCAATACAAGTATATTTTTATTGCTATATGGGATGTTATCAGATCAAATGGGTAGGCTCAAGACGAGCGGCTAAAATATAAGGAAATAACCCATGAGCAATGAAACATAAAATATACGGAAACAACACATGAAGAATGACCAATTTAGACAATGGAAATTGAAAATTGATAAAAATGGTTTCAAAAAGTCTATTATTAAAGTAATATTAATTTCATACAAGAATGGTCGCATATATCAAGTAGATTCTGTAAAATTGTCATGAATGACACCAATTTGTCATCTACATTGGTAACTAGTATATGATAAATCAGAGATACACGTCGTAATATAACTAAACAATAGTAAGTAACATATATTGGGATGCTAAAATATAAAGAATAGAGAAAAAATGATAAGTAAGATAAATAAAATGTAGAGAAAAGTGGCATAACAATTTAAAGAATACAGAAATATTTAGGTGTCAGACCACTAATTACTCCCTCCAATTTAGAATGTATGTAAGTAGCCCTACTCTGACACAAAATAGTGCTTTTGATGTCCTTGTTTACTTAAACTAACCAACAAATTTGCAGAAATGAAACTTTTGGTGAAAGAGAAATATATCTAGACAATTTTGAGCCAAAATTTACTTGTCTATGAGTTTGCATTAAAAATTGAGGATTCATGCGCTCCATAGTATACTAATTTAAGATTTCCAGAAAACCATTTTTTTTTTTGGAGTACCTCTGTTTGAAGGTCAGTTATTTTGTTAGAAGGCTTTAAGGGTATGCTGAAAATTGGCATGTAGAAAGCGGATACATGTACAATGCAGGATATACCTGGTTTCTATGAAGTTAAACTTAAGGTAAAATTTTTAGAAAACTGTGAAAATTGCAAAATTTGGTTGAACAGATAGGGATTTTTAATTGGTGGTCTGACACCTTCATGTGATCATTTGAAATAATAGTAGCCACATTTTAATCTTTTTGGAGGCAAAAAGTCTCATATTGCAAATTTAGAGCCTTAAACCTAAATTTGTGCTATTTTAAGCTTTTCCCACCCTGACAATATGCTTTCATATAAAAAAATGTTATAAATTGTTATAAATGCACAGTCAGTTGTTTCTGTGGTGTTAAACATTAAAACATAGGTTGATTACTACCCCAAAAAAAAGTTGTCATGAAGATTTAATGAAATTATTTCTTTTTTACCCCTTATATCATTGCGGCATACCATGTATATGGCAGATTATAGCCTGATATAAACACTGCATAAACTCACAAAAATCTCATTTATTATCTCAAATGAAAGTTTTATACCTTAAATTTTATTGACTGATAGTAAATAAAACAGATAAATGACCTTGACTGCACTTTTGATCAGTTAATAGTCACATTACTGACACCAGGTGTAAAAAAGGGGGGTCAATATTCCTTGATTCTTCAATACCTTGGATTTTTTAGTAAACTCATTGTAAAAATTGTGGAAATACTTTAAAGCAGTAGAACAAACAAGGAAAAATCAACAAAAACTGATCTTGACATTGAAAGTTTATGTTCCTCTACTCCAAAATGAGATTTTCAAGTATTTTCTATCAAAGGCTTACATTACAGTCAGTTTAAATTAAGCTGTGAAATTTGTAATATGAGTCGCAATATGCTCAGAAAGGATGTTTTTAACTACAAATTGACTTAGGATTAAGAATAAACAAAACAAAAGATTTCTGATCAACCTTTTTGCTCTTAAAGAGAAATGCGGTGAAACCCAAAATTCAGAAAACAATTGATTTTTTGGTCTTAACTGATCATGCTGATCATTTGAAATAATAGTAGCCACATTTTAATCTTTTTGCGGGCAAAAAGTCAAATATTGCAAATTAAGAGCCTAAAACCTGAATTTGTGCTATTTTTAGCTTTTCCCACCCTGACAATATGCTTTCATATAAAAAATGTTATAAATTGTTATAAATGCACAGAAAGTTGTTTCTGTGGTGTTAAACATTAGAACATAGGTTGATTACTACCCCAAAAAAATTGTTGTCATGAAGATTTAATGAAATTATTTGATTTTTACCCCTTATATCATTGCGGCATACCATGTATATGGCAGATAACATAGCCTGATATAAACACTGCATAAACTCACAAAAATCTCATTTATTATCTCAAATGAAAGTTTTATACCTTAAATTTTATTGACTGATAGTAAATAAAACAGTTAAATGACCTTGACTGCACTTTTGATCAGTTAATAGTCACATTACTGACACCAGGTGTAAAAAGGGGGGTCAATATTCCTAGATTCTTCAATACCTTGGGTTTTTTAGTAAACTCATTGTAAAAATTGTGGAAAGTTTTTAAAGCAGTAGAACAAACAAGGAAAAATCAACAAAAACTGATCTTGACATTGAAAGTTTATGTTCCTCTACTCCAAAATGAGATTTTCAAGTATTTTCTATCAAAGGCTTACATTACAGTCAGTTTAAATTAAGCTGTGAAAATTGTAATATGAGTCGCAATATGCTCAGAAAGGATGTTTTTAACTACAAATTGACTTAGGATTAAGAATAAACAAAACAAAAGATTTCTGATCAACCTTTTTGCTCTTTAAGAGAAATGCGGTGAAACCCAAAATTCAGAAAACAATTGATTTTTTGGTCTTAACTGATCATTTGAAATAATAGTAGCCACATTTTAATCTTTTTGCGGGCAAAAAGTCACATATTGCAAATTAAGAGCCTAAAACCTGAATTTGTGCTATTTTTAGCTTTTCCCACCCTGACAATATGCTTTCATATAAAAAATGTTATAAATTGTTATAAATGCACAGAAAGTTGTTTCTGTTGTGTTAAACATTAGAACATAGGTTGATTACTACCCCAAAAAAATTGTTGTCATGAAGATTTAATGAAATTATTTGATTTTTACCCCTTATATCATTGCGGCATACCATGTATATGGCAGATAACATAGCCTGATATAAACACTGCATAAACTCACAAAAATCTCATTTATTATCTCAAATGAAAGTTTTATACCTTAAATTTTATTGACTGATAGTAAATAAAACAGTTAAATGACCTTGACTGCACTTTTGATCAGTTAATAGTCACATTACTGACACCAGGTGTAAAAAGGGGGGTCAATATTCCTTGATTCTTCAATACCTTGTAATTTTTAGTAAACTCATTGTAAAAATTGTGGAAAGTTTTTAAAGCAGTAGAACAAACAAAGAAAAATCAACAAAAACTGATCTTGACATTGAAAGTTTATGTTCCTCTAGTCCAAAATGAGATTTTCAAGTACAATGTATTTTCTATCAAAGGCTTACATTACAGTCAGTTTAAATTGAACTGTGAAATTTGTAATATGAGTCGCATTATGCTCAGAAAGGATGTTTTTAACTACAAATTGACTGAGGATTAAGAATAAACAAAACAAAAGATTTTTGATCAACCTTTTTTGCTCTTTAAGAGAAATGCGGTGAAACCCAAAATTCAGAAAACAATTGATTGTTTGGTCTTAACTGATCATTTGAAATAATAGTAGCCACATTTTAATCTTTTTGCGGGCAAAAAGTCACATATTGCAAATTGGTGATAAATGCTAAAAATTTACATGCGAACAGTTACAGTTCTCCTCAGCACTTATGTAGAAAGAAACTAAACGGAATAACATGAATTAAAACTTAAGATAACCAAATGTAGCTGCATTCGCTCCTTTCCATTTACTTCTTTATGATGATTTGTAAACAACATATGATTAAGTAATAGAAGAACAGAACCAATTCTGACGAATTAGGGTTTAACGTCCAGTGACAAATATCATGTGCATATGAAAACGGCAACACGTTATATGTACCCTGTGTTGTATTAGAAAGACACTTTCAGTCGGATTTGAGAACTTACTACTTTAAACAGACACAAACATTAAGGCTAATTGAAAACGTTAATAATAAATTCATGCATTTTCCAGCGGCCAATCCATATCACGCTATATTGAAGTGACAAACCCTTCAATAAAATGCAAAGAAAGTCAAAATAAAAATGCTCTTACAAGAAGGATACTGTTGCACCATATTGTCATTTTTTTACTCAAGAACATCTCATTCTTAACTGTTTCAATTATAAAGGTAACAAAACTATTATCGTGGCTAAATAACTCTTAACTGACACAATTTCAATTGTCCAACCCATAAACAGACTTTAATTTTCACTAAAACGTGGTATTATTAACGTTATACTTCAATTATGAAATATTCACTAATGTAAATTTATCTTTTAGAACCAAAGTATTATTTTCTGTCCTTTAAATAATATCTAAAATTGTTTGTTTCGCCTTTTATTTAAACAAAATGCTATGCGTATAAGCATAAATACTACATACTTGCGCGATGCCTTTTAGTTTTACTGGAAACTGCGCAGACTCTGAAATGTTTGTACAAGTGGAAAATGTTCTATGATGGATATAATTTTGTCAGACACTTTTCTTTTTTTGATTTGGTTCTTATATAATGCAAAAAATCCGTATATTTAATAGAGTTTAACATTAAATTGTGCGTTTTACTCTTAACAGACGTATAACCAACCCGATTAACAGACTAATCGCCCATATAGCCGCATACTCAATATAGATTAACCGACCAATCTATCGGTTAGCCGAGTGTCGGCCGTTAATGAAGTGGATTTTTAGGTTAATTTGTAAATTCTAGATGGAATTGCATATGATTCTATGCTATATAACTCAATTTGTCGTCGTATAGATACACGGATGTTGAAATTGTGTTCACTAGACGCGATTTTCGTCTATAAAAGACTCATCAGTGACACTTAAATCAAACGGTACGCGGTTGTCATATTCAGCTTATGTAATGTAATCCTAATTATTTCATTAATTACTTCAATTAATCTTTTAATAATAATCATGTCGATCGTAATCCATATCAAAACAAAAACGATGACCCATAGGCTTGTGATAAAACTTATAACACAATAACGGCGTAAAAACCAATATTAACCTTATTTAAGTAACTTCTTTGAATTTAATTGGCCATTCGTAGCTAAATCAACCATCTTGATTAAACTATGTAGTATCGTCTTTGGAATATAACACCAATACATCAATAATATAGATTTACATTAAGTAGTCAACAAAATTACGATACAAAAGTTTGGAGACCAATTTATCATAAAATATAATAATTAGGAAAACTGTTATCCAATGAAAACATGCATTTACAAAGCAAAGGAATGTGATTAAAAGAATCTTACCAAATTGGCAAGTCAGAAAATATCGGGTAATTGATCACAGGGGTCACATTTATATTAAGGGAAATGTGACAAATATCGGCACTTTATTTTGAAGATGAAAATTAAGTTTTCAAATATTTGTAAATGCATTCAAAATTTACAGATTTATGAACGTTTACGTGTAAACAGAACTAACATGCTTGAAAAAGTAAAAAAAAAATCGCATAAATAAATATTTGATTACTTGGGCAATCATTTACCTTGGTATACAGTATCAAATTTCATTATATATTGAAAATGCATTGCCTTGTATCGTTTCTGTTGTTAATTAGAATATATGCAAAATGATTGTTTAGCAATACTTGAAATACAGGACTATAGCAATTACTATTTCTCAGATTTTGAACATGAAAATCTAGTGTCACAAAAATCTGCACTTAATTTCGAAAATGAGAGTCAGGTATTCAAATAATAGTAAATGCGTTCAAAATTGAAAGCAGACAAAGTTTAAGTTTTAATCGATTTTGGAACTTTTTCTTATAAACAGGACGATTGAAATAACAAAACATGAAAAAGAAATCTTGTATTTGCTTAAAAATTAATGGTTTTTATAATACTCTATTAGTATATGACTATTTGGGCAATTATTTACTTTGGTACAGTGTATCAAATTTCATTATATATTGAAAATGCAATGCCTGGTATCGTTTTTTATGTTAACTAGAATATATGCAAACTGATGGTTTTATCAATACTTGAATTTCAGGACTATAGCAAATACTTCTCCTCAGATTATGAACATGAAATTTTAGTGTCACCAAGTGCTCTAAAGAGACATAAAGTTGTGGTCCTAGCAAATTTGAAAATATGGATTCAAGTAGGTAAGATCAAACTAAAATGACAATAACGTATCTTTGTAATTACTCGCTTGTCGTAATTTCGTGTAACTACTTCAAATTTGTAGAAAAAAGTTGATTTATATTTATTGAGATAGGATATCGCTTAAGTCTTAAATCTTAAAAAACGAAGAGAAAAAAAAAATGTACGTGGCGTTTTAAATGTAACAACGAAATAATCCAAAAGAACTCGAAATAATTAAAATTTACATTTGTATACTTAATTGTGTTTATATTTACAGGATTGGAACATGTTTGAAAAAATTACAGACCCCATTCATATCGGGTATGAACATTAACACCCGACTTTTATTGAATTTCAACATAAAAACACGAAAAGATTATTGAAAAAAAAATTCCAGGGAGGAGAGTAAAAAGAAACTTAACAATATTATGACAAAAATAAGATAAACAGTAAAATACGCATTAGTTTTAATAACTGTACACAGAACATATACATACAGGACCAACCATATAATAAAAAGCTGTTTCAATTATAGTCATTAATCAACGGTTTCAGGTGTTCTTTATATTAAAAACGAACCGACTTGTTGAGAACAGAGAAATGTAAATGGAATGCAAGGCATCATATCAAAATCTATCAAAAGACAAACTATGGATCAGACGTGCTATCAATTTAAAAGAAACGAAATATATCGAAATGCAAACTTATATAACGACATAAGCGGGTAATGATGGTCATATATATGTTACAGTAAATAGGTGAAATTAGGAATGACATGTAATTACTAAAATTTAGGACTAACATTTAATCCCCAATGCACTTAGTAAATACAAGTCATTCCTGAAACGGCCCAGTTATTACCAGTAAATTCTAATTTTAAAATGAATTTTTACACCTATTTACTAACTGTTAAGACAATGTTGTAATATGATCAGCTTATAATTTGTTTAGCAGTCAATTTTGTACTGCATGGTGCACTTGCAAGTGAATACTAGGACCCTAATGAATACATATGCATGTGACCTTCAATTCAACCCCTAGCTGAAGATATGTTTCTGATGTATTCAGATGTGAAATTGTAAGGTTTCGCGGAACCATTATTTCGCTTACTTTTGCTGTTAGTCGCTGGCTCAACAAAAATGGTAAAAAAATTTCCTCCAGATACTATCGTTTGACTAGTACTGTAAGAAGCTTCTGTCCAAATTTGGTTAAAATCCAGGATGGTTTATGAATAATAAATGTTTAAAAAAAACTTTAACTGCAGAGTGTATGTAATATTAACTAAAAAAACAAAGTCCATTTATAAGGAATATACGAAAAAGGATTTTTTTTACAAACTTTACTTCTGAGTATTATCTTATGATCACAAACAACCTTTTGTTCAAGTTTTGTAGACATCCAGGATATTTTAAGAAAGTTATAAAATTCTAAACACTTTGACAACAGTGTGAACTTCAATGTAATGTTAACTGACATAAAAACTAAGTCCATTTTTAAGTGAAATACGGAAAGATTAATTTTATTTTCACAAAATTTTATTCTTGAAAACTATCTTATGATCATGAACAAGCTTCTGTTCAAGTTTGGTAGAAATCCAGGATAATTTAAAAAAGTTATTAAAATGTAAAGAACTTTGAATGAATGAATGAATATATTTTATTGCAGAAGCAAACATGATGCTATAGCAAAATAACATAATATACAATTACAATAATGACAGTAAACAAACAGAGAACAACACAATAAGGTAATAATAAGCACATACAGTAATTACAACTGCAAGCAGTTAACCACATAGTGGAAAATTTTCGAGCACAATATTTGGATACTTTTGTCTTGCACAGATGTCACATACTAAAATTTGAAAAACTATTTCAGTTTAAAATTAAAAACCAATTGTTCAAAGAACAATTGAGGGTCTTTCCACCAATAAGTATCTATTTTGATATGAAAATATTAAAATTCAGTTGAAAATGTCAGTTCATATGGCTTAATGATGTATAAATATGAATTTCAAGCAAAGGTCAAAATCTAGAACGTCCAATTAACCTATGACCTTGACCTCAATTTTAAGGTCATAAACCAAGGATTCCATATCAAAAGACCATTGGTCTGTATTATGTATGGTTCATGAGTAATATCCCTTTACGCATAATTCTAAATATAAAAGGGGCAAAAACTCCCATTTATTGTCTACGCACCTTCCAATCAAAATTTTTAAGTTACGACATGTCGCAACTAACAATTTAGTAAAAATAATTTGTCGAAATCTTATAAAAATAATGAAAAAGAGTGAAAATAAGCCAAAATCAAAATTAAGAATTTGACCTTGACCTTTGACCTTGACCTAATTTTCATTTTTTTGGACCAAGGACCTTAAATCTAAAGATTCTAGGTCTCTAGCACTTATGGTTTACAAGATAGAAATGCATATCACTTATAACAAATGCATAAGGGGAAATAACTCTCATATGGAGCGTTCATATCGCTTCGGTCAAAATAGGACAAATCATGCGAAGGATATAACGAGCAATTTTGTAAAATAAATTTGTCATAATATTTAACGGTTGCGAAGGAGTTGCGCTAACAAGGAAAACAGTGTTTGGGGAGATAACTCCTACAAAGAAAAGTATTCGTTTACGCAGGGTAAATTTCAAAAGCGCATAAACTGTTCGATATCATATACCAAATATCTAAGCGACATATTGCGAAACAAATGTTTATCGCAAGAACAAAATTAGGCGGAAGAAAAAAAAATAATCAGAAGAAAAACAATAGGTCTTTCCACAGAAAAGTGGAAAGACCTAATTAAAAATAAGTTGAAAAAGCTGTGCAAATTTATCAGGGTTATAACTTTTCAAATGAGTCTTCCAGGTTAATCACCACTCTTCGCTACTATACTGTTTATTTTATTTTATTTCATATTTTCATCTCATGTTGTCATGTGTGTTTTGTGTTATGTTATATAATTTTTGATGAACTTCTTTGTACCATTGTAACTTTATGATGTTTGAGAAATAAAGAATCTTGAAATCTTGAAAATCGTGTGGACGCTTCTGATGACAGAATGGTTTGTTATGTCTCGCTTTTGCGACAATAGTTGCAGTTTCGACAAAAAGAAACAGAATTACAACATTGAAAGTAAAACAAAAGGGATCGACCATTTAGTTGACTTATACAAGTAAAAACGATGATAAAAAAAATTGCTTGTTTATAAGCTTAAGTTTGGAGGTCTTGAAAAACTCAAAAAAAAAAAAAAAAAGAAACACAGAAATATGAAATGTGACCCTTAACACCATCAAATTGTATACATTTGTTTGTGAAGAATGTCAGCTTCATCGCAACAGTCTGTCAAAAGAAGTCTTAAATTTTGTAAAATGAATTTAACTTGTGTCATTGGGCAAGTATGCCTGATGGAGATTTTGATTAAAAGAAATTATGAGATTTTAAGAAATATCAAGATTATTCAACCAAATTTGGCATTATCGAATTCTATCAGCAAAAAGAGGTGACGAAGCTGCCTATAAACTTATCACAAATGTATTTCTCAATAGTGGACAGATATCATGGTCTTGCATGCTGAAAATGATTTTTAGGAAGTTTCAAAACTTTTAAAACAACCATTTTCCAGTTTCAGTTCACAAACATTGAGAGTATACACTTTTGATGTGCCTTATATTCCTTAATCCTTAATTAAGGAAGCCCTAAAATACCACCCGTTTACCTTCTTATTTGGTATCTTGAATTAAATCTTTAATTTTAAAACAAAAACATCATATTTATTAATAAATAGCTGTAAAAATGACAAAAAAATCAGTGAATACCAGTAATCACTGAAACAACTAGTAAATACATGTAATAGCTAAACTGGCTAGTAATTACAGGTATTTACTAAAATGTTTAGTAATTACGTGTAATTCCTAATTTCACATATTTACTGTAACATATATATAACTCGTCAAGCTATTTATGTGAAAAAAACAGAAATAAAAAAGTTTTATAAAGTAATAAAACTTAGTTTTTGATAATCTTCTAACTTTTGTTATAACATCAAAGTCTTGCCACGGAAGTTTAATACTATTGTTGTTATTACCATCTGCGTTAATTTTTGTTTTCGTTTATAGTTCTTTGCACTGGGATGTCTATGATGGCTGCAATATTTTCATATAGGATGTTTTGGAAAACAAACGTATGTTTGATTAAAAATTAATAGTACAATTTTTGATGGAAGCAATCATTCGTTCCAATATTTCAATTTTAACAATTTAAAGTTTAAACGTTGGTGGGTCTTGCAGTAGACAAATGGTGTATGGTCAGATTACTTTTAGAACTACTAGGAACATCATTCTCAACTATTTGAAAAGATAATTACGAAAGATTTATATGGCCCTTTTCGTAAATATCCATTTTTAAAATAAGCTGGATATCAGAATGACAATACATAAGCATGGCTTTATTTTTTTTAAAGCAACAGATTGTTATGAGTAAAAAAAAGTATACACACTACATACATGTATTTACATATTGCTTATTCTTTATTGATGTATAGGAATTTGAAGATAATAAAGAGAAGAATCTGGTGAGTTTTTGATTTGTTTCTTGTGAGACATGAATAATAATATTTAAAATGCTTGATCAGAGGAAAAATAAAAACTGTCATGATATCGTTGTTAGAGGCCAATATAGCAATCCATATAGCTAATACATGTCTATCACAAGACTACAAGATAAAAAGAACTGCACGTTATAAAACACCAGTGTGTTTAATATATAGATACAGTCAATGACCTGTTAGCACGTGTAACTGTTAATATTGTCAATCAAAATAAGAAAAGCTATTTAAATGTAAACAGATACATGTAAGTCGCATTGAAAGTTAAGTCAGTTTGCTTTGTGTGTTGACTCTAGTCTAGACTTCGTTAAATATTTACAAGCAAAATGTAATTCAAAAATTAGAAAACTACATGTTGAACAATACAAAATATAAAAGAAAAGTTTTCTCACATTTCAAATAAACGTATACTAAATAAGATGACGAACCCTGTTTTAGAAATTGTGATTATCTATTTAAATAAGTTCATACAAACGTGAGGTCACGATAAACATTTCTGTTTTATTACTTGCAAAATCTGAGCAAGGGCATTACTTTGTTGCTTACGGCACAACCCATATATCCTTTAAAATAAAACACTCCTCTTTTCGTCGAGTAGACTTATTGACAGACCGTCCACTTCTTCTAACATAAATGTACGATGGATCTGAAGATTGTTCATCAGTTTTACTGTCAAATTCGTTGTGATTAGATATAAGACGTTGTGGTATGAGACTCTCCATCCAAGTCCCAATTTGTAAATGTAATTTTAGGCCAAAATACGTCTTTCAACACGGAACCATATAAATGGCCAGTGTTAAACCATTCAAACAGAAAAACACATCGGTCTAGTTTATACACAAAACGAGAAACGAAAAATAGTTGTGAATCACGACAACCACTTAACTACAGGACCTGACTTAGGATAAGAGCAAACAAATAAGCAGATTCGTACGTTTTACAAGGCGGTCACAAACTTTCACCGTAACCTGGAATAATAGTATAACAGAAAATCATAGAAAGACACACTTATAAAATATCAATTGAAAGAGCAAAACTCAATCATAAGACATATTTAAAAAAAATAATCATACAGTGAACGAATAAATTTGATATATTACACGCATGCACAATGTAAATTCAAAATTAATAAAATAAAAAGGGAGTACGTTGTAAGACATAATCAGAGAGACAATTATGACCTAGGGAAAAAACGCCGTTAAAGGAAATAACGTACACAGGTATTTAACAAACAATGTTGTGGTAAAGAGTATATAGAATACGGAAAAATAAATACATTTGTTGTTCATGATACGAGAACTGTTGTGAAAATGTATCTTCATACTAAATACATATCATCGTATGGCTTTCAAACTTTTGTATCTGGGCGTCACTTATAAGTCTTGTAAGGACAATATGCACTTCTGGCGTATTAAATTTTAAACCTGTTGCCTTTTGTTAGCTATTATTCGTGTGTTTCTTTGTCAATTGTGTTCTCCTATTTATTTGTTTTGTAGTCCTGTAATGTTGTGTTGTCATTTTAATGTTATATTTCACATGGCCATAAAAGAGGGAGGTTTGGCATGCCACAATACCAGGTTCAACCCACCATTTTTTTCTTTAAAAAATGTCTTGTACCAAGTCAGGAATATGGTCATTGTTATATTATAGTTCGTTTTCTGTGTGTGTTACATTTTAACGTTTTGTTTCTTTTGTGTCGTTTGTTTCCTCTTATATTTGAGCGTGAATCCACATTATTATAAGACGTGTCACGGTACTTTTCTATCCCAAATTTATGTATTTAGTTTTGATGTTATATTTGTTATTCGCATCGGATTTTGTGTAATGCTTTGGTCGTTTCTGTGTGTGTTACATTTTAATGTTGTGTCGTCATTTTCTTGTATTTAATGTGTTTCCCTCGGTTTTGGTTTATGACCCGGATTTGTTTTTTTTCTATCGATTTATTTTGAGTTTTGAACATCGGTATACTACTGTTGCTTTTATTTATGGTATTGGTTCGAAACATCTGATATTTTTTATTTAAATGCATTTTTTCTTGTATTTCGATGGTATATTTTTTCGTTTAATTGGTATATTTTTTCATTTAAATGCTATATTTTTCGATTAAATGGTATATTTTTTATTCAAATGGTGTAATTTGTCATTCAAATGCAATATGTGTCATTCAATTGGTATAACTTGTCATTTTAATGCAATATTTTTCATTCCATTGGTATAGCAGTTTTTTTTTTTTTAGATGCAGTAATTGCATTATTGGAAATTTTTTGACGTCAAGCTCAAAATTGCAACAATTTTTGTTTTTGGTCGGTAAATTTTTTTGGAGTTCTCCAATTTATTTCTATACATGAGTGACCAAGGAATAAAAAAAACCCGTCAGAATATCGCCCATCAAACTAATTCTGGCGTTTGTGCGAGTCCTGCAAGCGCACTGGCTGTTTAAATATTCTGGTCCTAACTATAATTTCTATTGTGCAAAACGTTTGGACCACCACTTTTCAAAAACTTCCCTTGTATATGGATCTATATGCACGCATATCGTTTTTTTTTTAAATAGATTAGACACCGTTGGTTTTCCCGAGTTGTGTACTGATTGATACTTCAGTCTTGGAGAACAAGATTTATTTCAGTTCTAGTTGTTATTAGCTTTGAGCAAACTTGCGGTAATTGCAAATACTCTAATGTTGGTGCTTTGTGTCTATTGTCTTAATTCAGTTTTTTAAGGGTCCGCGTACCCATCTTTTGAGATAATCTAATTGCAACTGAGTAGTCATGTTAGTGCAGTTCGTTCTTTTGTTTGTACTGTCACACCACTGTCTTAGCCTCGGGATGGGTTGAGTGCTCATAACATATTGTTGTACTGTTACACCACTGACCCAGGTTAGGGGGATCCCGCTAACATGTTTAACCCCGCCGCATTCTGTATTATGTGCTTGCCTCAAGTCTGAAGCTGGTAATTCAGTGGTTGCCGTTTATTGCTGTGTTATACATACATTGTATTTTGTGTTTCGTTCATTTATGTACATTAATTCAGCCGTTAGTTTTCTCGTTTGAATAGTTTTACATTTGTGATTTTTGGGGCCTTTTATCGCTGACTACGCGGTGTGGGCTTTGTTTATTGTCGAAGGCAGTACGGTGACTTGCACTGTATAGCTGTTGATTTCTGTGTTATTTGATCTCTTGTGGGGAGTTGTCTCATTTGCAATCATACCACATCTTCGTTTTTATGTCGGACCTTTTATAGACGACTTAACACTACTAGGTTTTTGTCATTGTTAAAGGACTTATTAGCAATTATATCTCATCTCTGCGTTTTTATATTATATACCTCACTTTTAAACTCGTGTTTTCCTGAACAAGTATGAAATATTTGTCACTTAGCGTTAAAAATTAGGAACAAACAATCAATCAAATTAAACTTGTGTTAAATAAGTGGAAAGTTATTTGATATATATCTATATATGTTGGAGTTGGGTACCGAATGATTTCATATACGAATATGGTTGCCTGGTAAGAGCTGAAAAATAGGCATGATTAGAGACAGATTAAAATGTATGATAATGTCCTCTCTTACGCAAGAGCTACGCTTAACAGTTTAACAGAATGAATGTTTTGTGTCAAGAAAATTATCAAAAAACAAATTCTCCGTAAAATGAATTATAACAGCCAAACAATTTCCTTCAGGATGTGTATTGGATAAGGGAGATAACTTTCAAATTTGGCAACAACAGAAAACAAAACTGAAGTATACTCCTTTCCATGTACACAGTCTGTTCTTAAAATAATGTTTAAGATATATTTAGGACTACATTCATCATTTTAACTGAGTTTTAAAATTTAAAATCAAGTAATTTAAATGTTGTAAATAAAGGTTTGAGTCAATTTGTCAATTAGTATTCTCCAGAAGACAAGTTCATTATGCATACATATTTTATAAATGTTAATCCACAAACGTGAACAGACCGTGAACTGCGTATACCTAGGCTATGTGAAATCATAAAACGCACAACTGTACGTTACGTGTACCTCTATGATACATGAACAAAGTGTAACGTGTACCTCTAGGGTAAGTGAACGCTCGGTTACGCGTACTTCTATCATACGTGTAACGAAATACTATATAACCCGAACGGTCAATCATCTATTTTTATTTTAACATAGCAATGTATAGATCTTATCATTTTAGTTCTGATTAACTAAGCACTACGTTCGGCTTGTCCAAGAGATTGTTTATATTGTGAAATAGACACTGCGTGTGTGAATCACAATGACTTTAAAACACCTCGAGTGGTAATCGACAATGAATAGGTAGTTGTTATTTTACCAAAAAAATATAGTTACTGTCATCTAAGGTATTTCCGGAGTTTTACTTTTTGTCATCAGCTCTTTTGTGTTTGATCTTTGTGTATATTATCGCATACTCGCTAATATAATAGTTTTTCTGCTTTTAGGATATCCCATTTACATATAAAATATATACTAGTATTGAACAGTTCATTCCTGATATTTCAAAATTCAAAACCTCGTTCGTATATTCATTTTTCTCAATTGGCCAGTCGCCTTTTTTTTACCTTGTCAAAGGTTCTAATGTAAGATACTTTGATTTCTACTCTGCTATTTAATTTCAAAGACATTAGAAAAGGAGGGGCGAAAGATACCAAAGGGCAGCCAAACTTTAAGATAGCAAATAAACTGACAACCAAATGTCTAAACAAGAAAAAGACAAATATTAGTAGACAAGACACAGCATAGAACACCTATTTTGACTCTTAAAAATTCAAGATTCTATCCTAAATTGAGGTAAATTATATGGCGTTCCAAATACTGTTCGATCCCTTACATCACTGATGACACATTAATTGTCCAAATCCGGATTTGACACTACAAAAGTCAAAAAGTATGAAAGTATGAATTTGTCTAATAAGGTTCTTGATTTTTCTGGACAAGAGTCTTAACAGTATGAACATTGTTTTAAAATTGTCTCGACACTTTCTGTATCATCTGATAAGAGTCTTGTCTAGCCTCGACCAATTATTTACTGTATTAAATTTGTCTCGATCAGTCTTGATATATTCTTGACATTTTTAATAATTTAGGAATATGTCTTGACATATTCTTGACATTCTAAATAATTTCTGAATATGTCTTGACACATTCTTGACAATCTAAAAGCTGTCTGAATATATCTCGACACATTCTTGACATTCTTAAACATGTATTGCGATATCTTAACAGCATAAATTTAGCCTGAAATGTGAACAGACACATTCTACACTGTTTATGACTTTCTTTTGCTGTTATTTATTATCGTTAAACTAAACTTTGAGAATCAAGGATTAATTAGTAATATACCCTTTGAATGCACCTATGTAAGAACACATGAATGACCCGAATGTAGTTTAATTTTAAATATTTGTTTTATTAAAAGTTGAATAATTTGTTTTCACCTGGAATATATGTCAAAGTTACTGACAAAAAAGCATTTAGATTTTTGCAGTTCGAAAAACTGCCTGTCAAATTTGCTCTACTAAAATGGGTGACTTGAGGCAGTTTTAAAATGTGACAATGTGTCTCTTTTGGACCCTACAATTCATCTTGTGTGGCTAAAAAGAGGACTTTTTTGTGACAAAGAATTTGTTTTTATCTTGATTCGAAAACTTATTAATTTTTGAAGAACAACCAAAATATTTTTTATTCAAAATTGAGTGTTGAATTTCGAAACTTAATTAAAACAAAATATTGGTGATAATTCCCTCCTGATATTTTTTCTCAAAAAAAGCATAGAACTAAAACAAAATGTAGTTCTGTATTATGCATGTCTGTTTGAAATCCATTTCATACATTTTCATAAGACCAATGCTTTCTATAGAAATCATTGATGGCCGGGACCCTTTATCAATAGTTTTCTATTGTTCCCGGAGTAGACACTAATTTTCTTTTAATCTTCGGGAATGTTTCAAATTGTTTTTATTTTAAAATATTTCACTTCATTCTTTTGATTAAAAAACATTCATTTTAGTTCATTTTCTTTAATTATAATGCTGCGTTTCCTTTTCATCTATCAATTGCCCTTTTAAAATTATAGTGGCTTGGTCAGTCAATTTATATGTTGCATGGCGAATTACAGGTAGAGTAGTAATATTCCACATGACAGTTGGAATGTAGGAAAAAAATCACGGGAAAAAAAGTAACGGAAAACAAGTCGTGGAAAAAAGTCACAGGAAAAAAGGTCACAAGAAAAAAAGTCTTAGGAAAAAAAGTCACAATATATATATTGCTTGAAATATCACATACACGTATTAATATAAGAAAAAAATCCCAATATATATTTCTTCCCCTTTTATTTGGGTCAAGGTTAGAAATTTAGTATATGGCTTGAGCACATGTTGATTTTGGAAGATAAGAATCCTTCAATTAAATGTTAAACGAACAACTCGTGGTCGTTACTTAGTAGTTTAGTATTTACTGCAATTATTGACGGGGACTTATTATATTGATTCGTGGCTTCTTGTGGCACCTTTCCCTTTTTGTAGATCTTTTACGTCCTGTAGGAAGCCATACAAATGAAGCACTACTTGGGATCATTATCAAATAAAAGGAAATAATAAGCTTTCCCTGTTTGTTAAACAGTCAGTTAAAAAAAAAATTGATCTGATACAAGTATAAGATTATAACTTTTTCTATGCATTCAAAAACTCCAGTTTAACTATTTTATACATACATGTAAATACTGACTTTTCATGTGCTTTCCAAATTACTTCTGATAAAACCATTTACTCAAAAATATATTATTTTTTTCCTGTGATTTTTTTCTTGTGCCTTTTTTTCCTGTGACTTTTTTTTAGTTGGAACACGCGTAACAACAGTATATCATATAAAGAAAAAACAAAGATAAGTTATATCAATGTATATTGGTCATGATTTGTAACACTTAGAATTGTCGAGTAAATTTAAGACAAAATTCTGAATCTTCCGAATCTTTCTTCAAGCTATACTGAAAAAAAATAAGAATGTCGAGAATATGTTGAGAAATTTTAATACAATATTCAAATGTAAAGAATTTGACAAGAAATGTTAAGACCATACTCAGAATGTCTAGAATTTGTAGAGTAAATGTCATACATGTTTAATATGAATGAGAATTGTCCGGAAGAATTAAGACGTAAGTCATACTTTTGTCGAGTAAAAGTTCATGCAAATTAAGACAAACAATGGTCTTTTCAGACTTTTAGACTTTTGCAGGGTGGTGTATTACTTGTTACACCTCATTTGTGTGGTATGCCATCTTGCCGAAAGTTTATTCTTTTCTGTTTGGTTATTTTTTAATATCAATATTCATTTTGCTACACATTGTGATAAATTTATTGGGCAATCGTCAATGGCAGTCAGCAGGATTAAGAACATCAAATGTTCGACATGTTAGTCAAATGAGTTTTGTTAAAATATACTTTTTTACTTGCTTGTCTTTTAAAAATATGTAATTTGTGCTGTGTTTAGACCCTTAAACTACGAAATTTGTTTTATAAGCACACGTATACAAATTGCTAGTGTTTTTATCCAACGCAATCATAGGTTTGAACGTTGTTTTCAATTAGAACTTGTTTATGTTTTTTCGTTTGGGCATGCATTATATTTTCCTGCCGGTTTTAATAATCCGGTCATCCGTTTTTTTTTACTTTTAAAAATTCAAAAGTCTATCCTAAAATGAAGTAAGTTATGCGGCCTTCCTAATACTGTTTTGATCCCTAGCATTACTGAAGAGACATTAGTTGTCGTAATCCGGATATTGTGTAACAATTGTGGTACCTCATGTTTGTGGTATACCATCTTGCCGCATGTTTATTGTTTTATGTTTTGTACCTAAAGATGAAAGTTGTCTCACAAAACTCAATAAATTAATTCATACAACAATTAAACGAAACTACCAAAATTTGTTTGACCAGTCAAATTTAATAAATGAGAAGTTTTTTTACCAATCCCTAGATTTTTTGTATTACCTTTACATTACCTTAGCAATACAGATATGGTAGACTTTTCATATTTACCCATTATTGAACCCTATTGACTGTCATAGCGATTGCCAAATAAACAGATCACCAGATGTAACAAAACTAAAATTATTAATATAATACCAAGCAGAAAACAAAGAACTTGGTGAAAAGATGGTATACCGCAAACATGGGGTGCATAACTTTTTTTTAATTTTTGAATAGTTAATTTAAGGATGTTCACCTCTGAGGAGTGAGACATTTCTAGAATTAAACTTTCATCCTAACCTGATCTTTGGGTGGGTTTATATGACTGTTTAAAAGTGATTGCTGAACAAAACATCATATAGTGGTGCACTTCGTTTTTGAAGCGGCCCTTTGAAAGTACCCAATTTTGATGATTTTCCCATTTTTCATAAATTTTTTACTATTTTTGGGCTATTATTCTGAATTAAATCACAGTTCCACAATACCACTTTTGTCATACTTACAATTAAGATGAAGTGTATCAATCTGAATAAATTTAACTTAAAAAAACTATAGGTAGTAGTTAATCAATGTTGATATAAGAAAGTTTTATCATATCTTGTTGCTTTTTTGTGTCAAATTTACCCTGCTGACAATTTTGTGATTTGTGATTCTTCTCCGTTTTAAGGACAAAATGCATATTATTTCAACTAGTTTGTTATAAATAATTGAGAAAATACTTAACTTAGAATTTTGAAAAGAAAAAGTGATACGGAATGTACATGTTCCTGGTAAAGTAATTTTTTGTACCTCTCACCCATTTTCTCAAAATTGTGGCTAAAAGACAGACTTGATTAGTAAAAAATACAGAAAAATGGAATACTCAAAAACTTCTAATTGTAAATACACAATTTCTTCACAGAGTTAAGTTTGCAATAATAATAAATTAATTATCTGATTACTACCTCAATTATATATTACTTAGTTTTGTAATTTTCATTGTTATTAATACATGTTTATCAACATTACAAACCTAATCTTGAATTCTATCCTATTTTGGGGAAAATTTTAGGAATTCAAATATGACGTCTCTTAAATTTGTGCGTTTATCGATTTGGCTCACGCGTCTGTGAATATTTATATGCTGGTTTAGGTTATTCATCTTTTCAGTTCGTCATCGGTTTTAACGTTTCTATCTATTATATAGTCATTTTATAAAAAAAATACTGTTTGCAAAAGTATGAATTATTCTAAACGCTAGCCGTATTAGGCACACCTTTTGAGAACTTTTGGTCCTCATGCTCTTCAACTTTGTACCCTGTTTTTTTTTTGGGGGGGGGGGGTCGAACTTTTCATTAGATCGTCACTCGTGTGTTTTTCTGTCCTATATGTTCTCCCATTTATTTGTATTGTAGTCCTATAATGTAATGTTGTCATTTGACCGTTATATTTAACATTGCCATAATAGCGGAAGGTTCGGCATGCCATAAAACCAGGTTCAAACACCCTTTTTAATTTTTAAAATATCATGTACTAAGACAGGAAAATTGCCATTGTAATATTATAATTCGTTTCTGTGTGTGTTACATTTTAATGTTGTGTTTCTGTTGTGTCTTAGTTCTCCTCTTATATTTGATGTGTTTGTATTAGTTTTAGTTAGTAACCCGGATTTGTTTTATTCCCAATTTTTTGAATTCATTGATATTTTCCACTAGTATCACATGTTTTGATTTCAACCAGACTGAAACGTCAGAAGAATACATCCTTAAGCACTCATTTCATTTGAACTTAATTTTTTTCAGAGTAGTATATTTGATTTAGAAGAAATAATTGAAAAGAGAGGATGGGCTATGTTTAAAATGGACCAGGAGTCGACAAGATGCTTTCCAGGAACACAAACAGAAGCTGAATTAAAGTTGAATTGGGATGGCGTAACGGAATACCCTGGCAACATCGAATTCACTAAAATCAACAATGTTTCTAAAAATAAAGATCAAACGCATGTTATTTTTCAAACAGTCTTTCAAAACACAGGCTACACAGACCAACATCATAAACTGAGAGCAAAAGGAGATACTTCTATGGTTTGTTATAGTTATTTAACCAAAGGTTACACAAAGGGTTCCGAACTTGGATTATCCTTTCCTACACCTGTTCAAGATATACGTTCAACTTTCAAATTCTCGAGAGAATTTTCGATGAAATATGCGAAGAAAAATTTCGAGGAAGCAAAAACTGCATGGATCATTGATGATTTTATTTGTGTTCCAAGACAAACTAAAATAACTGTTTCAAAGAGTGTTAAAGAAAGAAAACAGGAATTTTCTTTTAAGGCAAAGGTTGGATTTAAAGGGTCTGTAATAGTGATGTTCAAAGATAAAAAGAATAAAAGTACTATTGTTTCATATCCAATTCCAATCAAAACAATTATTTGTGAAGAACTTCCAAAGTACCTACAAGAAAACACAAAAAAAAATAAGAAAAAAAATAATGGAAAGGGACCAAAAGATATAAAAGATGGTGAAAAGAATATGAAAAATGGAAATGGAAATTTAAAAAAAGAAGAAATAGGTTCAAAAAAAGGCGAAAAGTATTTAAAAAATGCTAAAGAAAATATGGAAAAAAGAGAAGAAAATATTAAAGATGAGGCATTAGATTTGAAAAATGGAAAAGAGTACATTGAAAAGAGAAAAATAGGTATCCCAAATTGGGAAAATGCAACAGACAATAATACAAAAGGAGAAGAAGATATAACAGATTTGAAAAATTCAAAAGAAAATATTGGAAACGGAGAAAAAGAAATAAACGATTGGGAAAAAGATTTAAAAATTGCAACAGAAAATATTGGAAAAGTACAAGAAAATATAACAGATGAACAAAAATATTTGAGAAATACAAATTCAAATATTAAAAAAGAAGGAGAAGATATAAAAGATGAACAAAAAGATTTGAGAAATGTAAATTTAAATATCAAAAAAGAAGGAGAAGATATAAAAGATGAACAACAAGATTTGAGAAATGCAAATTCAAATATTAAAAAAGAAGGAGAAGATATAACAGATGAACAAAAAGATTTGAGAAAAGCAAATTCAAATATTAAAAAAGAAGGAGAAGATATAAAAGATGAACAAAAAGATATAAGCTTTATCATTATTGAAGGCAGATGTCACTTTAAATACGAAATTGAACAGGATATTGATATTGATGAACACATGATTTGTCCGTGTGTGTCTAAACAATGCACTAAACCTAAATGACAATGAGTTTAACATTCAAGTTTATAAGCTTATGAATACATTATACATGATATAGTTTTGTAGCATGCACATTTGCTTCATATATATATATCCGACCATAGTTGCATCACAAATTGACTCTGTATGTTATGTTCAGGTGCTTATAATAATAGTGCTTGCAATACATGTGCAATCTAAAAACATCTTTACAACTTCTGCTGGTAATTCCCTCAAACGCTTTGCGTCATTGGTATGTTGCATCATTAAGGAAAGCCACGTATCTCCAAGGCTCAAATACTGTAACTATTATTTCGATTTTTGAATTTTCCTCGGAGTTCAGTATTTTTGTGTTTTTACTTTTTTTTTCACAACACTCATAATGTACAACCGTATTGGCGTATACTAAATATCAGCCATGATAAACGAAAAAAAGTTAGGGATAATCCTGTGTTTTTTATATCTTATATTTCATAGTTGGAAATGTACATGATATCTTTTTTAACGCTTCCTTTTCTGTCTCCTGTTAAGTGCATCCTTCTAAGAGATAACTGTTTTGTATTTGAAGCTTTGTGGACGTCAATCGGTAGTTTTACTGTCGCGAATTTAGTTTACCTGGCGACGCGTAGCCGATGGACGTCCACAAAGCTTCAAATGCAATACAGTTATATCTGTTTTAATGTATAATAAATGCATAATTTAATTTGAATAGTTATTTCAAAGTAAAACTTTCATTAAAGACAATTGCGCGAAAAGATGTTATCTTCTTTGGTCCCTAAACTTGGTGAAACAATGTTTTTTGTGTTTTACAAAATTTACTTAAGAGAGAAAATCAATTATAGATACAGTTTAGTCACCGGTAGTTTGTCCATCTATATTATCATGATTATATTGTAAAACTATATCTATTATTTTTGCAGAAATTATTTTGTTGAAAAAGACTTGACTTTGTTTAATTGTTAAATAATCAATGTAATTAATATTTAATTACTTGTATGAAATTGAACTTAATTGTACTGCTCAAATTATTTGGCGACATGATTGACAATAAAAAACTTTGTATTTGTATTTGTATTTGTATTTGATACTTTCTTCTGATCATAAACAAGCTTCTGTCTAAGTTTGGTAAAAATCAAGGATAGTTTAAGAAAGTTGTTAAAATTTCAAATACTTTAACCACAGAGATAATATTTGTAGACGACGCCGCCGATGCCGACATAGACGGAATATAGGATCGCTATGTCTCGCTTTTTCAAATTAAGTAGAAGGCTCGGCAAAATGGAGAGATTTTCCAGATTTCGGACAATTACTCAAGAATTCTTTCACCAACTTGCAAGAAATTTTGGTGAATTGTTTTAATCTTTTATTAACATGAGCTCTTTTAAGTATTTATAAATTTTACATTTATCGTTTCCGAGTTACAGGGTACTATTCATAAACTAGAGGCTCTCTTCTTTTCTTTACATATTTAAACATTTTATAATGCTTTTTTTTACATTTCACTACATAAATAGGTTATTATTAGTTTGATGATAGTCCTGTTATTGTTCTGTCCTTATCGTACCATTGTTTAGGTCATTAGTGTAATCCAACATGAGGTATAGTGTGTGATAACATTTTGTCAATGAATTTGGGGTTTGCTATACCACTACTCATTTAAACGCACTTCATGACAATACCGCTATACATGTACATGTAAAAATAAATGCAGTGTTTTAAGAAATAATTTTACTTTATAGTAATGTATCATTGTAAAACATTTCATTATAAATTCAATAATTGTGTACATTTTTTAAGCCCATACTTTCTATTGCTTTCAATACACGAATGAAAGATCCAACAACTCTGCTATTACAGAATGACATGTTTACGAATTTGCTGTAAAACTTTTGGTTTTCGATACTACTGTCGGAGTTTTTGTAAAAATCCAGGAAAGTTTATGAATCTAATAAATGTTTTAAAAAATTTAACTGCATCCTGTATCTAATATTAACCGGAAAAAAAACTAAGTCCATTTATAAGTAAAATAACGATAAACAAGTACAAAATTTTAATAAAATTTCCTTGTAGATACTAGCTTTTGATCATAAACAAGCTTCTGTCCAAGTTTGGTACAAATCCAGTATATTTTATAAGAAGTTATTACAAAGTTTTTAAAACTTTAACCACAGATTGAACGTTTGGTATCCTGGAAGAAAAACTAAGTCCATTTATAAGTAAAATATGGAAACAATGTTTTTTGTGTTTTACAAAATTTACTTCTTGGTACTTTATTCAAAGAGAGAAAATCAATTATAGATACAGTTTAGTCACCGGTAGTTTGTCCATCTATATTATCATGATTATATTGTAAAACTATATCTATTATTTTTGCAGAAATTATTTTGTTGAAAAAGACTTGACTTTGTTTAATTGTTAAATAATCAATGTAATTAATATTTAATTACTTGTATGAAATTGAACTTAATTGTACTGCTCAAATTATTTGGCGACATGATTGACAATAAAAAACTTTGTATTTGTATTTGTATTTGTATTTGATACTTTCTTCTGATCATAAACAAGCTTCTGTCTAAGTTTGGTAAAAATCAAGGATAGTTTAAGAAAGTTGTTAAAATTTCAAATACTTTAACCACAGAGATAATATTTGTAGACGACGCCGCCGATGCCGACATAGACGGAATATAGGATCGCTATGTCTCGCTTTTTCAAATTAAGTAGAAGGCTCGGCAAAATGGAGAGATTTTCCAGATTTCGGACAATTACTCAAGAATTCTCTCACCAACTTGTAAGAAATTTTGGTGAATCGTTTAAATCTATTATTTACATGAGCTCTTTTAAGTATTTATAATTTTACATTTATCGTTTTACAGGGTAATATTCATAAACTAGAGGCTCTCAAGAGCCTGTATCGCTCACCTGACTCTACCTGGGTTTTTGAAATCATATAAAAAAAAGATATATAATTTGGCTACAAAGTTACAAAACTTGGTCAGCACCTCATATGGAACATTCATTTTATGTAGGGTTTCATTCCATTCAGTGGTTTTCCAAAAGAAGACTTTTGTATGCATTTCCCCTAGGGTCCTATGTTAACCTAAACCCCCCGCTGGCGGCCATATTGGATGATGGATCGGCTACAAAGTAACAACACTTGGTCAGCACCTCATAAGGAATATTCATGCCATGTTTGGTTTCATTCCATTCATTGGTTCTCTAATAGAAGTCATTTGTATGCATTTACCATAGGGTCCTAAGTTAAACTAGGTCCCCCGCTGGCGGCCATCTTGGATGATGGATCGGCTACAAAGTAACAACACTTGGTCAGCACTTCATAAGGAACATTCATGTCATGTTTAATTTCATTCCATTCAACGGTTCTCTAAAAGAAGTCATTTGTATGCATTTCCCATAGGGTCCAATGTTAAACTAAGTCCAACGCTGGCGGCCATCTTGGATGATGGATCGGCTACAAAGTAAAAAAAACTTGGTCAGCGCCTCATAAGGAACATTGATGCTATGTTTGGTTTCTATCCATTCAACAGTTCTCTAAAAGAAGTCATGTGTATGCATTTCCAATAGGGTTTTATGTTAAACTAAGTCTCCCGCTGGCGGCCATTTTGAATGATGGATCGGCTTCAAAGTAACAACACTTGGTAAGCACCTCATAAGGAACATTCATGCCATGTTTGGTTTCATTTCATGTAGTGGTTCTCTAAAAGAAGTCATTTGCATGCATTTCCCTTAGGATCTAATGTTAAACTAAGTTCCCCGCTGGCGGCCATCTTGGATGATGGATCGGCTATAAAGTAACAACACTTGGTCAGCACCTCATAAGGAACATTCTTGCCATGTTTGGTTTCATTCCATTCAGTGGTTCTCTAAAAGAAGTTCAAAATGTAAAATGTTACCGAGGATGACGACGGACGACGACGGACGACGGACGACGGACGCCAAGTGATAAAAAAAAGCTCACTTGGCCCTTCGAGGCAGGTGAGCTAAAACAGGGATTTTCCGGTTGTCGGACAACAACTTAAAATGCTTTCAGCAGTTCTTATGAAACTTTAGTAAATTGTTCATATCTATTGATGTAAGCTCCCTTTATAATTTTATAAATTTTCATAGTTCATAGTTTATTAAAGAAAACTCAGCCGCAGAAGACTGCGTAACAGGAGCACATTATACACAGTATTAATTACAACATAGTTCATAATACAAACAGTATACATTGTAAATTATACATCTTCAGAAATAAGTCTGTGTTTATAACAGTTTTAAATTAGACAAGCATCTTTTCTACCTTTTGAATAAAAATTGACAGCTTAAACATAAATATTACAATATTTAGCATGCCAAGTACTTTTTTTTTCATTTGGATATTTTAAATAATATGGAGGTATAAACTTCCCCCTTAAATCCTCAACTTTACAATTGGTACATTTAAATATATAGTGGTATACATCCCCAAGACCAGCTTTACAAAGAGGACAAATTCTCACATTTCATGATACATTTCTCCATCTTCCTGTTCGATGGGAAACTTTGTATTACATACCCTTAACTTATTATGCCGTATAGGCTTTGTTCATTGTTGAAGACCGTACGGTGATCTATAGTTGTTAATGTATGTGTCAATTTGGTATTTTGTGGATAGTTGTCTCATTGGCAATCAAACCACCTCTTCTTTTTTATATTACATATATTTACTCTATGACCCCGCCTTAATTTTAACAGATATGGTTCTAAGCAAAACTCTTCCCCTTTGATGAGTTGTTTATATCAGAGAACCATTTTTGAATAAACTGGTCTCGGAGACGCTGCCTTACAATAATTTTAATATAATGTAAATCAACTTGCTCCGGAATATAATTATATAGTTCAGTCATTAAACACAGATTTTACATAGTTAAACCACTTGAAATTATAACCTTCATGCTCATGCATGTACCAAAGTAACTTATTCAGTTTATCCGATAGTTTTTTTTTTATCATTTGTTGCTAGCTTGTGCCAAAAACATACAATTTTTAAGTGCAGTTCAAATGGAAATTTTGATCTGCAGTTCAAGTAGAAATCTTCCAAGTTCCTCATACACCATAACATTTGGCGTAGACGATCGCACTCCCAAAATGCGCTTACAAAACTGTAGATGTAATTTTTCAGTCTTATTTTTATTTTCAACCCCCCATATTTCCGAGATATAGGTAAAAAAAGGAACCACCAATGCATCAAATAATTTTAACTGTAAATCAATCGGAAGTGAGATATTTTGTATCTTCTTGTAAAGAGAATAAAGTGCCTTTTGAGCTTGGTCTACCAATTTTGTCGAGCTTGAAAGAAATTTCCGTTGTAATTAAACAGCAGACCAAGATAAACATATGAATCTTTAATTTCAATAATTTTATTACATAGTTTAAACGTAAGATTCTTATTAAACTTTCTCTTTGAAAAAAATACAATCTTTGGTTGTGATACATTAACAGTGAGATTCCACTATAAACAATATTGCTCAAAAACATCCAGAGCCTAATGTAAACCTTCTGCCGACTCCGAAAAAACAATTGTGTCATCGGTGTACAGAAGAATAAATAACTCCCATAACATAGTCCCACCCTTCACACTGTGTCAAAAGTTTATCTAAAATCTACAAAAGCGCCAAATAATTTCTTTCCCGAACTCAAATATAGTGAAATTAAAGCATGCATGATAAACATACTGTCTTGGACAGAATCACCCTTACGAAAACCACCCTGTACATCAGTTATAATCTCGATCTCGTCTGACAGAGCATTAAGTCTTGAATAAAGTATAGAGGTGAACACTTTTCCTAAATTCGGTGTAACACAAATAGCTCGGTAATTATCCAAATTATTTGGATCCCCCTTGTTTTTAAATAACGGCTTTATGATACCAATAAGCCATGAATTTGGAACGATTTCAGAATCAAATACTAAATTGAAAAGCTTAGTGTAAATAGGCAAAAATTGATTCACCGTGCTTTTTATATAATCGTTGACAATCTCATCTTCCCCTGGGGCTTTACCATTACATAAATTTTAATAGCTGACAGTATTTCGTTCTCTGTAATTTCCTGATCTATAATTTCAATAAAACCCTGACTTCGTATACTATTAGCTAAATCCTACTAATCAATATCTTCATCTGGAACATCGCTCTTACTTAATGACTTACAATATTAATATAATTGATCAATAGTAATTTGGATATCTTTATCTGACCCCACCCTACCAAATCTTTTCAAGATTTTCCTAAATTTACCAGAATCTTTATCGAAAGTTTACGCATGTCAGATTCTAGCGCATGTTGAAAACTCTCAAAACTTTTATTCATTTCGGTTTTGTAAAATTTTTCGGATTTTTTTTTTTTTTTTTTATTCAACAATATATTGCTTGCTGTTAACAATTTACTTCACTACTCCAGCATTTTAGTGAAGGTATCTTTATTTTAACAAGAAATCCAGGATTTCTATCTGTTTAACAATAAAACATTACAATGTATCTAAACTATATTATAAATATTTCATTTTCAACCGTAAATAAATAAGTATATATGAGATTCTAATTTATCAATATGTGTATCTAGCTTGTTTGGAAAGAAAAAGTTTCCGGAAATAGTTCACACTTGCCGTTATCGATTTTATATTATTGTATTGATATCTCTTCCTGGTTTGGAAATTACCAGTTAATAGTTATTTATGATTAATATAAACAATTCACAGGTATGTATTAACAAATATTATAATATATTTGTTTCGATTCTGAAAAAAAATAGTATGTTAATATTTTTTTTCCTTTTTTTAACGATAAAAAAACAGTGGATAACAAATACCGTTATCTCCATGCTTATCGGTGATAGGTAAAATTATTTCTCTAAATCAGTTCCGGATCTAGATATTTTATAATATTAACCTTTTTCTTTTCTCTTTTGCTAGATTATACATTTGCAAATATAAAAAATTATTACAAAAATTTGACAACTTTATCAAGTAGACATTTATTCTTAGTATGTTTACTAGTTGCCTGCACTTTGTAGCTGTACATGCATTCTGCTTTAAATACAGAACATCCATCTAAACATTTTGTTTTCTGTTCAGACATATAATTTGCAACTTTTTCATCTCATCTCGGTTCTTTTTATTTTTATTTAAACTGTAACGGTTTGTCGCTTTATGGAAATCCATTTTGGATTTTACTGGAAGTGAGACATTTTTTTTCAAATGCCTCCCTATCTGAAATAAAAGAGTAATAGTTGAGGAAGGTCTATGCCAAATTTCATGCTTGTAGCAGGATGTGCACAATTCGTCTGAAATATGCTTGTAGCCGCCGGACTATTTCGCTTATCTCTGCATTGTTTATTAAACCAAAGTTGGTTAGAAGGACCAGATGGATAGAATCTTCCCTTTGGTTTACATACACGATTAGAGGGGCTTTTAAAAATATCATATATTTTGTCAACGACTATATTGATTCGTACTTTTGGATCACAACTGTCCTCCGACAGAAGCAGTGATATCTCGTCTAATTTTTTAACGTCACCAACGAGTGTCTCAATAAACCTGTTTTCCTTGTCTGGGATCCATTGTGCATGTCCACGCTGTCTACTACAATTATCATCGGAATGTGTAGTGAAATTGTTCACTGAAGCATGAAAACAAAAACATAGACCACAATGGACATCAGAAAAAAATTGGTTGAATTCGATAACATTGAATTCTTTTATCAGTGGAAAAATACTGGAGGACAGTAATAAATAATCAATAATTGAGATATTCTATCACAAGTAGTCAAACCTATCATATAATCATTACCTGGTAATTTACTGTTACCAATATACACATTTAGATTTTACATTTCGGAGTTCATTAAAAAAAATGGCGGATTTTCCAGTTTTTCGGAAAATTACTCAAAAACGCAATTCTTCTGAAACTTTGGTGTACTGATTATCAGGGTTTTCCCTTGGTCAATTATTTTTTTCGCCACCTCTTTCGCCAAAACAAGATATTTTTCGCCACTTTATTATTTTTTTTGCCCCCTCATTTCATGTGTAGTCAATGCATTGAAGGGCTACTCTTATTCGAGGGGCTGCTCCCAACCTTTTGAATATATTTCTTCACAACGACAGTTTTCTTTTCTTGACAATCGTAAATGAAAAAGTTGAGACGTTAAACTATGCTTGAAACACGTGTGTCACTCAAATGACTTAAAAGTAGTCTCCCTAATCAATTACCTGTATTAAAGTCAAAGAATAATTAAAGTTTTAATTCGGAGATTTTTCTTGCGTTTGAACATTTTTCTTCACATCAACAGCTTTCTTTTCTAAACTATCTTTAAAAGGAGAAGAGACGTCAAAAATTTGCTTCAAACACGTGCGTCGCAAAGTGGTAAATATATTCTGTATGTGACATTTAGCGGAAGCCATTTAACCATATCATTTTGTCAAACAATTCAATCAACACCTTTAAGAATTAGTCCTTTGTTGTCGATAGCTATAACAAGCAAACAGCTGATTATTGATTTTCTGTCCAAATCTTAATGAGGTCAAGGTGAATTCCAAGTATTGTCCGAGAAGCTTGAAAAAAGTAAATAAACAAGATAGAAGACAATAAATCGTTAAATATATTTCTTTCGTCAAATTCTTTCGCAATTGACGAATTTTTATCGCCACAATTATTATTTTTCGCATATTGCGAAAATGGCGACTGCCAGTGGAAACCCTGCTGATTATATCTTTTGATGTGAAATCTCTTTAAATTTTATGAATTTTACATTTTACATTTTGGAGCTATGGAGTTTAAATTTCTTATATGACATTGCGAAGTAGTTGAACTTTATTCTTTGAAAATGTGACGGGAGTATCATGCGCTCATGACACAGCTGTTTATTTTAATATGTGATTTAACATCAAGGATGTTATACATTATTATGGAATCTTTCACCTCTATAAACTTCGGTCTCTAAATAGGTCAAACTAAATCTCAAATGAGAAAATTGTGTTCGCTTTGTTAAAGAAATCTTTAATCTGTTTTGATTTTCCTGTGAAGAACATAACACCGGTGTTTCTGTATCGATATTGTAATTTGATGTTCTCTTACCATTGGAACTTATCTAAAATATTTATTTATCAGAAAGACAGATGTAGATCTGCATGTCTGAAAAATATACCACCAATAGGCGCTTCAGTGAATGTTTTTTGTATAACTGTCCATTAAATTCAAATTCATTGTTTATTAGCATTAATTTAACAAATGCCGTTATATCGTTTTTGTTGGAAATCTTATTATGTATATGTCTGTGTGGCAACTGATTCTAATGCGTTGATAACTTTTTCTTTTAAGTTATCAATCTTTCATATTTGGTTACATTTACGTTACATCATAGGCAATACGAATGCATTATGTCATTTGTGCGGCTCTATGAAGTATTTTGTATGTTTAATGTAAAAGTGATGCGTCTTCAATAATGGTTTTAAATTTAGATCCAGGAATCTTTCAATGTGTCTCGTGGAAAAGTAATACTTATTTATGATTATTCGATTAGAAATGTTTATGTTACCAACTATATGACCAGTTCAAAATGCCTCATTAATTATTTCTAGATAGATTTTATGAATTTTGGAAGAAGGTACATGTGTCAATGTTTTGATTCGTTATCATTCTTCAAAAAATATAAAGTTTGTAAATCTATTTCTGTTTTCTTATATAGTTTTTCAACAATATCTTTTATAGATTTGACAACAACGTTAGTAGTTGGTTTATTTATTTTCAAGAAATGATTACTGTTAAGGTGACTTGTTCCTGCTTTGTTGTAATCGATCTTATTTACAATCACTGTTGTGGTATTTTCTATCGGCTTTAGATATATAAATGCTATCATTATGTTTTAGTTCTATTAGAGCTTTCGTACCAATTTTGACAAATTGTTCCAAAACTGTTTAAACTCAAGTTTTGATATACATGTGTCTAGTTTTGTGTCAATTAAGTAATTGTCTAGGGCAACAAAGTAAAGCTTTATTATTACAGGCATACAAAAGGCTCACAAAAAGCTCATACAAGCTCTTAATGATAAACCTTTCCATTTGATTGCCATTCACGGGAATGTAATGGTGTATTAACGATATAAGCTTCCCTAAAAGGCTCTGATCATCCTCCAAGCATGCCTGTAGGAAGCTCACTAGAAATAAATTTCTGTTCCCTTATGTCCTCAATATAGTAACAAAACTATATTTTGTGTAATATCAATTTCATCATGGAACACTTTCTCCACAATCAGGGGGTCCATTAAGGGAGGAAAATAAGTTTGACATTAATGTTAGGATTTAAAAAGCTATTAATGTATTAATTTCAATTGCAGTATAAAAACCATATTAGGTCAATGTCAGAAAAATATAAACTTTTTATACTCGGTGTAAAACTGGGGAAGAGATCAGATAACTATTATAACATTTGGTTAACATGTCATATAAACCCACGTATAAGCCTTTTGCATGGTTCTATCAAAGACCGGGTGTTACATCTAAGGGCAAACGATACAGTTTTATCCAACGGTTATTTTGTTTTTACGAAAAACAGTTTACAAGCTAGTTTGCATCGAGTCAATTCAATGGGGCTCACTGGTATAAGTCATTTTTTTTTCTAATATAGGATTTCGCTATATTTTTTCATATATGAACTTTATCATATACCTTATAGAAAAATGAAATTAAAAAAATGAGGTCACCGTTCATTAAAGCTCACAATAAGCCTCCGAAAGAAGCATACATTTTTGTTAATGTTTTTTTTTTGTTGAACTAATAGGAGAAATAGAGGTAATATCGAAATAAAAAAAGAACTAAATTACAGAAATCGCTTCAATTTTACAATTATTTAGTTTATGTACAGCTTATTTGACAATAATAATAAATACTATAAGTCACCGATGAGTCGAAAAAGATATTTCAATTTTAATGCCATAAAACAGCATTTTTGCACCAAAGGGAGATAATTTGGAGCTTTTTCAAGGATGTAAACATTTCAAAAGTCATCTGGGGCCAATCCGAATCAATGTTTTGGGTTGATTTTTGTACCATATCATAAAGTAATAACTAAAAGTGTAATAAATAAAATTTGTGAGGGAAAAACAAATGTTTAATTTTTTGCTGAAATTTTTGTACCCGAGTACCCGTTTGTTCTAACCCTTTTTTTCTTTTGGATAGACATATTTTACTTTTCATTTTCAAAACATTGTACAAAAAAATCTTTGTCTGCTCTTGTATGTATCGAACATGAACTATTCACGAACATCACTGTTTTACAAAGTATGATTTCGCATTGTTATAAGAAGTGTCACGGTATTTGATTGTCCAATATTCATGTATTTAGTTGTGATATATAATTCTTATCGGTTATTGCCAAATAACTTATCGTAGTTGTTATTGTATCATTATGTTCTATTCGTATGTTGTAACAAAACTCATCATAGATACCAGGACTAAATTTAGTATATACGCCAGACGCGCGTTTAAAATGTAACTACCGAGCGGAATAGTAGACAAGGCTGCAAATTAACAAAGACTTCTAAATAAAATAGTTTATTATGCAGGAATATTACTTTCAATTCTTCAAAGTCAATATATAATTCAAACAATTTAAACCAAGTCATAGAACCTGGATAATGTCAGTTTTTAGACAAAAATAACAAATAGCAATAACTATACGTTTCAATAATAAACTGAACCATTCCAAACTTAGGCCAGGGTTGGGCTAAAAATGTTTCACAGCAAAAACACCACTGTCAAATACAATGTGTAACGGAATTCACCGTCTTTTTACATAATTAATACCTGAAGATGTGTAAATAAATTCTAAAATAGCTTAACTTTACTTCTTACATAAATTCGCAAAGCCAAACGTGAAATAAATAGGTTAGGAGAACGAAAAACATCCGTTCTCTGGGACAGTTAAATTTTAACTTACAAAGTTGTTTATGTCGCAACGAAGATGTCATTATCACGAACTATTTCCCGTTATTACGTTCATGTCGCGGATCTCATATACGCGATCATTACACTGACAAATATGCATGACCATAAATTATATACAATAAATAGTTTTATTCCGAAATAACAATTTTGCAATAAGCACACCCGGAATTATATCCCGTATTTCAGGAAAAAAAAATCTTTCTTGTGAAGAGAACGACAACTCTTGCATAAAACATAGAACAACGGTTTAGCGAAAAATGTGTCAACACAGTAAAATCTACTGAAAACGTTGATTGATAAATGAATCAAGACTAAAATGTGCTTTACCAGGTCTGTAATACCTTTACATAAATTGGGCAAACAGAAATAATACGGAAGAAATGACATTTCATGAGAAATCATTATTAAAGATCGATGTTTGACCAAATACCATTTCAGTTTCACAACATGTATGTAAAAGTAAAGATAATTGGTCTCCCAGTTCATTTATGATTTTGTATTATATGCAAGTATATGTACACGATGTATTTGTTTTACATGTCATATACACCTATGTATAAGCCTTTTGCATGGTTCTATCAAAGATTGGGTGTTATATGTAAGTGGACAGGATACAATTTTGATCCAACGGTGTTATTTGTTTACAAACAAACAGTATACAAGCTAGCTATACAGTTTGCATTAAGTTAATTCAAATAAAAAATATATGTAACAAAATTTGTACCCCCATGTGTGAATCAAGGAAGTTCGCTACTCAGTTTTAAAATAACAAGCTGTTCATAAAACTTGTATATATCAATAAGGATTAAAAGAAGAACAAAATACAAAAAAAATGTATAGGTCAATGTCCTCGTTTTTGAGATATTAGCCATTGAAATTTTGGTGGGAAAATATTCTCTCTTGATTTTTCATAGCTTTGTCATTGACAAGTTCAGGTTCTCAAAAATATAAGAAAATAACAAAGATTTTATAAGACTTTTACACATGGCTAAAGCTAGGTTCACACTGCCGATCATATCAAATCGATCAACCCCGATCAAGACAAATTACGTGATCGGGAGACTGGTCTGACTCAATCGACAAGGATGTTCGGGATAGTCTACCTTACTCGTCATTGATCTGACTTTCTACCCGAGAGTTTTTGACATGTCAAAAACAATCGAGTAAGGACCGAGAAGCAAGTCACTCGAGAAGAGATCGAAAATTCGTCGAGTAGCGGTCGAATTCATTGGGAAAGGATCGTGTAGAGATCGAGTTTGGTCGGAATCTACAAATTTTACCGATCAGTTCTCGATCATTTCGACCTTTACTCGACTAATGTCCGATCATTTCCAGATTATCTCGACCAATGTCCGATCGCTTCCAGATCACTGCAACTTCTATATTTATCTTATCCCATACCAACTCGACCAATACCCGATCCCTTCGCGACCACATTCGACCACTCTTCGATCTCTACTCGCCCATAAACGAGAACACATGACTGCTACACGATTCTCTAAAAGTGTGTGCAGATCTGATTAACTCTCATAACTCTGCCTCCGCAAAAATATATTGGCAACATCATATATAACTGTACAAAAATTCCTCCATGTACAGTACGTGTCTTAACTTTTGCAAGGAGAGGTAACATTTTAAAAGAGAGGCAAAAGGCACCATAGGAAGAATCAAACTCAAAGGTTGAAAACAAACCGACACAGTCATAGAAAAAACGAAAACCGACGAGAAGACAAACAGCAGTCCACATAACATAGAAAACTAAAAACATAGGTTTCCGATCAGTACTCGATCACGGGTTATGTTCTTCTCATATATGTTATGATGGTATGATACTAAACCCCTAACGGGAAGGATTGTGCCTGATGTTCATATGATGAAATCATATGCATAATCTGTCAGTCAGTTTAATTGAAGTCTGGAGCTGGAATGTCAGTTAACTGCTAGTAGTCTGTTGTTATTTATGTATTATTGTCATTTTGTTTATTGTCTGACATCAGACTCGGACTTCTCTTGAACTGAATTTTAATGTGCGAATTGTTATGCGTTTACTTTTCTACATTGGTTAGAGGTATAGGGGGAGGGTTGAGATCTCTCAAACATGTTTAACCCCGCCGCATTTTTGCGCCTGTCCCAAGTCAGGAGCCTCTGGTCTTTGTTAGTCTTGTATTATTTTAATTTAATTTCTTGTGTACAATTTGGAAATTAGTATTGCGTTCATTATCACTGGACTAGTATATATTTGTTTAGAGGCCAGCTGAAGGACGCCGCCGGGTGCGGGAATTTCTCGCTACATTGAAGACCTGTTGGTGACCCTCTGCTGTTGTTTTTTATTTGGTCAGGTTGTTGTCTCTTTGACACATTCCCCATTTCCATACTCAATTTTATAGCAACATATAACCCAACAAAAACCTGGTATAATCTCAGGTGTTCCGGAAGGGAAAAATATCCTGCAATTTTGGCACCGGCGGATTTTTCAAACATGAAAGTTATTGTGCAATAACATTCATTATAAGACTGCTGACGACTAAGTTATCTTTCGAAGTTGGTTGATAAGAACATCGATCAAGATTATATTTTACCTGTTTTATGGGATATTTTCTGTTTTATCGTTCCGTTTTTTCGTTTGTTCAGAAATGTGTGTATAAACATGTTTAACCCCGCCGCATTTTTGCGCCTGTCCGAAGTCAGGAGCCTCTGGCCTTTGTTAGTCTTGTATTATTTTAATTTTAGTTTCTTGTGTACAATTTGGAAATTAGTATGGCGTTCATTATCACTGAACTAGTATATATTTGTTTAGGGACCAGCTGAAGGACGCCTTTGGGTGCGGGAATTTATCGCTACATCGAAGACCTGTTCGTGACCTTTTGCTGTTGTTTTTTCTATGGTCGGGTTGTGTCTCTTTGACACATTCCCCATTTCCATACTCAATTTTACTAGTATAAAAAAGAAGATGTATAGTACAATTGCTAACGAGACAGCTCTTCACAAAATTCCAAATGACATAGCAATGATTAATAACGACTATAGGTCACATTAATGTGTTATTTATTTTTCATTCGAACATTTTTACGTAATTGCACACAAAAAGGAGACGAAAGACAGATATTTTTTTTATTTGGAGCGAATTTCGTATTTACACTAGCAATACAAACAGTTTAGCGTAGACACGTTTCGATCATTTGTTTCAAACATGCTTTTGCAAAGTTTGCATAATCTTTGACAAACTATACACTCGCTGCTAATGCGTCTACTGTTTGTCGTTTGTCGTTATGTTAGTTCAAACGATGCATTTCTTTCTAACTTTAACATTAAATCAATTATCTAAACGTGTTCTTGCTTGTAATAACTCAAAATATTGTCTAAATTTACTGAAATTTAGATATTATCAACCTTTCTTTCATAAAATAACAGCTATGAAAGAAAGGAGGGTAATGCCTAAATTTGAGTAATTTTAGACAATATTTTGAGTTATGGTAAACAAGCACATAACTCTTTTTTAAAACGGCTTTATCATCACTATCTTCATACATCCATCTGATTAAAATGGAAAACTATCAATAACATTAAATATGCATAGAGAAGCGATTCCTCTGTGTCTTTAACATCTCCAACGGAGGCTATTTCCCCGCGTAATAAGTTCAAACAACAACAAAATTTGCATGCGTTTTTGACAGTTCAAACAGGTTCAGCAAACTGTGATTAAACGATGCATTTGTTTCTACTACTGTAACGTTAAACAACCTATAACAAATGGCACACAACGTTTACTACACTTTGGTTAGAACGAAATGCACTCTTGGTCTCTTGATAGATATATTTAAAGTTGTAAACAGTTTCATAAGAGGTATCACTCCATGGGATTGAATTTCTACTTTGGCTCAAAATTCGGGGAAATATGTGACATGTTTGCCCTCATTTTGCAATATTTTTAAGCAAATACATGCAGGTTGTTGCCATACAGCAAAAAGAAAATATTAAGTATCTTTAACCATTCAACTACTGGATATCAAATCAATGAAAAATACTGATTACTTACTTATGCACATATATTACACAAACAGTATGCTTTATTTGTAAGAATGAAAGGAAAAGGGTTGGTAAAGTTCATGTATATTGCTATCTAACATAAGTACTAACCAGACTGAGTGACAAATCTCATTTTGTGGTGTCATTTCCTAAAAAAGAACACTACAACTAACATTACATATCAGTGTCCACTACGAGGAAGTTTTTATAAGCATTGTGTTCCTCTTTGTTAAGTTAGTGCAAGTTTCTCATACTGCCCACATGTGGTCGGCGTGTCAGACACTGTCTCACCTAAATTTCTCGGCGCCCGTTGCTGTCTTCACCTTCTTGTTCGTCTTTTTTTCACTCTCCAAGCTCCGTTACAGCTATTAAACTGTCTCTCGAAGCTCTTACCACCTTGCCCACAAATCCAATTGCTGTATTTCTATATAGATATTTAAAATGTATGATTTTACTCGGACCTTTTACTGAATATAACCAAATATACGGAAAATGTGTCCATGGGACACTGATAATACCCAAGCTAGCATATATAACATTATAAAGGGTCATTACTCAAGAACATCCACCCTAATTTGCATTTGAACTGTGTTTTATGGTAATAAGCATTGTGTATTGTTTCATAAAATTTGGTTGAGGCAAAAATAAAATTAGAGAAAGGTAACTAATTGTGTTGGGATGTACGGACATACGTACGGACGGACAAGGGTAACACGTAATACCCACTCCGAAGCGGTGGTGAATAAAAGTTTCGGACGTTTTTATACTGAAATTGTGCATACCTGACCAATTCCCGATAATTCCTACGACCCATATACGATCAGGTCGATCTGGTCTGGTCGAGATCAGACTGGGATCGTGAAAAGTTGATTTGGTCTATCTAGTCGAGTAAAGATCGTGTAAAGGTCGTGAATCCATCGGAATTATCGAATAAGTATTCATTTTGTTGTCGGGATGGAGTCCTGATGTTGTCGTGAAATGTCGAGTTAAGGTCGTTTACAGTCGGGTGGCGGTCGGGTAGGAGTCGTAAACAGGCCCGATCAAGAATTTGGTTGAGCTTGGTCGTGGAAATTTGAACAATCGGGTTCATCGAGGTGATCTGATCGGCAATGTGAACCTAGCTTAATGATTATACATGTAAAAGATTTATAAAAAGAAAAAATGGGGGTCAATGGGCAAATTTTTTTCAGGCATTCAAATTGATGAAACCAGAGGATTCCGAAAATCTGACAAAAATTCCAAAACATGACAATCGATCATGTTTAAGAAGATAAACGTGTTCCAAATTTTAGACATTTACTCACAATTTCGTTTATTTAACCCTTTGTTTTCTTTGGGATAGACATACCGTACTTTTATACTGCAACTAGTTGTGTTTATGTTCTTAATATAGTAACAAAGCTTCGTATAATGTCAATTTCATCATGGAACAGTTTCTCCACAATCAGGGGTTCATTTAGTGAGGAAAAAAAGTTTGACATTTGTGTTACGATTTTGAAAGTTAATAATTTATTAGTTTAAGTTGCAGTATAAAAACAATATTAGGTCAATGTCAGAAAAATATATATATTTTTTTGTACTAGACGCAAAACTGTGGAAGAGCTCAGTAGCACATCGCCCTTCTCGAGTTTGTCAGCCTCATACAAAGAAGTTTATATTTTCCTGACATTGACCTTATATTGCATATTAATTTTCAAAAGATAAGCACTAGCGTATTATTGCAAAAACATATGGAAGCATGTCTTTACAGAAGTATGCTTTACAATTGTAGAAAAAAGTCTTTGTCTACTCTTTTAATTACCAAGCATGATCTATTTACGAATATGACTGTTTGGCAAAGTGTGAATTTCCGTAGCTGTGAGACGTGTCGCGGTATTTGTTTGTCCAATATTCATGTATTTAGTTGTGATTTTGTATTTGTAATTCTCATCGGATATTGCCAAATATCTTATCGTTTGTAGTTGTAATTCTATCATTATATTTTATCCGTATTTAATTGTAAAGATATTTTATCACCCAGTTCATTTATGAGTTTGCATTATAGCAAGTATATGTTCACGATGTATTTGTTTTACATGTCATATACAACCACGTATTAGCATTTTCCATGGTTCTATCAAAGATTAAGTGTTACATGTAAGTGGACACGATACAGTTTTTATCCAACGGTGATTTATTTTACCAAAAAAATAGTAAAGAAGCTAGCTATATAGTTTGCATCAAGTTAATTCAAATATGTAATAAAAAATATGCCTCCATGTGTTGCTTAGGAGATAAACGTGTTAAAATTTTTGGAAATTTGCATACAATTTTCTTTGTTTTAACCTTTCTTTGTCTTTTGGATAGACATACCTAACTTTTTATTTATAAAAGATAAGAACTAGCGTATGTCTTTGCTAAAACATACGGAAACATGTCTTTTCAGAAGTATGCTTTAAAATTGTAGAAACAAATCTGTGTCTGCTCTTTTATGTACCGAACATGACTTATTCACGAACATGACTGTTTTGTAAAGTATTATTTCGCATTGCTAAAAGATGTGTCACGGTATTTGTTTTTCCAAAGTTCATGTATTTAGTTGTGAATTATAATTATAATCGGATATTGTTAAATGTCTTATCGTTTGTAGTTGTAATTCTAGCATGTCTAGTACTATTTTCTAATTGTATGTGAAAGTAAAGATAATTTATCTCCCAGTTCGTTTATAATTTTGCATTATGGCAAGTATATGTACACAGTTTATATGTTTTACAGTTTGATTTAGTAGAAATACCGACATAGCTAAATAATATAATTAATCATATAACTACTGACACAATTCTTTATTTATATTATTGTAATTGGTGTAAAAAAAACATCTAGTAACATAATTACAAAGATAATCTTGATTAATATCCATGTTATTCTTAAATTGACCTGGGACGGTCATTTGTGTGGCGTTGATGTGGTCGTGTGACGGACAGATCGTGGTTCTGTTATGCTGTTTCTGTATGCTGTCTTAGGTTATTTTACGTGTTCGATGTTATTCTGTGGTGAGCACTTAAAATGTACTCTTTTATTGTTTGCTTGTGTATTTTTCTGTTCTGAATGTTCCTGCATTTATTTGTACTGTATTTCTGTCATGTAGTTTTGTCATTATAGTGGTATATTTAACATTGCCATGGAAGCGAGAGGTTCCACCACATCCGGTTCAACCCACTGTCTTTTTCTTTTAAATGTCCTTTACCAAGTGAGATAACGGCAGTTGATAACGGCATTTCGATTCTGTGTGTGTTGAATTGTTGCACTTCAGTGTTTCTGTTGTTTCTTTGTTTTCCTTTTATACATGTCATACATGCAGTTAATGTGTTTTCATTGGTTCTAGTTTGTTACCAGGATTTTTTTTTATTTCAATCGATTAATGACTTTTGAACAGCGGTATACTGATGTTGCCTTTATTTAGGAATCAATATTTTTAAAGTAATATAACATGTATAAGTTTCATGCTTTTAGAAAAAAAATAGCATTTTTTGCTATGTATTTATCTGACTTCAAAAATATCATCGGTGATAAAAAAAATAATACAAATATTTCTCATAGGACTTGTACATGTGTATTTGATTATAATGTAATTTAAAAAAAGGGGTTGATAAACTTGTTATCAAGTTAAATCAGTCTGAATGAGGTAAATTAATCGAGAAGTGCAACTTTTTAAATAATAACACAATGAAAATTAACTGTTTACGATTTGCAAAGTCTTTATTTTTGTTTGTCGTATTTTAATACAAAATACTCTTTCCACAAACTAATTGGCAAATAGGATCCCAACAAATCTCATTCCAATAATTTGTTTTTGGCAAGAAAAACATTAGAGCAAACAAGAGCCTCTCGAAGTATGTAGT